>NC_133652.1:199896958-200268340 GCF_009905375.1 Apium graveolens | reverse complement strand
AAGTACTGTGTCATGGGAAACTTGAGATTGATTATGAATCTGGAGACTGATTTAAAGACCAAAATGATCAAGACCCTTGAAGATGAAGAGATGATCAAGATTCTGAGAAGATATCTGAAGAATGCTGAAAACATGTTGGCTAGAGCTCAAATTTATACAAAAGATGACTTGAATGATGATGAGAAGAAGAAAGATGAGCAAAAATCTTCTGGCTCAAATCCAAGTCAGTCTATCAAAGCAACTGGTAGCAAGGTGGATGATAAGAAGAAAGAGAAGGAAGAAAAGAAAAGTAGGGATGATGGAAAAAAGAGGAGAAGAGATGGAGAAAGGGTAGCAAAGCAACAAAATGTCCAAGGAACTCAAATCACAAACTCACCAAACTCAAACCCCTAAACCTAGCCAAAGAAACACTCAATCAATCTAAACTCAGAAGCCTAAGTACCTATACAAGCCAACTGCAAACTCCATACTCAAGATACCTATAAAAGCCAGCCAAGTCTCTTTAAAGAAAATATGAAAACTACATTCATTCAAACCTCCAACCAAAATTCACTTCATGACTGCAGGAAGAAAACCAAGAAAATTCAAGCTGATGATGGAGCTATCTGGAACTATTTCAATCAGGATGACTTTCTACCAGTTTCAAGGAGCATAACATATGATGATTATCACCAACAACTAGCTGAAGAGATAGTCGAAGTTTGGATTGTTTCTCTGGGAGAAGTCAGGATCTACTACAAGGATGGCTCCTTCATTTCACTGATTAGAGAAGTAATAGAGACATTTTCAATTGTAGAATTGAAGAGGGTGATCAGTTTAATGAAGGCTAAGGATTCTAGTATAAGAATGAGGAGCGCTGTTGGCTAAAAGGTTGAGAGAAAGAAACATAAGGCCTTCAAGGAAAAAAAAGCTGAGAGAGAAGAAAGGGAAATAAATTATGCTAATGAGATTGAGATATTTGAACAAATATCTAATGAACTTAAGGCAAGGAGGTTGAGTAGGGTTTCAAAAGATGGACACTTTCTGAATATCAAGAGTGGAAAAAATTCTCAAGATTCAAGATTCATCTTCTCAACAATTACTCATCGGAAGAATGGCTCAAGCTAGTGGAAGCTCTAAGAGGGACTGAAATAATCGAAGAACTTGAAGTGCTAGTAAAATCAAGGACCTCATTAGAAAAGATCCTGGTTATGAGAAATTCACCTAATGTTTGTAATTGTGAATTGATGTAAATAATCAATGTATAAAAAGTGTATTTGTCAATCTGTCAATTTATTGTATTTGATTTTAGCTTGGGGTACCTCTTGTTATCAGGCATGAATTTGTGATAAACAATATTCTCACAAATTAGGGAAGATTGTTGTGCAAGACATACCTGTATAACAACAAGACTAAGTCATATTGACAACCCTAAGATTTAGTTGTTTGATAATCAATATTAGTATTCTTATTCTATAATTGTTTTTCTTGAGTTTGTAAAAATGTTTAGTAGATTAGACTGAGGGATTTTTCAGTGAACAGTTTTCAAGATAAAGAATAAAATTTGGAAGAAGATCAAGTCATGATCATGCCTCAAAGAAAAGTGTAGCAGCTTGGAGTTGAACAATGTTATTCTAGAAAAAATGTTTTTAGTCAATATACGACAAGTCACAGATCAAGGGATATCGAGATGTCAGTCGAGAAGTCCAAAATGATGTGTAGAGAAGTCCTAATAGATATCGACAAGTCATTTCTACATGTAGAGATCTTAGATATCGACAAGTCAAATGAAGATGTAGAGAACTGGAGATATCGACAAGTCAATATCTCATGTAGAGATCTCAGAGATATCGACAAGTCAAAATGTTTATGCAGATATCTCAGAGATATCCAAAAGTCATTTATATATGTAGAAATCTCAGAGATATCGACAAGTCAAATGAAGATGTAAAGAATTGGAGATATCGACATGTCATTTCTCTACGTACAGATCTCAAAGATATCGAGAAGTCATTTTTCCATGTAGAGATATCAGAGATGTCGACGAGTCATTTTACATATAGAGAACTCGAGACCTCGATAAGTCGGATATACATGTAGGAACTCAAGATATCGATAAGTCATTATACTTATCGATATGTCACTTCTCTACAGAACTAAAGGAGATCTCGACATACTATCTCAAATTCAGAATACAGACAAGTTCAAGATTCAAGATTATCAGTCAACAAACAATTCATTCACTGAATTGGAAAGACTACAAAAGCAGCTTGAAGGATACAAGATCAAGGGCGAAGATTCACTGGACAAAGGATGGTCACAGACCTTCAAGATTCTGCATAAATTTGCAAACACCGGAATAAAAAATATAACAAGGTTGCTTTAGAAATTTGTTTAGTACACTTTAGTGCAAGTTTTGATTTTACGACCGGTATCTTCGTGTAATATTATTTGTGGATTTGGTATAATATTAAAGCCAAATGAAAATATATTCAATGATTGTACGTTGTGTGAGTAAAATTTCTGCATTATAAATTTGCTTTATGTAGTGTATGATTTTTTTTCAAAGCAAGAGTTTATTTATTTGCTTTATTTTTGTTTTATAAGGAATATTCTAAACCTTGGAGAAATTCCTTTTAAAAGTATTTTATTCACAAATTTCAAAAGTGATTTTATAAATTTCTAAAAATCCAAGTTATTTTATGGTATAAATTTTATAATTTTTGAACTTGTATTTTATTTTATAAAAATAAATCTTTACAAATTTTATTTGTTATAATTATCAAATTACATAAGAGACCATGCATGCAAATCACCCTTCTATTCTCTCAAAGGGCAAATAAGACTTTTCCAACCCCACTAACTCATTTGATTATTACCAAATTACTACATTAGCCTTGCATGCAAAATGGCCTAACTTTAGCTAAAGGACATTTTTGTAAGTTCTCACTTCCACTCATTATTTGTCAACCAAAAAGCATAAACAAAAAAATCAAAGTGGGAAAGTCATTCCACTCATTCCACACTCCAACACACCACAAATTTTCTCTTTTCCCCCTCCCACCTTGCTCTCGGCCGAAGGCCAAATCCCCCACCCCCTTCCATTTTTCAATTCATTCTTCATCTTCCCAAGTGTAAATCTTTTACCTACATTCATCTTATATACTTTCCAAGTGTTTTGTGACTTGGAAGTTGAAGTTCCATGGATGCATGTGTAGTTCTTATGTGATCTCCAAAGAGAAACTCTTGATTCTTGTGAATTCAAGAGCTCTCTATGAGATATATTATGTATATGTGCTAACTAAGTTTTTATGGAGATATCATGCTTTAAAATCCTTTGCATGCTACTGAAATTTCATTATATATTTATGTTTAGCCATGCATGCTAGTTTTAAGACATTAAAATGATGATCAACCATGTTTTGCATGCTATTCTTTTCGAAATCATGTTGTTATGTTTAAAAATCTATAAATGCGAAATAGGTGTGCTTAAAATAGATTGTTTCCATGATAAATTTCTTATTAATACTTAAAAGAAGTTATATTTCATGATTATTAAGGATGAGTATTAGGTGCAAGTCGATTTTGCAAGCATTTAAAACTTTATGCCTAGCCGAAATCTTGTTATGTGCTTTCCATGAGTTGCATGTTATATATTTAGTTGCATGTTGTTTTTGGGCATGGATGATCTCACCCAAGGTTATTTTGAGAATAAGGGAGTTAGTTCAGTAGATTACCATGTATAAGTCTTGGTTTAAGTATTGAGTTGTTGTTAGTTGAGTTTGTCAAGTCAAAACCTTGGAAAATGAGAGTTATAGTTTCTGCAGAAAATCAGTTTAGTACCCTGAGGTTTAGAGTGAGTTTTGACCATGTCATTGATGTGCACTTTGAGGCCCAAGCTACCAGAAGTTAGTATTGGGATATAAAAGGTTTTAGGTGTTGGTTGGAGGTTTGCATGTTTTGGTTAGGTGCACAAGTAGAATCACAAAATCTGTCCAGCAGGGGACAGTTTTGTTGCAACTTAGAAATAGGGAGATTTGACCATGTCATGGGTAGGCCCTCATTAGGCCCAATTGGGCCTTAGTTAGAGGGAGTGTCAGAGAAGTTTTCCAACCATAGTTCATAGGATATGAGTTAGAACCATGTGTCACAAGTTAATTCAAGTCAGGGAGTTTTCTGCCCAGAAAACAGGGGAACCTTGGACTTTTAGCTTAGGCCCAAGAAGGCCAAGCCAGGCCCTTGAGCCACATCAAGTTTGTGAGATGCCCTTAGGTCAGGAGAGTCTTGTGTAAAAGTTTTGAAGGAAAACTTGTAGTTTAAGAGTGTCTAATGCACTCAAGAAACCATAGTTGTCATTCTGAAATTTGCACCAGTGAGCACTTCACTTATCACATAGTTTTAGAACACTTAGAAGTGAGTATTAGGTCGACCACCATAGTTGTAAGATAGTATAAGGTCAGTAGAGCAAAAGGCACAAGTGAGGGTCAATAGGTTTGGATAATTTAGGAAAGGCACATCGAGTTTAGGGAGCCAAAATTTGAAGACTATGTCTAGTTTAGCGACCAAGTGAACTTAAGTGGTGAGTCGAGATCACCAAGCCTAGTGTTGCATTATGGTATATATGGTGTTATTTGATATTAATATAACGATATGTGATTATGTGGCTACGTGTGTACATTTGAAATATAAAGGTGGATATAAATTAGGTGCGTATAGGCCTAAGTGCCACTCCGTGTTTAATTTCGAGTTATAAATAGGTTAAGATTGGTGATAATATATTATAATGAGGATTATTATTATTTATGTAGGATCTCGAGACGAGGGAAAACTTTCCATAAAAGTCGATTGAAGCTCTATTGTTGCTCCTACCAGTCAGACCAGACCAGCCTATCTCAGGCAAGTGATTCAACTTGACCTTCTGTATTTACTGCTAATAATCATACATCTGCTACAAACTATCCTTGTCATTTGTATATTAAATCAAGCGTATCTTACGTTTATCTTTGAATCATTATAGAAATGCCATGAACCTCGGTACTTATTGCAAGTAGTTCAAAGTCTTATCATGACAATATTAAAGTAATTCGAATTGCCATGATAAAATAAAGAGTTGTTATAGCACTCGTTGATCTCTTATTACCATGGCTAATGATTCCTAAGTAATAATATCTCATCCTGATACTTTGAATCCCTATAGAACCTACCTTGATACCTGAAAGCCAAATATTATCAAAGTTGTCCCTAATGGATATGGATACCCCTCTTCTTATCCTAAAGCTTGTCAATCTGATATTCCTGAGCTAAAAATACTTTCTTTCATACCTTAAACACCCTTAGTATTCATGAAGCTTACATTCTTGATGATCCAGCACTTGAACCTTGATGAGAACCATTGCTTTAAGCCCAATTTGGCACTTCCTTTCATGATATCCCAATAGCCTCACTAAATCCCTTGTCCAACTTTGATACATGAAAACCATTCAGTTACCCTAATAGTTTTAGTTTTGTGAATCAGGGCTCTGAGATTTAGTACCAATATTTCCCGTGTTTCGAGTTGATCTATAATCCCTTAATAAAAATGTTACTGTTAAAAGAATTTTGTTACAATTCGGCATCAATCTTTTAAATAAATAAAATGTGGGTTTTTCAGTCCCAAAGGGGGATAAATTTTTCTTTGAATAGTGGATCTGGACTGAGACGCGTGTCCTTTCCACACTTATATTAGGCTTAAAAGTTGCTAGGGATTCCCGTTAATGTTTTAGAACCAAGCGAGGTTCGGGATTACTTCGCGGCTGATCACCGGCTGTAATCCGTAGCGTCATAAAATGATTTGATTAAGACCATGATTTTAAAATGTTTTGAATGCAAGCAAAATGATGCCATCTCACATAGTTTTATCTATCTCCTCGTTATCATTAGTTATGTCTTTCCATTGTCAATTCTTAAAAGTATATTCAATTTATGTTGTGTCTGTACTGTTAGCACTTGTTGAGGCATTTGGCTCACCTCCTTACTTTACCCTATATTACAGCTAGCAGCTATGGTTAGATTCAAGCAGACTGCCCGTAAGACCTGTGATGCTGATGCTTATGTTCGAGCGCAGGTAGAATAAGTAATAATAGTTGTGTGAGGACTCGGTACTTTTAATCAGATGTAATAGTTGGTAGTGTTGGGCTGTTCCAAACCCTAAACTGTAAGATCTTGGAGTTGGTTGTGTATTCTTCTTTAAAATGTTTAATAGTTATATTTAATTTGTTGTTTAAGTTGGGGGTGTGACAGGTTTTGGTATCAGAGCTACGGTTTAGAGTCCCTGGACAGCCCAAATAGGTTATAGGATATGTGTGTAGGTTATAGATATTATGCGAGAGAGTAGGTTAAGTAAATTATTATTAATACTCCTCTATTGGTTGTCAGCAAAGGGCGCATTCCTCGTCATCTCGGACACTATTGCTTTCTCCGTGTATGCTGAGTTGAGGCGCGAGTTGACATGCTTCAGGGCAAGTACGACCGACTGATAGACCGACTGAAGAACTGTCAAGCCGAAACTACGGAAGGGACCCAAGACAGATGACTGTCGAGACTTGAGACCCTTGGTCAGTACGTTCAAACACTAAGCTTGAGGAGATGCCCGCACACCCGGGACCGGTACCAGCCAGTATGTCATCTCAGGATGGTGGCGGATGAGCTCGAGACGGCATTGTGAAGACATTTTGAGAGGAAAAGGACTACCAAGCCCTCCTCATTCAGATGGAGTGGAACCTTAAGTTCTTCCATTTACCTTTTCAATGTTGGTTGTACTATCAAGACTCTATGGAATCCCCAGTTATTTCCGTTGTTCCTTAAATAAGCCTGTTATTCCTAGAATCAGACTTTGTCCCAATCCTCATGTATGTGACCTTGAGGTTAAAATGGTTCCAATAATTATGGGTGGGGTGCTATTATTCCATTTCCTCTCAACTGTTATTTATGTTTTTATCATCATATCTGCTTAATTTGGAAACTTGACCCCATATTGAAATGAGAATGCCATGCGATACCCTCGAATCATTTGTCATTCATAGTCTGTTTTGACACAACTCTTATTTCAGGATCATGCCTCCCAAAAAGAAGAAACCCAACAACCACATCCACCACAGACCCAAATATTCTTCGACTACTGGAAACCTTGCAACAGCAAACCAATGTTATAGCTCAACAACAACTAACTCTTCAACAACGAATTGAAAAACAAGATAACCGTGAGCCACACCAACCACCTGAACCACCAGTACCACCTAGACAAATTGTCACTTTCAAGGCTTTTCAGAATGTGAATCCACCTGTATTTCATGATACCACTGATCCAGTGATAGCTAACACATGGATCAAGGTGATGGAAAGGGCTTTTGAGTTGGTACAGTTAGGAGACGATCAGAAGACGCGGTATGCTACTTACTTCTTGAAGGGAATAAGTCATCTATTGGTGGGAATCAGTAAAGGCTATGGAAGTCACTCAACAGGTTTCTTGGGAGAGATTTAAGAAGTTATTTCTGGACAAGTATTACCCTAAGTACATGCAGAATCAGATGGAGCTAAAATTTCTTGAGTTGAAGCAAGAGAACATGACTGTATTGGAGTATGAGAAGAAGTTCACTGAGTTGTCAAGGTTTGTGACAAAGTATACCAGCACTGAGGAGGAAAAAGCAAAGAAATTTAGCAAGGATTGGAGCCTTGGATCAGAGATAGGGTGGGCTATGTTTGAGCTTGAAACTTATGCGGGAGTAGTACAGAAAGTTGCTTTGATTGAGAATAATGGGATGCGGTCAAGGAAAGAGAGGGATAACAAGAAGAGGAAGGTTCCATTTTATGGAGAAAAGTTGAAGCTGGAAGTTCGCAAGATCGGAATATAAAGAGGATTGGTTTCCAGAAGGGCGGAAATTTTGAAAAAGAAGGAAATTTGGGCAAAAGGCAAGAATCAAAAGGGAACAACCAGGAAAGTCCAATGGCAAGTTGGAGAAAAATAGGTTCCCGAGACCGGAATGCAATCACTGTGGAAGAAGGCACCCCGGAGTATGCAATAAGCTGAGCATAACCTGTTATAGTGCAATCAGAAGGGACATTTGGCAAATGAGTGCAAGATGCCGAAGCCAGGAGTTACTGTGCTACAAGTGTGGGAAGACTGGACACATGGCTAGGGAGTGTAAGGCAACCAGACCAGTCAAAGCTCTGATGAACGTGGCAAGTACCAGTGCAAGCGTGCCAGCTGAGGTATGGCATTACCTCCACCACCGACACCAACCCCACAAGCAACAACAAGGACATTTGATTGAAGATGAAGGATGTTGTACAGAATTCGGAGGTGATAGCAGGTACACTTTTACTCAATAATGTCAAAGCTAAAGTATTGATTGATTCGGGAGCAACAAGATCTTTCATATCAGAATATTTTGTTGATAAGCTCCAATGTGATAAAATGGTTATGGGTGAGGTAGTAAATGTGGTAATTGCGAACCAAGAGAAGATTCATGTGAATCAATTTTGTCCAAAGTGTGAGATTGATATTTCGGGGTATAAGTTCTCAGCCGACTTGATACTCTTCAAGTTGGGAGAGTTTGATATAATTTTAGGAATGGATTGGTTATGAGAGAATAACGCTCAGATAAATTGTAAGACCAAGAGAGTGTATTTAAAGACGAAGAGTGGAGAGAAGGTAGTATTTAAGGGGCAGAGGCAAGAGAACTATTTCTTACAATTGTTCAGGCTAAGAAGTTACTTAGAAAAGGTTGTGAGTCGTTCCTTGCATATGTAGTGGATTCAGAGAGAGGCAGCCTCAGCATGGAAGATATTCCTGTAGTTAACGAGTTCCCCGATGTGTTTCCCGACGAACTACCAGGCTTACCACCAGATCGACAAATTGAGTTCGAGATCAACCTTGCTCCAGGCACGGAACCAATTTCAAAGGCCCCGTATAGGATGGCACCAGCAGAAATGAAAGAGTTGGCGAGCCAGCTACAAGAATTATTGGATAAAGGAGTGATACGACCAAGTACGTCGCCATGGGGAGCACCTGTTCTGTTGTAAAGAAGAAAGATGGGAGTATGCGTCTATGCATAGATTATCGGGAGTTGAATAAGGTAACGATCAAGAACCGCTACCCGCTACCAAGGATAGGTGACCTTTTTGATAAGTTGAAGGGGGCAAAATGCTTTTCGAAGATTGATTTGAGATCGGGATACCATGAATTAAAGATCAAAGAAGAAGATATTCCTAAGACCGCATTCAGGGACCAGATATGGGCATTATAAATTCCTAGTAATGCCGTTTGGATTGACCAACACTCCGGCCGCATTTATGGATCTGATGAATCGGGTATTTAAGAAGTATTGGACAAATTTGTCGTGGTATTCATTATTGACATCCTTATTTATTCTAAGTCGGAAGAAGAACATAAGCAGCACCTCTGGATAGCATTGGAGATACTCTGACAAGAGAAGTTGTATGCCAAGTTTACCAAATGTGAGTTTTGGTTAAAGGAAGTTCAATTTTTGGGGCATGTTATTGGAAATGAGGGAGTTAAAGTGGATCCGGCAAAGATTGAGGCATTTATGAGTTGGGAGAGGCCAAAGACTCCTACGGAAGGGTGAAGTTTTCTAGGATTGGCCGGGATACTATAGAAGATTCGCCAAGGATTTCTCGAAGATCGCCACGCCATTGACCAAGTTAACCAGAAAGAATTAAAAGTTTGAATGGAGTGCAGAATGTGAAGATAGCTTTCAAGAGTTAAAGCAGAAGTTGATAACAGCTCCGGTGTTGGTACTTCCAGATGATCAAGGGAATTTTGTAATATTCAGCGACGCTTTACATAAGGGTTTGGGTTGTGTGTTGATGCAACACAGTAAAGTGATCGCTTATGCGTCAAGACAGTTGAAGCAGCATGAGTTAAAGTACCCGATGCATGACTTGGAACTAGCCGCCATAGTGTTCGCACTCAAGATTTGGAGACACTACCTCTATGGAGAGAAGTGTGAAATCTACACGGATCACAAGAGTTTAAAGTACATTTTTACTCAGAAAGAGCTCAATATGAGGCAGATGAGATGGCTGGAATTAATGAAGGACTATGACTGCTCGATAAATTACCATCATAGAAAGGCGAACGTAGTGGCCGATGCTCTGAGTAGGAAGGAGAGATTGAATATGATGATAACATCAAAAGAGTTATCTGAAGAAATCGAAAAATTGGAATTGGAACTTTGTGCTTATGGAAAAGTTGAGCAAGTTTGTCGTGCAATGACCTTTCAGCCAATACTAGTGGAAAAGATAAAGAAGTGTCAAGAGGAAGTAATGGAAAAAGAGAAGAATCAGTTATCTGGAGAGGAGATTAATACTCAAAGGGATGAGCAAGGGAGACTAAGGTTTTCATCCAGAATATGGATTCCCCATATACCTGAATTAAAGAATGAGATCCTCCATGAAGCCCACAATTTGAAATTTTCAATCCACCCGGGAAGCACCAAGATGTATCGAGACTTAAAGAAGAACTTTTGGTGGCCAAATATGAAGCGAGACGTGGCAGAATCGGTTGCGAAGTGCTATACTTGTCAGAAAGTAAAGGCAGAACATCAACGACCAAGCGGATTAATTCAGCCCCTGAAGATTCCAGAATGGAAATGGGAAAATATCGCTATGGACTTTATAGTAGGACTACCGTGAACGAAATCCGGACATGACGCAATATGGGTTATAGTTGATCGTCTTATGAAGTCGGCGCATTTCCTTCCAATAAATGAGAAGTCGTCACTGGACAAGTTGGTTCATATGTATGTGCGCGAAATCATACTAAGGCATGGAGTACCCGTATCAATAGTTTCAGACAGAGATCCCCGATTTAACTCGAGATTCTGGAAGCAATTTCAGGAATATCTTGGCATGAAGTTGAATATGAGCACGGCATACCACCCGCAGACTGATGGTCAGAGAGAAAGGACAATTCAAACAATCGAAAACATGTTGCGCAGTTGTGCAATTGATTTTGTAGGAAGTTGGGACGATCACTTGCCGTTGATTGAATTCTCTTACAACAACAGCTATCATTCCAGTATCGGCATGCCACCATACGAAGTTTTGTACGGGCGAAAATGTAGATCACCAACAACTTGGGATGAAGTAGGAGAAGGAAGAATTCTCGGCTCGGATTTGGTATAACAGTTGCATGATTTGGTCAAGTTAATTCAGAATAGGTTGCTTGCTGCTCAAGATAGACAGAGGAAGTATGCGGATCTAGCACGTAAGGACATTCAATTCCAATTGGCGAAGCTGTGTTGCTGAAGGTGTCACCTAGAAAAGGGTTGATGAGATTTGGCAAGAAAGGGAAGTTAGCACCTAGATACATAGGTCCTTTTGAGATTTTGAGTCAAGTAAAAAGGTGGCCTACGAGTTGGCCTTACCACCTCAGTATCGGCATGTGCATAATGTGTTTCACGTGTCGTTGCTTAAGAAGTACAATCCTGATGCTAGCCATATGATAGAATATGAACCTGTAGAAATTCAGGCAGACGTGTCATTTGTGGAGCAACCGGTTAAAATACTCGACTGGCAAGTAAAGAGTCTTAGGAATAAGTCGGTAAAGTTAGTAAAAGTGCTTTGGAGGAACCCTAAGGTCGAAGAATCGACTTGGGAGTTAGAGTCTGATATGCGTTCCCGGCATCCTCATCTTTTCTCTTAGATTCTGGGGACAGAATCTCTTAAGGGGGAGAGGATGTTACGACCGACATTTTATGTAATATTATTTGTGGATTTGGTATAATATTAAAATCAAATGAAAATATATTCAATGATTGTACGCTAGTGTGAGTGAAAATTTCTGCATTATAAATTTGCTTTGTGTAGTATATGATTTTCAAAGCAAGAGTTTATTTAATTTCTTTATTTTTGATTTATAAGGAATATTCTAAGCTTTGGAAAAATTTTCTTTTAAAAGGTATTTTGTTCACAAATTTGAAAATGATTTTATAAAGTCTCTAAAAATCCAAGTTATTTTATGGTATAAATTTTATAATTTTTGAACTTGTATTTTATTTTATAAAAATAAATCATTATAAATTTTAGTTGTCATATTTATCAAATTACATAAGAGACCATGCATGCAAATCACCCTTCTATTCTCTCAAAGGGCAAATAAGACTTTTCCAACCCCACTAACTCATTTGATTATTACCAAATTACTACATTAGCCTTGCATGCAAAATGGCCTAACTTTAGCTAAAGGACATTTTTGTAAGTTCTCACTTCCACTCATTATTTGTCAACCAAAAAGCATAAAACAAAAAAAATCAAAGTGGGAGAAATCATTCCACTCATTCCAAACTCCAACACACCATAAATTTTCTCTCTTTTCCCCCTCCCACCTTGCTCTCGGCCGAAGGCCAAATCCCCCACCCCCTTCCATTTTTCAATTCATTCTTCATCTTCCCAAGTGTAAATCTTTTACCTACATTCATCTTATATCCTTTCCAAGTGTTTTGAGACTTGGAAGTTGAAGTTCCATGGATGCATGTGTAGTTCTTATGTGATCTCCAAAGAGAAACTCTTGATTCTTGTGAATTCAAGAGCTCTCTATGAGATATATTATGTATATGTGCTAACTAAGTGTTTTATTGAGATATCATACTTTAAAATCCTTTGAATGCTACTGAATTTTCATTATATATTTATGTTTAGCCATGCATGCTAGTTTTTAGACATTAAAATGATGATCAACCATGTTTTGCATGCTATTCTTTTCAAAATCATGTTATTATGTTTAAAAATCTATAAATGCGAAATAGGTGTGCTTAAAATAGATTGTTTCCATGATAAATTTCTTATTAATACTTAAAAGAAGTTATATTTCATGATTATTAAGGATGAGTATTAGGTGCAAGTCGATTTTGCAAGCATTTAAAACTTTATGCCTAGCCGAAATCTTGTTATGTGCTTTCCATGAGTTGTATGTTATATATTTAGTTGCATGTTGTTGTTTTTGGGCATGGATGATCTCACCCAAGGTTATTTTGAGAAAAAGGGAGTTAGTTCAGTAGATTACCATGTATAAGTCTTGGTTTAAGTATTGAGTTGTTGTTAGTTGAGTTTGTCAAGTCAAAACCTTGGAAATGAGAGTTATAGTTTCTGCAGAAAATCAGTTTAGTACCCTGAGGTTTAGAGTGAGTTTTGACCATGTCATTGATGTGCACTTTGAGGCCCAAGCCACCAGAAGTTAGTATTGGGAGTATACAAAAGGTTTTAGGAGTTGGTTGGAGGTTTGCATGTCATTTGGTTAGGTGCACAAGTAGAATAACAAAATCTGTCCAGCAGGGGACAGTTTTGTTACAACTTAGAAATAGGGAGATTTGACCATGTCATGGGTAGGCCCTCATTAGGCCCAATTGGGCCTTAGTTAGAGGGAGTGTCAGAGAAGTTTTTCCAACCATTGTTTATAGGATATGGGTTAGAACCATGCGTCACAAGTTAATTCAAGTCAGGGCGTTATCTGCCCAGAAAAGCAGGGGAACCTTGGACTTTTAGCTTAGGCCCAAGAAGGCCCAAGCCAGGCCCTTGAGACAAATCAAGCTTGTGAGATGCCCTTAGGTCAGGAGAGTCTTGTGTAAAAGTTTTGAAGGAAAACTGGTAGTTTAAGAGTGCCTAATGCACTCAAGAAACTATAGTTGTCATTCTGAAATTTGCACCAGTGAGCACTATCACTTATCACGTAGTTTTAGAACACTTAGAAGTGAGTATTAGGTCGACACCATAGTTGTAAGATAGTATAAGGTCAGTAGAGAAAAAGGCACAACTGAGGGTCAATAGGTTTTGAATAATTTAGGAAAGGCACATCGAGTTAGGGAGCCAAAATTTGAAGACTATGTCTAGTTTAGCGACCAAGTGACTTAAGTGGTGAGTCGAGATCATCCAAGCCTAGTGTTGCATTATGGTATATGGTGTTATTTGATATTAATATATGATATGTGATTATGTGGCTACGTGTGTACATTTGAAATATAAAGGTGGATATAAATTAGGTGTGTATAGGCCTTAGTGCCATCCGTGTTTAATTTCGAGTTGTAAATAGGTTAAGTTGGTGAGAATATATTATAATGAGGATTATTATTATTTATGTAGGATCTCAAGATGAGGGAAAACTTGCCATAAAAGTCGAGTGAAGCTCTAGTTGTTGCTCTTACCATTCAGACCAGACCAGCCTATCTCAAGGCAAGTGATTCAACTTGACCTTCGTATTTACTGCTAATAATTCATACATTGCTACAACTATCCTTGTCATTTGATATATTAAATCAAGCGTATCTTACGTTTATCTTTGAATCATATAGAAATGCCATGAACCCTCGAGTACGTATTGCAAGTAGTTCAAAAGTCTTATCATGACAATATATTAAAGTAATTCGAATGCCATGATAAAATAAAGAGTTGTTATAGCACTCGGTTGATCCTCTTGATTACCATGCTAATGATTCCTAAGTAATGATATCTCATCCTGATACTTGAATCCCTATAGAACCTTACCTTGATACCCGAAAGCCAAATATTTATCAAAGTTGTCCCTAATTGATTGATACCCCTCTTTCTTATCCTAAAGCTTGTCAATTCTGATATATCCTGAGCTAAAAATCATTTCTTCATACCTTAACACCCTTAGTATTCATGAAGCTTACATTCTTGATGATCCAGCACTTGAACCTTGATGAGAAACCATTGCTTTAAGCCCAATTTGGCACTTCCTTTCATGATATCCAATAGCCTCACTAAATTCCCTTATCCAAACTTTGATACATGAAAACCATTCAGTTACCCTAATAGATTTTAGTTTTGTGAATCATGGCTCTGAGATTTAATACCATAATTCCCGTGTTTCGAGTTGATCTATAATCCCATAATAAAAATGTTTACTGTTAAAAGAGATTTTGTTACAATTCGGCATCATCTTTTGAAATAAATAAAATGTGGGTTTTCAGTCCTAAAGGGGAATAAATGTTTTCTTTGAATAGTGGATCTGGACTGAGACGCGAGTCATTTCCACACTTATATTAGGCTTAAAAGTTGCCTAGGGATTCCCGTTAATGTTTTAGAACCCATCGAGGTTCGGGATTACTTCACGGCTGATCACCGGCTGTAATCCGTAGCGTCATAAAATGATTTTGATTAAGACATGATTTTAAAATTGTTTTGATGCAAGCAAAATGATGCCATCTCACATATTTTTATCTCTCGTTATCATTAGTTATGTCTTTCCATTGTCATTCTTAAAAGTATATCTCAATTTATGTTTTGTGTCGTACTGTTAGCACTTGTTGAGCATTTGGCTCACTCCTTGCTTTACCCTGATATTACAGCTAGCAGCTATGGTTAGATTCAAGCAGACTGCCCGTAAGACCTGTGATACTGATGCTTATGTTCGAGCTCAGGTATAATAAGTAATAATAGCTGTGTGAGGACTCGGTATTTGTAATCAGATGGAATAGTTGGTAGTGTTGGGCTGTTCCAAACCCTAAACTATAAGATCTTGGATTTGGTTGTGTATTCTTCATTAAAATGATGTAATAGCTATATTTATTTTGCTGTTTAAGTTGGGGGTGTGACAGGTTTTGGTATCAGAGCTACGGTTTAGAGTCCCTGGACAGCCTAAATAGGGTATAGGATTTGTGTGTAGGTTATAGATATTATGCGAGAGAGTAGGTTAAGTAAATTATTATTAATACTCCTCTTATTGGTTGTCAACAAAGGGCGCATTCCTCGTCATCCTCTGGGTCAGACGACACTATTGCTTTCTCCGTGTATGCTGGTCGACATGCTTCAGGGCAAGTGCGACCGACTGATAGACCGACTGAAGAACATGTATCCGGACAACCGAAACTACGAAGGGAAGCCCAAGGAGCAGATGACTGCGAGACTTGAGAGCTTGGTTCAGTACGTCAACACTAAGCTTGAGGAGATGTCAGCACATCGGGACCGTACCAGCCAGTATGTCATTCAGATGGTGGCGGATGAGCTCTAGAGCATTGTGAAGACGCTTTGAGAGGAAAAGACTACCAAGCCCCGTTTAGATGGAGTGGAACCTTAGTTCTTTCCATTTACCTTTCATGTTGTTGTACTATCAGACTCTATGGAATCCCCAGTTGTTTCCGTTATTTCCTTTAAATAAGCCTGTTATTCCTAGAATCAGACTTTATCCCAATCCTATGTACTGTGACCTTTAAAATTTCAATAATTATGTGCTATTGTTCCATTTCCTCTCAACTGTTATTTTATGTTTTTATCATCATATCTGCTTAATTTGGAAACTTGACCCCATATGTAAATGAGAATGCCATGCGATATCCTCGAATCATTTTGTCATTCATATCTGTTTTGACACAACTCTTATTTCAGGATCATGCCTCCCAAAAAGAAGAACCCAACAACCACATCCACCACAGACCCAAATATTCTTCGACTACTGGAAACCTTGCAACAACAAACCAATGCTATAGCTCAACAATAACTAACTCTTCAACAATGAATTGAAAACCAAGATAACCGTGAGCCACACCAACCACCTGAACCACCAGTACCACCTAGACAAATTGTCACTTTCAAGGCTTTTCAGAATGTGAATCCACCTGTATTTCATGATACCACTGATCCAGTGATAGCTAACACATGGATCAAGGAGATGGAAAGGGCTTTTGAGTTGGTACAGTTAGGAGATGATCAGAAGACGCCGTATGCTACTTACTTCTTGAAGGGAGAAGTCATCTATTGGTGGGAATCAGTAAAGGCTATGGAAGTCACTCAGCAGGTTTCTTAGGAGAGATTTAAGAAGTTATTTCTGGACAAGTATTACCCTAAGTACATGCAGAATCAGATGGAGCTAAAATTTCTTGAGTTGAAGAAAGGGAACATGACTGTATTGGAGTATGAGAAGAAGTTCACTGAGTTGTCAAGGTTTGTGACAAAGTATACCAGCACTGAGGAGGAAAAAGCAAAGAAATTTCAGCAAGGATTGGAGCCTTGGATCAGAGATAGGGTGGCTATGTTTGAGCTTGAAACTTATGCGGGAGTAGTACAGAAAGCTGTTCTGATTGAGAATAATGGGATGCAGTCAAGGAAAGAGAGGGATAATAAGAAGAGGAAGGTTCCATTTTATGGAGAAAAGTCTGCAGCTGGAAGTTCGCAAGATCGGAATATAAAGAGGATTGGTTTCGAGAAGGGCGGAAATTTTGAAAAGAAGGGAAATTTGGGCAAAAGGCAAGAATCAAAAGGGAACAACCAGGCAAGCCAAGGGCAAGTTGGAGAAAACAGGTTCCAGAGACCGGAATGCAAGCACTGTGGAAGAAGGCACCCCAGAGTATGCATAAGCTGAGCATGACCTGTTATAGGTGCAGTCAGAAGGGACGTTTGGCAAATGAGTGCAAGATGCCGAAGCCAGGAGTTACATGCTAAAAGTATGGGAAGACTGGACACATGGCTAGGGAGTGTAAGGCAACCGGACCAGTCAAAGCTCTGATGAACGTGGCAAGTACCAGTGCAAGCGTGCCAGCTGAGGTATTGGCATTACCTCCACCACCTACACCAACCCCACAAGCAACAACAAGGACATTTGATTTGAAGATGAAGGATGCTGTACAGAATTCGGAGGTGATAGCAGGTACACTTTTACTCAATAATGTCAAAGCTAAAGTATTGATTGATTCGGGAGCAACAAGATCTTTCATATCAGAATCTTTTGTTGATAAGCTCCAATGTGATAAAATGGTTATGAGTGAGGTAGTAAATGTGGTAATTGCGAACCAAGAGAAGATTCTTGTGAATCAATTTTGTCCAAAGTGTGAGATTGATATTTCGGGGTATAAGTTCTCAGCCGACTTGATACTCTTCAAGTTGGGAGAGTTTGATATAATTTTAGGAATGGATTGGTTAGGAGAGAATAGCGCTCAGATAAATTGTAAGACCAAGAGAATGTATTTAAAGACGAAGAGTGGAGAGAAGGAATTATTTAAGGGGCAGAGGCAAGAGCAACTATTTCTTACAATTGTTCAGGCTAAGAAGTTACTTAGAAAAGGTTGTGAGTCGTTCCTGGCATATATAGTGGATTCAGAGAGAGGCAGCCTCAGCATGGAAGATATTCATGTAGTTAACGAGTTCCCCGATGTGTTTCCCGATGAACTACCAGGCTTACCACCAGATCGACAAATTGAGTTCGAGATCAACCTTGCTCCAGGCACGGAACCAGTTTCAAAGGCCCCGTATAGGATGGCACCAGCAGAAATGAAAGAGTTGGCGAGCCAGCTACAAGAATTATTGGATAAAGGAGTGATACGACCAAGTACGTCGCCATGGGGAGCACCTGTTCTGTTTGTAAAGAAGAAAGATGGGAGTATGCGTCTATGCATAGATTATCGGGAGTTGAATAAGGTAACGATCAAGAACCGCTACCCGCTACCAAGGATAGGTGACCTTTTTGATAAGTTGAAGGGAGCAAAATGCTTTTCGAAGATTGATTTGAGATCGGGATACCATCAATTAAAGATCAAAGAAGAAGATATTCCTAAGACCACATTCAGGACCAGATATGGGCATTATGAATTCCTAGTAATGCCGTTTGGATTGACCAACACTTCGGCCGCATTTATGGATCTGATGAATCGGGTATTTAAGAAGTATTTGGACAAATTTGTCGTGGTATTCATTGATGACATCCTTATTTATTCTAAGTCGGAAGAAGAACATAAGCAGCACCTCTGGATAGTATTGGAGATACTCCGATAAGAGAAGTTGTATGCCAAGTTTACAAAATGTGAGTTTTGGTTAAATGAAGTTCAATTTTTGGGGCATGTTATTGGAAATGAGGGAGTTAAAGTGGATCCGGCAAAGATTGAGGCATTTATGAGTTGGGAGAGGCCAAAGACTCCTACGGAAGTGCGAAGTTTTCTAGGATTGGCCGGATACTATAGAAGATTCGTCAAGGATTTCTCGAAGATCGCCACGCCATTGACCAAGTTAACCAGAAAGAATCAAAAGTTTGAATGGAGTGCAGAATGTGAAGATAGCTTTCAAGAGTTAAAGCAGAAGTTGATAACAGCTTCGGTGTTGGTACTTCCAGATGATCAAGGGAATTTTGTAATATTCAGCGACGCTTCACATAAGGGTTTGGGTTGTGTGTTGATGCAATACAGTAAAGTGATCGCATATGCGTCAAGACAGTTGAAGCCGCATGAGTTAAAGTACCCGACGCATGACTTGGAACTAGCCGCCATAGTGTTCACACTCAAGATTTGGAGACACTACCTCTATGGAGAGAAGTGTGAAATCTACACGGATCACAAGAGTTTAAAGTACATTTTTACTCAGAAAGAGCTCAATATGAGGCAGAGGAGATGGCTGGAATTGATCAAGGACTATGACTGCTAGATAAATTACCATCATGGAAAGGCGAACGTAGTGGCCGATGCTCTGAGTAGGAAGGAGAGATTGAATATGATGATAACATCAAAAGAGTTATCTGAAGAAATCGAAAACTTGGAATTGGAACTTTGTGCTTATGGAAAAGTCGAAGAAGTTTGTCGTGCAATGACCTTTCAGCCAACACTAGTGGAAAAGATAAAGAAGTGTCAAGAGGAAGTAATGGAAAAAGAGAAGAATCAGTTATCTGGAGAGGAGATTAATACTCAAAGGGATTAGCAAGGGAGACTAAGGTTTTCATCCAGAATATGGATTCCCCATGTACCTGAATTAAAGAATGAGATCCTCCATGAAGCCCACAATTCGAAATTTTCAATCCACCCGGGAAGCACCAAGATGTATCGAAACTTAAAGAAGAACTTTTGGTGGCCAAATATGAAGCGAGACGTGACAGAATGGGTTGCGAAGTGCTATACTTGTGAGAAAGTAAAGGCAGAACATCAACGACCAAGCGGATTAATTCAGCCCCTGAAGATTTCAGAATGGAAATGGGAAAATATCGCTATGGACTTTATAGTAGGACTACCGCGAACGAAATCTGGACATGACGCAATATGGGTTATAGTTGATCGTCTTACAAAGTCGGCGCATTTCCTTCCAATAAATGAGAAGTCGTCACTGGACAAGTTGGTTCATCTATATGTGCGCGAAATCGTACTAAGGCATGGAGTACCCGTATCAATAGTTTCAGACAGAGATCCCCGATTTAACTCGAGATTCTGGAAGCAATTTCAGGAATGTCTTGGCACAAAGTTGAATATGAGCACGGCATACCACCCGCAAACTGATGGTCAGAGAGAAAGGACAATTCAAACAATCGAAAACATGTTGCGTAGTTGTGCAATCGATTTTACAGGAAGTTGGGATGATCACTTGCCGTTGATTGAATTCTCTTACAACAACAACTATCATTCCAGTATCGGCATGCCACCATACGAAGCTTTGTACGGGCGAAAATGTAGATCACCAATAAGTTGGGATGAAGTAAGAGAAGGAAGAATTCTTGGCTCGGATTTGGTACAACAGTTGCATGACTCGGTCAAGTTAATTCAGAAAAAGTTGCTTGCTGCTCAAGATAGACAGAGGAAGTATGCGGATCCAGCACATAAGGACGTTCAATTCCAAATTGGCGAAGCTGTGTTGCTGAAGGTGTCACCTAGAAAAGGGTTGATGAGATTTGGCAAGAAAGGGAAGTTAGCACCTAGATACATAGGTCCTTTTGAGATTTTGAGTCAAGTAGGAAAGGTGGCCTACGAGTTGGCCTTACCACCTCAGTATCTGCATGTGCATAATGTGTTCCACATGTCGTTGCTTAAGAAGTACAATCCTGACGCTAGCCATGTGATAGAATATGAACCTGTAGAAATTCAGGCAGACGTGTCATTTGTGGAGCAACCGGTTAAAATACTCGACTGGCAAGTAAAGAGTCTTAGGAATAAGTCGGTAAAGTTAGTAAAAGTGCTTTGGAGGAACCCTAAGGTCGAAGAATCGACTTGGGAGTTAGAGTCTGATATGCGTTCCCGGCATCCTCATCTTTTCTCTTAGATTCTGGGGACAGAATCCCTTAAGGGGGAGAGGATGTTACGACCGACATTTTATGTAATATTATTTGTGGATTTGGTATAATATTAAAATCAAATGAAAATATATTCAATGATTGTACGCTAGTGTGAGTGAAAATTTCTGCATTATAAATTTGCTTTGTGTAGTATATGATTTTTCAAAGCAAGAGTTTATTTAATTTCTTTATTTTTGATTTATAAGGAATATTCTAAGCTTTGGAAAAATTTTCTTTTAAAAGGTATTTTGTTCACAAATTTTGAAAATGATTTTATAAAGTCTCTAAAAATCCAAGTTATTTTATGGTATAAATTTTATAATTTTTGAACTTGTATTTTATTTTATAAAAATAAATCATTATAAATTTTAGTTGTCATATTTATCAAATTACATAAGAGACCATGCATGCAAATCACCCTTCTATTCTCTCAAAGGGTAAATAAGACTTTTCCAACCCCACTAACTCATTTGATTATTACCAAATTACTACATTACCCTTGCATGCAAAATGGCCTAACTTTAGCTAAAGGACATTTTTGTAAGTTCTCACTTCCACTCATTATTTGTCAACCAAAAAGCATAAAACAAAAAAATCAAAGTGGGAGAAATCATTCCAGTCATTCCACACTCCAACACACCATAAATTTTCTCTCTTTTCCCCTTCCCACCTTGCTCTCGGCCGAAGGCCAAATCCCCCACCCCCTTCCATTTTTCAATTCATTCTTCATCTTCCCAAGTGTAAATCTTTTACCTACATTCATCTTATATCCTTTCCAAGTGTTTTGAGACTTGGAAGTTGAAGTTCCATGGATGCATGTGTAGTTCTTATGTGATCTCCAAAGAGAAACTCTTGATTCTTGTGAATTCAAGAGCTCTCTATGAGATATATTATGTATATGTGCTAACTAAGTGTTTTATGGAGATATCATGCTTTAAAGTCCATTGCATGCTACTGAATTTTCATTATATATTTATGTTTAGCCATGTATGCTAGTTTTAAGACATTAAAATGATGATCAACCCTGTTTTGCATGCTATTCTTTTCGAAATCATGTTATTATGTTTAAAAATCTATAAATGCGAAATAGGTGTGCTTAAAATAGATTGTTTCCATGATAAATTTCTTATTAATACTTAAAAGAAGTTATATTTCATGATTATTAAGGATGAGTATTAGGTGCAAGTCGATTTTGCAAGCATTTAAAACTTTATGCCTAGCCGAAATCTTGTTATGTGCTTTCCATGAGTTGCATGTTATATATTTAGTTGCATGTTGTTATTTTTGGGCATGGATGATCTCACCCAAGGTTATTTTGAGAAAAAGGGAGTTAGTTCAGTAGATTACCATGTATAAGTCTTGGTTTAAGTATTGAGTTGTTTTTAGTTGAGTTTGTCAAGTCAAAACCTTGGAAAATGAGAGTTATAGTTTCTGCAGAAAATCAGTTTAGTACCCTGAGGTTTAGAGTGAGTTTTGACCATGTCATTGATGTGCACTTTGAGGCCCAAGCCACCAGAAGTTAGTATTGGGAGTATACAAAAGGTTTTAGGAGTTGGTTGGAGGTTTGCATGTCATTTGATTAGGTGCACAAGTAGAATAACAAAATCTGTCCAGCAGGGGACAGTTTTGTTGCAACTTAGAAATAGGGAGATTTGACCATGTCATGGGTAGGTCCTCATTAGGCCCAATTGGGCCTTCGTTAGAGGGAGTGTCATATAAGTTTTTCCAACCATTGTGTATAGGATATGAGTTAGAACCATGTATCACAAGTTAATTCAAGTCAGGGCATTTTCTGCCCAGAAAAGCAGGGGAACCTTGGACTTTTAGCTTAGGCCCAAGAAGGCCCAAGCCAGGCCCTTGAGACACATCAAGCTTGTGAGATGCCCTTAGCTCAGGAGAGTCTTGTGTAAAAGTTTTGAAGAAAAACTTGTAGTTTAAGAGTGCCTAATGCACTCAAGAAACTATAGTTGTCATTCTGAAATTTGCACCAGTGAGCACTATCACTTATCACGTAGTTTTAGAACACTTAGAAGTGAGTATTAGGTCGACCACCATAGTTGTAAGATAGTATAAGGTCAGTAGAGCAAAAGGCACAAGTGAGGGTCAATAGGTTTTGAATAATTTAGGAAAGGCACATCTAGTTAGGGAGCCAAAATTTGAAGACTATGTCTAGTTTAGCGACCAAGTGACTTAAGTGGTGAGTCGAGATCATCCAAGCCTAGTGTTGCATTATGGTATATATGTTGTTATTTGATATTAATATACGATATGTGATTATGTGGCTACGTGTGTATATTTGAAATATAAAGGTGGATATAAATTAGGTGCGTATAGGCCTAAGTGCCATCCGTGTTTAATTTCGAGTTGTAAATAGGTTAAGTTGGTGAGAATATATTATAATAAGGATTATTATTATTTATGTAGGACCTCGAGACGAGGGAAAACTTGCCATAAAAGTCGTGAATCTCCAGTTGTTGCTCCTACCAGTCAGACCAGACCAGCCTATCTCAAGGCAAGTGATTCAACTTGACCTTCATATTTACTGCTAATAATTCATACATTGCTACAACTATCCTTGTCATTTGATATATTAAATCAAGCGTATCTTAAGTTTATCTTTGAATCATATAGAAATGTCATGAACCCTCGAGTACATATTGCAAGTAGTTCAAAAGTCTTATCATGACAATATATTAAACTAATTCGAATGCCATGATAAAATAAAGAGTTGTTATAGCACTCGGTTAATCCTCTTGATTACCATGCTAATGATTCCTAAGTAATGATATCTCATCCTGATACTTGAATCCCTATAGAACCTTACCTTGATACCTGAAAGCCAAATATTTATCAAAGTTGTCCCTAATTGATTGATACCCCTCTGTCAATTCTGATATATCCTGAGCTAAAAATCATTTCTTCATACCTTAACACCCTTAGTATTCATGAAGCTTACAGTCTTGATGATCCAGCACTTGAACCTTGATGAGAAACCATTGTTTTATGCCCAATTTGGCACTTCCTTTCATGATATCCAATAGCCTCACTAAATTCCCTTGTCCAAACTTTGATACATGAAAACCATTCAGTTACCCTAATAGAGTTTAGTTTTGTGAATCATGGCTCTGAGATTTAGTACCATATTTCCCATATTTCGAGTTGATCTATAATCCCTTAATAAAAATGTTTACTGTTAAAAGAGATTTTGTTACAATTCGACATCATCTTTTGAAATAAATAAAATGTGGGTTTTCAGTCCCAAAGGGGGATAAAAGTTTTCTTTGAATAGTGGATCTGGACAGAGACGCGAGTCCTTTCCACACTTATATTAGGCTTAAAAGTTGCCTAGGGATTCCCGTTAATATTTTAGAAGCCAGCGAGGTTCGGGATTACTTCGCGGCTGATCACCGGCTGTAATCCGTAGCGTCATAAAATGGTTTTGATTAAGACATGATTTTAAAATTGTTTTGATGCAAGCAAAATGATGCCATCTCACATAGTTTTATCTTTCGTTATCATTAGTTATATCTTTCCATTGTCATTCTTAAAATATATCTCAATTTATGTTTTGTGTCGTACTGTTAGCACTTGTTGAGCATTTGGCTCACTCCTTGCTTTACCCTGATATTACAGCTAGCAGCTATGGTTAGATTCAAGCAGACTGCCCATAAGACCTGTGATGCTGATGCTTATATTCGAGCTCAGGTAGAATAAGTAATAATAGCTGTGTGAGGACTCGGTATTTGTAATCAGATGGAATAGTTGGTAGTGTTGGGCTATTCCAAACCCTAAACTGTAAGATCTTGGATTTGGTTGTGTATTCTTCATTAAAATGATGTAATAGCTATATTTATTTTGCTGTTTAAGTTGGGGGTGTGACAATATTAACCCCCACATTTTATCTTCATAAAATGCTTTAATAATCATTAAAACTATTTTAATCATTATTACTTTTCTTAACTATTTAGAAAATAATTCTCTCTCTCATTATTTCATCAAAGAAAATATTCTTTTATGGTGTGACCCTGTAGGTTCAATATTATGCCGGTAGTAGAAATAAATAATAATAAACTTTTATTAATTATTTACATGAATATTAAAATTCACTAAATATAATTAACTGATTAATTATATTTATTCTACATCGTGAGTGATGTTTCTCAACATATCGCGACTATCAGGATAATATGAATTCACTGCTTAGAATACCAAGAACCTGTCAGTGAATAGTTACCGTACAATTAACTCCTTCTACCCTCCAATGTCCTGATTAAATACAAGGCATGGATCTTGTGTCAAGCCTATCTAATTTAATCACTTGCTTTCCCATTCACTATGCTCAGTTCTATGTAAATTAGAAACTCCTTTCTAATTTCATTCACTCTGGCCAGAGATTCCTGAACTAGCATAAGTGGATCAGCTTTGAACATTCTCTTCCTTCACTGGAAGGGGTAGATCCTTTATTGATCATACACTATCTTCGTGTACAAATTCCTATACCCAGTAGAGCCCTAATAATTGTCCCTGGAGACTAAGAACTAAACCAAATCATAGTTCAGTGTACACAAGATGACTATGATGACCTCAAGTCTAAGGATACTTGTACAACTATCACTATGTGAACAACTGCTGACACGTGAGTGAACTCCATCAGTTATTCAGCTGTGCGAGTCATGTTCAGTGAACTTATTCTATAATAAGCACCTACATACTAGCTATAGTGTCACCACACAAATATCTATGAGAACAAATATCCTTCATAATGAAGCAAGCATAGTATGTACCGATCTTTGCGGATTATTAATTACCAGTTAGTAATCCTATTACCAGGAACTATTTAAGTTTAGAGTTATCATCTTTTAGGTCTCACTATTATGATCTCATCATAATCCATAAAAAGCTTTACTCTAAACAATGGTATATCTTATTTAAATACTTAAATAGATAGAGCCCGTAATAAAAACAAAACAAGTCTTTTATTAATATCAATGAAATCAAAACAGATTACATAAAAGTTATTCCTAAATCCTTATACGAGATTGGACTTAGGACATATCTCTTTCAATCTCCCACTTGTACTAAAGCCAATCACTCTGGTATCTAATACCCATCTTGTCTTTATGACGATCAAAGTGACTTTCAGAAAGTGGCTTTGTGAATGGGTCTGCTATGTTGTTATATGTGTCAACTCTCTTTCAATACAATACAAGAAATGTTACCGCGCTCCCACTAGCCCTTTTGTAGACACATGGTTCATCTACGTTTTTGATAAAACCAAACTCTTTGATTATCTCATCAAAACGGATGTTCCATCTATGAGAAGCTTGCTTTAAACCACATATGGTTCGCAGCAGCTTACACACTAGGTTTTCATTTCCCTTGGAAAGAAAACCATTTGGCCATTTACCAGATCTCATAGTCGTAGTAAGCAGCAATCGCAAGAAAAATCCGAACTGATTTTAACAGGGCTACAGGTAAAAGGTTTCATCAAAGTCAATCCATTGCCTTTGTTTGAATCCTTTTGCCACAAGCCTGGCTTTAAAGGTTTCCACCTGGCCATCTGCTCTAATCTTTCTTTTGTATATCGTATACATAGATTCCATTTCGGATTTCATGGCACTTTGCCATTTCTCTGAGTCAACACTACTCATAGCCTCATTATAGGTCACAGGGTTGTCATCATCAATGATTGACAACTCATTGTCATTCTCAATGACAAGGCCATAATACCTCTCAGGTTGGCAAGACACTCTCTCTGACCTACAAATGGGCTGTTCCACAGAAGGTTGTTCAGTCTGAACAGGTGTTTCCACTTGATCCGTAGTAGTTTGTGCTTCTTGAACTTCATCAAGTTCAATTTTGCTCCCACTGTTTCCTTCAAGGATAAACTCCTTTTCCAAGAAGGTAGCATGTCTGAAGACAAACACCCGATGATCGGTATAAAAGTAATACCCCAAAATCTCTTTAGGATATCCCACAAAATTACATTTTACGGATCAAGATTCCAGCTTATCTGAATCAACTTTCTTGACATAAGCTGGACATCCCCAAATCTTAACGTGTTTAAGACTCGGTTTCCTTTCTTTCCATATCTCATATAGAGTTTGAGGAACAGATTTGGAAGGCACCTTATTCAGTAAATATGCTGAGGTTTCCAATGCATAACCCCATAGGAATACTGGAAGATTCGCATAGCTCATCATGGACCGAACCATGTCTAACAAAGTTCGATTTCTCCTTTCAGATACCAATCTTGAGGAGTCCACTGAGAGACTATACCCTTTTCTTTGAGATAATCCAGAAACTCTCCATTCAAGTGTTCACCACCTCGATCTGATCGAAGAGTTATAATACCATTTTTGGTTTGTTTCTCCACTTCATACTTATACTCTTTGAACTTTTCAAAGGCATCAGACTTGTGTTTCATCAAACACATATCCGAATCTAGATCTATCATCTATGAAAGTAATGAAGTATGAAAATCCACCCATGGCTTGCGTAGACATTGGTCCACATACATCTGTATGTACCAATCCTAGCAAATCTGCAGCCCTCTCTCCATGTCCACTAAATGGAGATTTGGTCATTTTACCCAATAGACAAGACTCGCATGTAGGATATGATTCAAAATCAAAAGGGGTCAAGTAACCCTTCCTTATACAATATCCGCAGTCTATTTTCACTAATATGACCAAGTCTGCAGTGCCAAAAGAAAGTGAGATTTTCATCATCCCTTTTCTTTTATTAGTTTGTTCAATCTGAAGTAAATTATGTGACATACATACAGACCATTATTTAAAATACCACGTCAATAAAGAATATTATCTCTAAGGATAGAACATTCATTATTCTTAATAATAAAATGAAAAACCATCCAAATCCAACATAGGAATAGAAACAATATTCCTTACAATCGAGGAAATAAAATAACAATTATTTCAAACAATAGTCTTGCCCGTAGGCATATGTAAATGAAATGATCCTACATCTTCAGCAGCAACTCTTGCTCCATTTCCATCAGTAGAATCACCTCCTCTTCCTCAAGAGTCCTATTTCTCCTTAGTCCCTGCAACGAATTGCAGATGTAAGAACCACAGGCGGTATCTAATACCCAAGTAGAAATTTGACTTAATGACATATTCATTTCTATCATGAACATACCTGAATTAGAAGCGGTAGTCTCACTCCCCTTCTTCTTCTTCAACTCTGCAAGGTAAACCTTGCAGTTCCTCTTCCAGTGCCCCACCTTGTTACAGTGAAAGCAAACAACTTTGCTCTTGGGGTCTTCAGCTTTTGGTGGAACCGGCTTTTCTTCACCTACTTTCTTCTTCTTGGAAGGGTTCCTCTTCCTTATCTTAGGATTGGAACCTTCACCAATAAGAAGAACATAACTCTTCTTAGGAGGAAAATTCGATTCCGCAGTCTTCAACATGTTGTGGAGTTCAGCCAGGCTGACATCCAGCTTATTCATGTGAAAGTTCACAACAAACTGCGAAAACGAACCCGAAAGTGATTGCAAGACCAAGTCTTGGCTCAGCTCCCCATCCATGGCAAAACCAAGTTGTCCAAGACGTTCAATCAAATTGATCATCTTAAGTACATGGTCATTCACGGATGATCCCTCAGACATCCTACAACCGAACAGCTCCTTCGATATCTCATATCGAGCTGTCCTCCCTGCAACATCATACAACTCTTGTAGAGGCATAAGGATAGTGTGAGCATGCATATCCTCATGCTGCTTCTGTAGCTCAATGTTCATGGAAGCTAGCATGATGCATTGAGCAACATTTGAATCATCTATCCACTTACGATACACAACATGTTCATCATTATGTGCATCATTAGCAGGTTCAGTAGGCTTAGGTGAGTCAAGCACATATTCCAGCTTCTCCATCCTGAGAACAATTCTCAAGTTTCGAAGCCAATCAGCAAAATTAGGACCAGTCAACTTGTGAGCATCTAGTATACTCCAGAGTGATAGTGCAGAAGACATAACGTATATAGTAAATCTATAAATGATAAACACATAACAACACTTAGCAAATATTCTATTTCATTTCAAAACACTATATGAATAGGGTCTTTATTCATAAGTGGCTCCCACTAGTTTATCTAATTTATACACCCCCTAAGTGAAAATTAGGCATTCATAATGCTAGTGGGAATAGGGATCCTACATTCCATTACACAACCTCGACTGTAGCACGAAACGTCATGTGATGTTCAATAGGCAGACAACTCTTGTCAATTACATCTTATGTTATTCCCTAATATAATTTTAGCCTCTTGAATAATTGAGTCATGGCTGTAGCACGACAAACTCAATATTCTAAGTCAAGTCTAACCCAACATTTCGTATAATTGAATCAGTCTCCAACGGCCCACGGCTGTAGCACGTAACGACCTTTAGATTCTAATTCAATGTACACATCTCTATGTAATAGACAATTATTTCTTATTTCGAAATCAAAGCCCTCGGCTGTAGCACGAAACGACAATGATTTAAAAATAAGAACCACTTTCTATCATGTTGGAAGGCTATGACCGACACAAGCCCGTTGTGTTATTGGCCAATTACTACTTGATATTATTTAATTTTAGAGGGATTATATTACGTTACAATCATAATCATATTATAAAGAGATTCTTCCTTTTAAATTAAATATTTCAAATCAATAATCGATAATCAGATGATTCTCAGATCGGGTGGAGCATTGTCAAGAGGCGTCACTTAATAACCCTTTCTTACAGATAGAAATCTGTTGTTGACAGAATCATCCTTTCTCTCAAAATTAAAAATTCATATTTAATTATGTGTTTCATAAACAAAAGAATCTCATGATGGTATTCATAATATTATTGTCAAGGCAAGAAACAATTCTTATTCTAGATTTTCTAGAGCACGCCTTATATTGATTTAAGTTCACCTAAATCTATCATCGCAAGGTAAACACAGGCATATATCTCATATATAAAAATAAATAAACAAGTAAGTATGCAAGTAATATCATGTCACACATTGATATAATGATGTATGGATTTATTATAGCATTTAAAAGCAATTAAAAAAATTAAAACATGCTTTAAAACACTTTCGGGAATATAAATAGTTCAAAACTTTTATATAAAAAATATTTGACGACTCCATTAGATTCGTCTCGGAAAAACGAATCCAACGATATATTGCACGCCCAAAACGGAGTTACGAAACTCCCAAAAAATCAAATTTAATGTGGACATACGGGCTGTAACGCATGTACGTAATGCGTTACAACACTGTTGAGCCATTTACGCGTGTAACGCATTCCATAAATGTGCAACAGTGTGTAACGCATTCACGGAATGCGCAACACACCCCGCGCGTGCGACTCACGCGCCCGCACCTGGCCGACCGTTGGCAACAGCAGGTTTTTTTTCTTGTTCTGTCAGCTTCTGTCGTTCCTTTTTGCTGTTGTTACAATTAGGAGATGTAACCCCCTTTCCCTTTACTCCCTTATTAATAACTCTTTAATAATTTATTATTTTAATTTTATTATTAATAAATTAATTAACATTTAAATAATAAATTAATAAAAATCAAAATAATATAATTTCTTAAATCAGGGAGTAGCAGAAAAATACCAAATCAGCCATGGGTCTTTATGCAAATTTTAATCATAATTATTCACATGCATAATTATTTCATGAATTTTAATTAAAACGATTTTGAAAAAAATTCATAACAAATAATCTACACATCACAAAATTATGAAAAAAAATACCTGGATGATCTACAACACTTGTAGAACCCAGATTAGTAGTCAAAATCTCATGCAAAAATTATTTCGAATTAATTCATAATTAAATCCAAATAAACTTGCAAAAATCATAACAAATCCATACATGCATTAAAAAATCTGAAATTGTTTATATGAATCTCTATATGCAGAACCTAGCTCTGATGCCAATGAAGGAATTTACGGATGAGCGGAAGCGTGAAATAATAATTATTCCGTAAAAACCATATATCGCACATATAGAAAAACGTATAAAAGGGAAAAACTGAGGAATCGAAACCATACCTCGTGAATCGAAACTTTATAAAATTGGAGTGCTAGCAGTTGCTCCTCAGTGTGTGAAGCACTCTACCGGTATCCACCAAGAACGATCCTCTTCGATGAACCTTTTTATAAAACTAAGTTTTTATAAAAATGGAGTTTTTGGGAGAGAGAGAGAGAAGAAGAAGATGGAGGCTAGGATTTTTACAAAACCAAAATTGTGTGTTGTATTTTATGAGCCATCCATCTCATTCTATTTATAGGGCTCTCCTAGGGTTTTATAATATATCTTTATATATATTAACCCCCACATTTTATCTTCATAAAATGCTTTAATAATAATTAAAACTATTTTAATCATTATTTCTTTTCTTAACTATTTAGAAAATAATTCTCTCTCTCATTATTTCATCAAAAAAAATATTCTTTTATGGTGTGACCCTATATGTTCAATATTATGCCGGTAGTAGAAATAAATAATAATAAACTTTTATTAATTATTTACATGAATATTAAAATTCACTAAATATAATTAACTGATTAATTATATTTATTCTACATCGTGAGTGATGCTTCTCAACATATCGCGACTATCCGCATAATATGAATTCACTGCTTAGAATACCAAGAACCTGTCAGTGAATAGTTGCCGTACAATTAACTCCTTCTACCCTCCAATGTCCTGATTAAATACAAGGCATGGATCTTGTGTCAAGCCTATCTAATTTAATCATTTGCTTTCCCATTCACTATGCTCAGTTCTATGTAAATTAGAAACTCCTTTCTAATTTCATTCACTCTGGCTAGAGATTCCTGAACTAGCATAAGTGGATCAGCTTTGAACATTCTCTTCCTTCACTGGAAGGGGTAGATCCTTTATTGATCATACACTATCTTCATGTACAAATTCCTATACCCAGTAGAGCCCTAATAATTGTCCCTGGAGATTAAGAACTAAGCCAAAGCATAGTTCAGTGTACACAAGATGACTATGATGACCTCAAGTCTAAGGATACTTGTACAACTATCACTATGTGAACAACTGCTGACACGTGAGTGAACTCCATCAGTTGTTCAGCTGTGCGAGTCATGTTCAGTGAACTTATTCTATAATAAGCACCTACATACTAGCTATAGTGTCACCACACAAATATCTATGAGAACAGACATCCTTCATAATGAAGCAAGCATAGTATGTACCGATCTTTGCGGATTATTAATTACCAGTTAGTAATCCTATGACCAGGAACTATTTAAGTTTAAAGTTATCATCTTTTAGGTCTCACTATTATGATCTCATCATAATCTATAAAAAGCTTTACTCTAAACAATGGTATATCTTATTTAAACACTTAAATAGATAGAGCCCGTAATAAAAACAAAACAAGTCTTTTATTAATATCAATGAAATCAAAACAGATTACATAAAAGTTATTCCTAAATCCTCATACGAGATTGGACTTAGGACATATCTCTTTCAATCACAACAACCAGTTCCAGACACTTATCATCCTGAGAACTGGTATCATCCTAACTTCAGCTGGAGCAATAATCAGAATGAGATGCAACAGCCATTCCAGCAGTTTGGAAACAAGCAATTCAATCCTCCTGGTTTTTAGCATCACTTTGCACCAAAACAATAACTCCAACTTCAACAACAAACTCATGGAGGTGTAGGTCTGTCTTCGAATAAAAAATCTGAATTGGAGGATTTGCGGCTTATATACAAAAACCAGGCCCTTATATGCCAAAGCCAGGCTATTTCTATCAAGACTCTAGAGAACCAAATAGGGCAAATTGTTAATGCCTTATTGAATCGACCATCAGGAACGCTTCCTAGTGATACAAAAGCCAATCCAGGCAAGAGGGAAGTTAACGAACAGGTGAACGCCATCATCTTGAGGTTTGGAAAGGTCGCAAGCCCCCAAATTCAGCAAAATGAAGATGCTAATTCCAGAAAATGAGATTGTAGTTGAAAAAGTTGTGCAGCAGGATACCGAGGTAGAACCGAAGAAGAAAGCTATTACAAACAATCCTCCTGAGGGCAATACAGGGGAAAAACAGGTCTATCATCCACCTCCTTTTCCTAAAAGGTTGCAAAAGTAGAAGTTGGATATGCAATTTGCCAAGTTCTTGGAAGTTTTCAAGAAACTTCACATCAACATACCTTTCGCTGAAGCTCTTGAACTGATGCCTAGCTATACGAAGTTCATGAAAGGTATTCTCTCACGGAAGGTGAAGCTTGATGACTTAGAGATCGTTATTCTTACGGAGGAATGCAGTGCAGTTCTGTAACAAAAATTGCCTCTGAAGCTTAAGGATCCTGGAAGTTTCACTATTTCTTGTACTATTGGAAATATATCATTCGATGAGTGTTTGTGTGACATAGGAGCTAGCATCAATCTGATGCCCTTGTCAGTTTTCAAGAAACTTGGACTACCTGATCCAAAACCTGTGAACATGTCTTAGCAGTTGGCTGATCGTTCAATCACTTATCAGTGAGGAGTAGTGGAGGATATCTTGGTTAAGGTGGATAAGCTCATCTTCCCTGCTGATTTTATCATTCTAGACTTTGAGGAGGATAAAAAGATTCTCATTATCTTAAGAAGACCATTCTTGGCTACAGGACGAACTATGATCGATGTGCAAAAAGGAGAGCTTACAATGAAGGTTCAAAATCAGAAGGTCACTTTTAGTGTGTTCAAGGTAATAAAGTTACCCACAGATAAAGAGCATTGCTTTAAGGTAGAACGGGTCGACTCTGTCGTGAATTCGGAGCTTGAACAATTGCCAAAGTCAGATACCTTAGAGAGATCCTTAATAGGGGAGTCAGCTATTGAAGATGAAGAAGGAACAGAGCAACTGCAGGTTTTGAATGCACCTCCGTGGAAGAGGAAGTTGGATATGCCATTCGATTCTCTTGGGTTAGCAGAGCTGAAAATTTCTCAGGAGCGTCCGGAGCCATCTATTGAAGAAGCTCCCACACTTGAGCTCAACCCACTACCAGATCACTCAAGTTATGCATTCTTAGGTGCACCCCATGATAAGGGGTTGGGATATATTTTTTATGATATAGAGAGTGGGCGGATCGATCCTCCCGTGCCTATAGAGGGTTTTTCTCGTGTGTAGCAGGTAGTTGATAGGACTGGTGTTGGTGATGAGCAGTACAGACGATTGACTAGGCGTATGGAGGCCATGCACGACATCTACCGACGTTTTACTGAAGATTTGACACACGCTCTCGATACCATTTTCCGAGACACTGGTGTCGAGGTTGATCGGCCACCTGATTCTCCACCCGAAGAGGGTGATCCTCCGGCTAGCTAGGTATGACTGAAATCCTTATTATTACCTTCAACGAGGACATTGAAAATTTTAAGTTTGGGGGTGATAATGTAAGGATTATTTTAAGTGTGTGCATTAGATTCATATAGAGTCATGTTGCATGTTTAGTTGTATTTCATTCATATGTTTGCATGTTTTTTCATATAGGACGTATTTATTTATGTTTTTATGGGAGTTCATTTAGTTGCATGTACATGCATATAACATGATCCCTTATGTTGAGCTATTTATGTCTGATAAGTTGATGTTAATTTTAGTGTAGTGATGATGAATAGAGGGATGTTTAAGTCTTAATGAGTTGATTTGCATGCCCAAAAAAAAAATTCACAAGTCTTATAGGTTTCTTTTGAGCTAGATCATGATCATATTTGTTTATTTGTTAGAATTTAATCACTTGGTTATATTTAGAATTTGTGATATTCTCGTAATGACGTAGGAACACTGAATTTAAATCTAGATAAAAACTCGGATTTCATTGCTAGTGTGAATAAGGCTAGGTGTCGAATGGCTAGTAGCCGGCTCATATTTATATGAGTAGTCTAGGGTTGAATGAGATGGAGTGAAATACACTCATTCAGAAATTAAATAAAAAAGAGCAAGATATAAAAAAAAGAAAAAAGTATGTGTTTAAGCATAATTAATCAAGAGTGAGCTCTTTAATACTCGAGTTATTAAGTTCTTAGGGGACTTTGTGCCTAGTGACCTAAGGCTTTTATAGTTTGGGATCCGCTAACCTAACGGTCGCTATATGGGTATTATTGTATAAGTCTTTTGGGACCTCATTCATTGCAAAATTAAATAAGCATTTTTGTTATGTGTTATGTGTTCAATAATAGCATGGATCCTTGTATAACTCTAGTAGAAAGGAGGTGTTGTGAGTCATTATGCGTTTAATATCTATTCTGTTTATAAACATGCGATTGTTTTGATGATAGATAAGTTATGATTATTGATCTAGTATCGAGAGTATATCTGTTAAGCATCCACACTCGCACGTTTATGGTTTGTAAGTTGGTTTTTGGGATTTATTCGAACTTTGTTTTGAGTTTTTACATTCTTAGAGGCGTTGGCTTAGTCATTTGGTTATGGTTATTCTTAGGGGATCGATTGCATTATCATTTAGTTGCATTCACATAGTTGAATTCATGTATTAGGTTTGTTTTATAGATTTGAGTCTGCTTATGCTTGAGGACAAACATCGATTCAAGTTTGGGGGTCTGATAAGTGGATTTTATATCTACTTGGAACGCTTCATTAAAAGCTTAAGTTGGTGTTTTGGACTCAAGTTATTGGTATTTTTGATGTGTTTTTATGTTTTTGCATTTCAGGCATTAGTTAAAGGAAGAAAGGAGCTTTGAATTAAAATATGTTGAAAAAAGATCAGGACTGGAAGCCAAGGCCATGTTCATGTTGAAGAGCATCTTGAGAGCTTCGCATGGACTATTGGATCATCGAAATCGGACGAACATACTCAATCTGCAGTAAAAACAAGAAAAGAAGCCAAAATCCAGTAGCACGACGCGCCCGCGCTGGCATACGGGGCGCCCGCGCTAGACTTCCAGAAATAGCACGCGCCTGCGCTGGTATATGGGGCAGTCGTGCTGGTCTATTCATCCAGATTCCTGATTCAAGTCTGTTTTCGAGATTTTGAAAGCCCAGTTCGATCCTGAAGCCTATATACCCTAAATAAGACATTTTTAAGGAGAAAGAGACCAGGGAGAGCCATACGAAGACCTAGAGAGCACAAGACGACTACGGAAAAGAAGACTTTTATTTTCTTTAGTATAGTTGATACTTGGATACTTGGTTTCAATTTGTCTTTGAACCCTAGTACTCTTATATTATTTATTATCCTGCTTTCATTGGAACCCATGGTGACGATGAGTTCGGCTATGAACTAATCCTTATCGTGGGGTTCTAACAAATTTACTTATGGATTTCTATTATTAATTTGTTCAATATCTTGGTGTGTGGTGATTAATTGATATCCTAGTATTGGCTGTGCTTATTCATCTTATGTGTGTAGCTAACATATAAGATAGCGTGTTAATCTCTATTGAAGCGACAATGAATATAGAGATTTAGAACTTTCCATGCTAGCATAGGTTCATGTATTTATTATGCATGATTCGTAGGTAATTTTAACCATCTTACCTTCCCTATATAATCTTGATAGATAACTTGTTCATTAAACCTTTATGTTGTCAAATTCTATAGACATATAGGGTCTCAACATAATTGGTGTCTGGTAGTAGGGTATTCGTATAACGAAAGTTGGCGTTTACTAGTTCCGTGTTATCTGATTAGTTGTCATCACCATTGCATGCCAAGATTAAGAACAATGACTTTGAATAAAGTATTTAATGAAGTTAGAATCCCATGTTTGTCTCATATAGTAAATCACTTTTATTCTTAGTTAATTGGACGTTAGTTTAATCTTAGTTATAAATATCACAATTTGTTAATGTCTTAGCATTGAACGATAGCCATATCATTGTTGCATAAGTGCATAAATTGAAATTAACCTAAACCAGTCTCTATGGGAACGAACTAGAAATAATTTTATATTACTTGCGAACGTGTATACTTGCGTGTAATTTTAGCGCGTGTTTTCACCCTAACAAAATCCGACTTACGGATTGAAAGTTACGATAAAAACCGTCAAATAGTATACACATAAGATGATTGCACATCAGTCGAATCACATATAGCACATAACACGTAAGATATTCGATAAAAATAATTTTTCAAAGAAGATTCGGGGTTATAATGATTTTCCGGGTATTTAATACCAATTTTTGAACATTTTTCAAAATTAAAACGAGTCAACGAATCATTTTATAATTAATTATAAGATTTGAATACCCGAATCTGACTTCAAAATTATTTAATAATAATTATCGAGCCTTGAAAATAATTTAAAATAATATTTTAATGCTTGAAACTTTTTTTTTAGAATTTTTAAATCAAATTAAATAATTAAATCCAACTACATAATTAGTTAAAATTAATTAATAACTATATAAATCAATTAATCAATTAATATTTAAATTAATTAAATAATTAAATAATTAATTATCAACTAAAATTAATTAAATAATTTAGATTAATTTTTGAATTAAAAATAACTTTCAGAATAATTTTGGAATTAAAAATGAGTTTTTAAAAATAAAATACAATTTTTAAATTAATTTTTAAATAAAAATCTGTTAAAACATATTTGAGAAGTTAAATTAGGGAAATAGAAGATCAAAACCGGATCAAAACGGGTCGACTAAACGGGTCACGAAGAACCGGTTTAACCCGCTGCCCTGCTCCAGAATTCGGCTACCGTATAATTTTCGGCGAGCCTCGATATCGCTCAAAACAGAATGGTTTGGCTTAGTTTTGATGGGGGTTTCATTCTAATTTGGTCCAGGAGCATAAATCAGGCCATAATCAACTCAAAAGACCCCTGGACTTTGTTTTCCGGCGAAACTCCCAATTAACGCCGGCGTGCTTCGAGCTTTTCCGGTAGCTTATTCCAAGAATCCGACATAACAATTATATATATGAATTGATTCATTTTTAAATGATCTACACACTGGTATAACTCAATCACACCCAGGTTAACTGAATTAAAAGTTCCTAAATTCGATTAAGAACATTCAAACACATTCAAATCCTAATTCAATTAATTCAAAAATTAAACTCAATTTTTTTATGTTATTAAACTCCAAATTCAACATATAATATACCAAAATGATCAGGACAAAATTATCTACAATATACAATCATCAAATCACACAAACAACATAAAAATCAAAAAGTTCATATATTATTTATAATTAAATTCGAATTTAAATAAATATATTGGAAAATACCTTTGATTTCTGCAGTAAAATTGATTGTATAATCTGAAAGTACTTTTCACAAGCTTCGATTCGGTTATTCACACGCTCGATTTCGATTTTGATAACGCCTTCGTTTTTAGGTTTGATTCTAAAGAACGCGATGAATATTCGAGTTTTTCTCTGTAAATTATATAATTTAACTGTTTGTTTATGATTATCTGTATAAAATAAAATAAGAAAAAGACTATTTATACTTATGGGATATTAATACCCTTTGGATCATATTGGATCCTAAAATAGATTACTTAGCCGCTAAGTAACTATAAAAATGATTCAATTTGGTACCAGTTTTGGATAATTATCAAAACGAGGCTTCTTATAAAACACTCTACAAGAAGATAATGTAATAATTTAATTGAAATATCCCGTCTCTCGAGAATACATGTTTTATTGATTTATCAAAATGACTATCGTATCTAAAATTTCGCGTCGGGAATCGTACGGGTCAAACCGTACTCCGGATCAAAAAAGTCAAAATATGGAAAATGTTCAGAATAATCAAAGTAGGTTATGAAGGAGTTTTCCGAAGGCCTTCGGTTTGTAAACATGCAAAAACGGTTGAAGTTGGACAATTTCCGGTTATATAAAATAATTTTATAATTACTCAGAAAATAATTATTAAATCCATAAATTCTTTATAAAATCATATAATAACCTACAAATTACCAGAAAAATACTAAAATTATCTATACTTTATTTTGGACATATAAAAATTAAAATAATCAAATTTTATCACATATAAACATCCAAATATCAATACCAATTATCAGGTAATTTACCAAAATTCACATAAAAATCACATAAAACCTAAATCTCTCTTTTCTTTTAAAGTGATCTCATCACTTCTCACACATATATTACTTTTAATGGTAATAATTTTCTCACTTTTGTCAGTCTTATCTACTTCTCCTTTTTTCAGTGCAAGAGACTTCCTCTCAATAAAAAAAAATCTTGATCTTTTCTCACAATCTCACTAGAAAGGCTCAACTCACTAGGAAAAGACAAAATACGAGGTGACAAAGAGGAGTGGTTTGTATTCATATAAATAGAGGTATCCCTATTAATAGGTCTATTTATAATCATTCAATCAGATAAAGTAGATGTAGACATAATTGTACCTCGAGTGTTAGAAACCATTGATATTGCTTTGAGTGGTTGTACAAAAATGGCTCTAGTACTGTCCTTAGCAGTTATCAGTACATCAGGATTTGTAGATTCAGGATCAACTTCATCAGGAAATGACCTTTTGTCAGGAATTTGTTGCTTGTCAGGAGTTGACCGCATATCAGGATGTGTTAATGAGTCTACAACAGTACTTTGAACTTTTGGTTCTTGTGGGTGTTAAGTGGAATTTATGTCCACTTAGAATGCTCTATAAAGGCTTGAATCGGTGTTTTGTACTCAAGTATTTTGTGTATTTGATTCGGTTTTGTAGTGTTTTGCATTTCAGGCATAAATAAGGGATCAAGGAGATTTATCATTGCTTTGGTGCTAAATTTATGTTAGGAAAGTGTCCTGGATGTTTGCTCATGGATCGGCATCAAGAACCAGCAAAGAAAATAAAACATATAAGCTTTTCCAGAAGGTCAGCGCGCCCGCGCTGTGATAGCGCGCGCCCGCGCCAGGGAAGCAGAAGGACAGCGCACCCGCGCTGAGAGAGCGCGCGGCCGCGCCAGGTCGGCATTTCAGAATTCTGTTTCCACTTGGATTTTAAGAGTTTGAAGCCTAGGATTATTCTACAGCATATTTAAAGCCTAAAAAAGACGTTTTACATAACAGAGCTTAAGGAGAAGACATCGAGAAGACCTAGGAGCATAAATACAACCAAGTCGATGAGGATCTAGTTTCTTCTTGTGATTATATTTTTTAAGTTCTAATCTTGGATGTTAGTTTTCTTGTTTTGTTGAACCTATACTCTTGGTTGACGTACTTTGTTTATTATTCAATTTAATAAAGATTTAATTTTTTTATACAATGCTTTCATCGGAACCCACGGTGATGATGAGTTCAGTTATGGGCTAATCTTTATCGTTGGGTTCTAGCGGATTTACTTATGGATTTCAATAGTTAATATGTTTCGATACCTTAGTGTGTGGTTATTATATAATATCCTAGTATTGGTTGTGCTTATTCTTCTTATGAGCGTCGCGAACTTATAAGATTGCGTGTTAATATCTATTGAAGCGACAGTGAATATAGAGGTTTAGAATTTTCCATGGTAGCATAGGTTCATGTATTTGATATGCATGATTCGTAGGTAATTTTAACCATCTTACTTGCCCTATTAAATCACAATAGATAACTTGCATATTAAACCGTTATGTTGTCAAATTCTATAGACATATAGGGTCTTAATATAATTGGTGTCTATTCAGCTTCTATCTCTTTTGTGGATGTCTGGTGGTAGGGTATTCACACAACGAAAGTTTGCATTTACTAGTTTCGTGTTATCTGATTACTTGTCACCACCATTGCATGCTAAGGTTAAGAATAAAAGGTTGTTAAATGAAGTAGTAATGAAGTTAGAATCCCATGTTTTTATTATATAGTAAATCAACCTTTTAATCTCTTAGTTAATTGCGTGTTAGTTAATATTGTAGTTATAAACACTCTCACCTTGTTATCATCTTAGCATTGAATAATAACCATATCATTATTACATAAGTACATTGATTGAAATTAAACTAAACCAGTCTCTGTGGGAACAAACTAGAATTAATTCTATATTACTTGCGATCTCGTATACTTGCGTGAATATTAGCGTGTATTTTTGTCCTAACAAGTTTTTGACGCCACTACCGAGGACATAGTGTTAATTTTTAGTTTATGTGCTTGACATCAGTGGTCGTTAAAGTTCACTGACTCGGATATTTTACTTACTTGTTTGCTTGTTGCTTTTTCAGGTACTCTAGAGAGCGTGTATGCAAACGCGTTCTCAATCTCGTAAGAGAACACTAGATAATGCGGAGGAAGAAGTATTAGTAGAGGAAGAATTTATTGTAGAAGAGGAAAAAGTTGAAGAAGTTCTTGTTGTAATGGGTGAACCTGAAGCAAATACAAAGGCTTTAATTGACTACTATCAACCGAAAATAAATGATATTTAGTCTAGCATTCTCAGACTAGCCATCGCGGCTAAATTTTTGAAATCAAGGCTAGCACTATTCAGATGGTGCAAAACTCGGTTCAGTTTAGGGGTTCTCTGACGGAAGATCCCAATATGCATATTAGAGATTTCATCAAGATCTGTGATACTTTCAAATTCAACAATGTCTCTGAAGATGCTATTAAGTTGAGGCTTTTCCCATTCTCTCTGATGGATAAAGCTAAGTACTGGTTGCATTCTCTACTCCCAGACTCTATCACCAAGTTGGAAGATCTTGCTCAGAAGTTTCTCACTAAATTCTTCCCTATGGCGAAGACAACTGCAATCAGAAATGCTCTTACTCAATTTGCGCAGCAATCAGGAGAATCTTTGTGTGAAGCTTGGGATCGTTGTAAGGAAAAGCCGAGAAAGTGTCCTCATAATGGGATTCCTTTATAATGGTTTGGGTGTGACATCTAGACCCATGCTTGATGCAGCATCAGGTGGAGCCTTATGGGCTAAGAGCTACGATGAAGCTTATGATTTGATTGAACTGATGGCTGCTAATAAATACCAGAACCCTTCCCAGGGACTGACTCAAGGCAAGGTAGCAGGAATTCTAGAGGTAGATGCAGCTACTGCTATAGTTGCTCAGCTTAAGGATCTGATGATGAAGGTGGATTCTTTGGCTAATTATGGAGTTAATCTAGTCACTAGTGTGTAAGATCTTTTTGTTGGTGCACATGAGACGGAGCAGTGTGCTATTTCTAGTGAATCAGCTCCGTTCATGAGCAACTTTCAGAGTTTGCAACAATCAGTTCCAGCCACCTATCATCCCAGCAACCGCAATTATCCTAACTTCAGCTGGAGCAACACTCAGAATGCGGTTCAACAGCCTTATCAGCAGTATGCATCAAAGCAATATAACCCTCCTGGCTTTCAGCAACCGCAATACACACTAAGACTACAACTCTAACTATAACAATCTAATGAAAAATCCGAATTGGAGGAGTTGAGGCTCATGTGCAAGAGCCAAGTGGTTTCTATTAAGACCTTGGAAAATCAAATTGGGCAGATTGTCAATGCCTTGCTGAATAGACAACCTGGTACACTCCCTAGTGACACAGAAATGCCACGCAAGAAGGAAGCAAAAGAGTAGGTTAAGGGCAATTACATTGAAGTCTGGGAAGGTTGTAAGCCAAGAAAAAGCTCAAGTACCAAAATATGAAGATGTGGATGAAGAAGAAGTGCAGAAGGACGCAGAAGTGGTAATACAGGGGAGAAACAAGTCTATCCTCCACCTCATTTTTCTAAAAGGCTGCAGAAGCAAAAGTTGGATAGGCAGTTTGCTAAGTTTTTGGAGGTGTTCAAGAAACTTCAAATCAATATACCTTTCGCTGAAGCTCTTGAACAGATGCCTAGCTATGCGAAGTTTATGAAAGATATTCTCTCTCGGAAAGTGAAGCTCGATGACTTAGAGACCATTTCTCTAACGGAGGAATGCAGTGATATGCTATAACAAAAATTGCCTCTGAAGCTAAAAGATCCTGGAAGCTTCACTATTCCTTACACCATCGAAAAAGTGTCATTTGACAAATGCTTATGTGAATTGGGAGCTAGCATCAATCTAATGCCTTTTTCGATCTTCAAGAAGTTGGACTTACCTGATCCAAAGCCTACTTATATGTCCTTGCAGTTGGCTGATCGTTTTATTACATATCCATGAGGCATTGTGGAGGATGTCTTGGTCGAAGTGGACAAACTCATATTTCCAGCTTATTTTGTAATTCTTGATTTCAAGGAGGATAAGAAGATTCCCATAATCTTGGGAAGACCATTCTTGGCTACGGGCTGAACCTTGATTAATGTGCAGAAGGGTGAGCTCACTATGTGAGTACTGGATCAGGATGTGACTTTTAACGTAATTAATGCCATAAAATTTCCTACTGATAATGAGGAGTGCTTAAAACTGGAGTTGATCGATTCTATGGTTACTTCAGAACTTGATCAAATGCTAAGGTCTGATGCCTTAGAGAAGGCCTTGTTGGGAAATTCAGATAGTAAAGATGATGAAGGTGATGAACAGTTGCAATATTTGAATGCATCTCCTTGGAAGCGAAGGATGGATATGTCGTTTGAATCTCTTGGGTTGGAATAGCTGAAAAATTTTCTAAAGTGCCTTAAGCGATCTATTGAGGAAGCTCCTACACTCGAGCTTAAACCATTGCCTGAACACTTGAGGTATGCATTTTTAGGTGATTCTTTTATGTAGTATTTTGCATTTCAGGCATAAATAAGAGATCAAGGAGATTTAGCATTGATTTGGTGCTAAATTTTTGTTAGGAAGGTGTCCTGGATGTTTTCTCGTGGATCGCCATCAAGAACCAGCAAAGAAAATAAAAATTAGAAGTTTTTCCAGAAGGTCAGCACGGTCCCGATGTGATAGCGCGTGGTCGTGCCAAAGAAGCACAAGGATAGTGTGCCCGCGCTAGGAGAGCACGCGGCCGCGCCAAGTCGTGATTTCAGAATTCTGTTTTTACTTGGATTTACAGGAAGCTGAACAAAGCCACAAGGAAGGATCACTTCCCTCTTCCTTTTATTGATCAGATGCTCTACATGTTGGCTAGGCATGAGTACTATTGTCTGCTTGATGGCTATTCGGGTTATAATCAAATTTTTATCGCTCCAGAGGATCAGGAAAAGACTACTTTCACTTGTCCGTTTGGTACTTTTGCCTTTAGAAGAGTTTCTTTTTGGTTGTGTGGTGCACCTGCCACATTTCAGAGATGTATGATGGACATTTTCTCTGACATGATTGGTCAGAATGTGAAGGTATTTATGGACGATTTCTTTATGTTCGGTGATCCTTTTGACGAGTGCTTACAAAATCTTGGCGCCGTTCTTAAAAAGTGTGTGGAGACCAATCTGGTTCTCAACTGGGAGAAATGTCACTTTATGGTGCAACATGGCATCATTCTTGGGCACAAGGCCTCTAGTAAAGGTCTTGAGGTTGACAAAACCAAGGTGGGGGTCATTGAAAACCTTCCTCCACCAATATATGTTAAGGGAGTCCGCAGCTTTCTTGGTCATGCGGGTTTCTATCGGCGTTTCATCAAGGACTTCTCTAAAATCTCTAAACCCTTGTGTAATCTTTTAGAGAAAAATGTCCCTTTTAAGTATGATGATGAGTGTCTAGCTACTTTTGAGATCTTAAAGAAGTGTTTAATCATAACATATGTCATAACTGCACCTGATTGGAATAAACCTTTTAAAATGATTTATGATGCAAGTGACTATGCAGTTGGAGTAGTTCTTGGGAAGATAAATAACATCATATTTCATGTGGTCTACTATGCTAGTAAGACCCTCAATAGTACTCAACTGAATTATACTACTATTGAAAAAGAACTCTTAGCCACTGTCTACAGTTTTGAGAAGTTTTGATCTTATTTGCTTGAGACGAAGGTGACAATTTTCACTGATCACGCTGCAATTCGCTATCTCGTCTCAAAGAAGGACTGGAAGCCTAGATTAATTTGATGGGTTCTTTCACTTCAAGAGTTTGAGTTGGAGATCAAGGATATAAAAGGTACTGAGAATTAAGTTGTTCATCATCTCTCTCGTTTAGAAGATCCGAGTATGACTTCACAAGATATGAGATTAATTAATGAGTCTTTTCCCGATGAGCAGTTGTTTGGGGTGTAAGAGGAAGAATCGTGGTTCACATACATTGTGAACTACCTTGTGAGCGATATTATGCCACCAGACTTGTCTTCTGCTCAAAGGAAGAAGTTTTTTCATGAGGTGAAGTGGTACATGTGGGATGACCCGTTTCTGTTTAGGCAAGGAGCTGACCAAATCATCAGGAGATGTATTCCATACAACGAGATGGAGGGTATCTTGCGAGACTATCATTCGACTATTTATGGAGGCTACTATGGTGGAGAGAAGATAACATCGGGTATCCTTAAAGCAAGATTCTTCTGGTCTACCTTGTTTAAGGATGTGCATCGGTTTGTTTTGAAGTGTGATCACTGCAAGCGTGTAGGTTATATGTCCAAGAGGGATGAGCTGCCTCTTAATGTGCTTCTCGAGGTTGAGGTCTTCGATGTTTGAGGAATTGACTTCATGGGGTCATTTGTCTCATCTTGCAATAATCAGTATATCTTGTTGGTGGTTGATTATGTCTCAATATGGGTGGAAGTCAAGGCTTTGCCGACGAATGATGCAAAGATAGTGCTAACATTCTTCATAAGCAGATATTCACACGATTTGGGACTCCAAGAGTTATAATAAGTGACGAGGGATTGCATTTCTGCAATCGCAAGTTCACTTCTATAATGTAGCAATATAATGGTCAAACTGAGGTGTCTAATAGAGAGATCAAGCGTATTCTAGAGAAAGTTGTATGTCCATTAAGGAAGGATTGGTCTTTGAAGCTGGATGAAGCTGTTTGGGCGTATCGAACAGTATACAAGACTCCGCTAGGCATGTCACCGTTTTAGTTGGTTTATGGTACGGGATGCCATTTTCCCGTGGAGTTGGAGCATAAAGCGTATTGGGCTTTGAAGAAGTTGAACCTTGATATGGATGCGGCGGGAAAGAAAATGATGCTTCAATTGAATGAACTCGATGAGTTTTGACTTCAAGCGTATAAGAACAACAAAATGTATAAGGAGGAAGTCAAGAGGTGGCACAATAGGGGTCTTATGCTCAAATCATTTGTGCCGAGGCAACAAGTTCTTTTATTCATTTCTCGAATCCGTCTTTTTCCTGGAAAGTTGAAGTCAAGATGGTCAGGGTCGTTTGTTATCAAAACTGTGTTTTCGCATGGATCGGTGGAGATTTTTGAGAATGATCTAGGCCAAGCGTTAAAGGTGAATGGACAGAGGTTGTAGCATTACTATGGAGATATGACAAACCGTGAGGTAGTTAGTGCCGTTTTATTGTCCACTTGATCGCGGGGATTCTACGTCAAGCTAGTGATAAAAACCAAGCGCTTCTTCGGAGGCAACCCAAGTTTGTTGTACATTTGTAGATAAAGGAAAAAGAAAACAAGAAGAAAACTCCAAACAAATCAGAAAAAAAAATTCATTGTCAACTACAGAAGCACGGCGCGCCCGCGCAGAGATGCGGGGTGGCCGCGCTGAAAGTACAGTAGCTGCGCGCGCCCGTGCTGGTATGCAGGGTGGCCGTGCTGGCTCCCTGAACTTGAAAAAAAAACAGAAAAATCAAAGATTCAAAAACAAAATCACATCATAGCCGAATTTCCCTCTCTCACCTTCCATATTTCCCTCTCCAAATCAGTTTCAATCACCCCATTACTCCCATTATTCCTGTCATCATTTCTCACTTCTTTTCAAAAATTAATTCCTAATTCCCTATATATACTCACACTTTTACAAGATCTTCTCCATCACTTCTCAATTCTCAAACACACAAATCTCTCTTAAACATATCTTTTCTCTCAAACTTAGTTGAATTCAATGGCACCCAAGAGACAACGAACCCAAGTTAGCAGCAGCACCACTGATTCTTAGTGTTAAGGTGTGAGTCTCGGGTTTTTTTACTCCGGAGGCTGAAGTAGAGTATACGAGGTTGCTGTCGAAGCCGATAGCCAATGAGAGGGGATTTCTACCATCGGGGAGGGATGGTAAGTTGCTTGAGATGATTCTGGAGATGGGTTGGGTCACTTTTTGCTAGACACCCGTTGTTGTGCCCATGAGTGTGGTACGCGATTTTTACGTGAATGTGAAGGCGGGAAAGAATGGTTTACTGTGGTGAGGGGGTTGGCTGTGGATTACAGTGCTGAGGCTATTCGTCAGGTGATAAATCAGCCCGAGAGACAGTCGGGCCAGGATGATTGGGTGACGAAGACCGGCAAGGATTTTAACTTGGATTTGATTGTTGCTATGTTGTGTGTTCCTAAGACTCATTGGACGTTTAAGAAGGGCATGAACGAGTATGCCACTTTCCCTGCTTCGTGCATGAACAGGTATGCCCATGCATGGAACTCTTTTATTTGTGCTAATATTATGCGTTCATCACATGTGCATGATGTTACGGTGGACCAGGCAAAGCTGTTGTGGGGTATTCTCCAGGGAGATTATGTGGACTTAGGGCCTGTGATTTATCAGGGTATATTAAGGTTTCTGTGAGGGAGCACTACGGGTTTTATTCCGTATGCATCGATTGTGACTAAGCTGTGTGTGGCTGTTGGAGTTCATTGGCCCACACACGAGCAGCTGTAGTTTCCTAGTGCCGTGATTGATAGTTCGACGATAGCTGTTATGCAGGAATGGTACGGGGGAAAGACTGATGAGAAGGGACTCGATTATTTATATGACCACTTTCTAAGTGGGCGGCCAGCACCTCAGGGATATGCTGGTGTTATGACTTAGGCGAGCAGAGCAGCATGGAGAGCTCATTTGGGAGAGGCTGGTCCTTCACAACAGCAGAAGCAGCAGAAAGCAGATGACAGTGCTGGTTTGGGTTCAGCGTAGTATAAGCGCTTGATGAGGAGGATGGATGCGATGTATGACATCCATAGTAGGTTTGCACATGATCTCACCCAGGCATTGGGGACTGCATTCAGAGCCATAGGAGTTGATATCCAGTGGCCAGTTTTCGGTGAGGATTCTATGTACCCGCCTCCTAACACTCCTGACACTCCACCCGTTGAGGGTGATGATCCTGATTCTGAGTCGGTATGCCTGATTCCTTACTATTACCTTCGCTGAGGAGAGTGAATATTTTAAGTTTGGGGGTGTTAGTTATGGAATATATGTTATGTGTGAGTCTCATATAGTTTGTATATTCATGATAGTTTAGTTCATATAGTTACATATTTATCATGTAGTTTTTTTATTTTGCATGTTAGTATGTTGCATGTCGCATGTGCATTATAACATGATCCCTTAAGTTTGCTTTTTCGATTGATTTGTGATATTGATGCTAGTGTAGTGATGTCGTGTATAGTGAGGTTAAGCCCTATCGAGTTGATTTGCACGCTAGAAGCAATAAAATTTCACTAAGTCTTATAGGTTGCTTGTGTACTAGATCATGGTCAAGGTTTATTTGTTTGTCGAGGTTTAATCACTTGTTTATATTTAGAATTTAGGATATTCTCTTAATGGTAATATAACATGGATATTTAAAAAAAATAGAGAAAAACATTGAATTTCATTGCTAGTTTGTGTGGCTAGGTGTCAAATGGCTAGTAGCCAGCTCATATTTATATGAGTAGAGTCTAGGGTTGAATGAGATGAATCGAAAGGCATTCGTTCAGAAATTGAAAAAAAAATAGAAAAAAGAAAAAAAGAGAAAAAAATATGTGTTGATGCATAACTGATCACGAGTGGGCTCTTTGGTATTCGAGTTATTAAGTTGTTAGGGGACTTTGTGACTAGTGACCTAAGGATTTTATAGTCTGGGATCCACTAACCTAACGCTCGCTACATGGGTATTATTGCATAAGTCTTTTGTGGACCTCACTCATTGCACGGTCAAATAAGCATATTTATGTTGTTACGTGTTATGAATAAAAGCACGAGTCCATGTAATAACTCCTATAATAGAATTGAAGTGTTGTTAGTTATTTTGAGTTTAGCTTTTATTCTGTTTATAACCTTGTGATTGCCTTGATGAGTAGTGAGTCATGATTATTGATCTAGTTGTGATAGTATATCTGTTAAGAATTTGCACACACGCACGTTTCTGGCTTGTAAGTTGATTTGTGGGATTTGATTGATCTTTGTGCAAATAACCGCATTTATTGAGATGTTTCTTATCAGTTGGTTTAGTTATTCTGAGGGGATCATTGCATTCATGTAGTTGCATTCATGCATTTTTATTTCTTGTTCTTTGAGTCTGTTTATGCTTGAGGACAAGCATCGGTTCAAGTTTGGGAGTGTGTTTAGTGGCATTTATGTCCATGTAGAATGCTCTGAGTCTGTTTATGTTTTATACTCAAGTATTTTGTGTATTTGATTCGTTTTTGTAGTGTTTTGCAATTCAGGCATAAATAAGGGATCAAGAAGATTTAGCATTGCTTTGGTGCTAAATTTATGTTAGGAAGGTGTCCTGGATGTTTGCTTGTGGATCGCCATCAAGAACCAGCAAAAAAATAAAAATTAGAAGTTTTCCAGAAGGTCAGTGCGCCCGCGTTGTGATAGCGTGCGACCACGCCAGAGAAGCAGAAGGACAGCGCGCCCATATTGGGAGAGCACGCGGCCGGGCCAGGTCGAGATTGCAGAATTCTGTTTCTACTTGAATTTTGAGAGTTTGAAGCCCATGAATATTCTACAACATATATAAATCCTAAAGAAGATGTTTTACATAACGGAGCTTAAGGAAAAGACATCGAGAAGACCTAGGAGCTCAAATACAACCAAGGCGAAGATGATCTAGTTTATTCTTGTGATTCTTTGTTTTAAGTTTATTCTTGGATGCTAGTTTTCTTATTTTGTTGAACCTATACTCTTGTTTAACGTACTTTATTTATTATTCAGTTTATTAAAGACTTAGTTTATTATTCCATGCTTTCATTGGAACCCACAGTGATGATGAGTTCGATTATGGGCTAATCATTATCATGGGCTTCTAGCGGATTTATTTATGGATTTCAATAGTTAATGTGTTTGGATACCTTAGTGTGTGGTGATTGTTTGATATCCTAGTATTGGTTGTGCTTATTCATCTTATGAGCATCACAAACTTATAAGATAGCGTGTTAATCTATATTGAAGTGACAGTCAATATAGAGGTTTAGAACTATCCATGCTAGCATAGGTTCATGTATTTGATATGCATGATTCGTAGGAAATATTAGCCGTCTTACTTGCCCTATGTAATCACGATAGATAACTTTCACATTAGACCGTTATGTTATCAAATTCTATAGTCATATAGGGTCTCAATATAATTGGTGTCTATTCAGTTTTTATCTCTTTTGTGGATGTCTGGTAGTAGGGTACTCACACAACAAAAGTTGGCGTTTACTAGTTTCGTGTTATCTGATTCGTTATCATCACCATTGCTTGCTAAGGTTAAGAGCAAAAGGTTGTTGAATGAAGTAGTAATGAAGTTAGAATCCCATGTTTGTCTTATATAGTAAATCAACCTTTTAATCTCTTAGTTAATTGCATGTTAGTTAATATTGTAATTATAAACACTCTCAACTTGTTATCATCTTAGCATTGAATATTAACCATACCATTGTTGCATAAGTACATTGATTGAAATTACCTAAACCAGTCTCTGTGGGAACGAACAAGAATTAATTCTATATTACTTGCGATGACATATACTTGCGTGAATATTAGCGCATATTTTCATCCTAACAGTGGGACTTGAGGTGTAGAAGCTTCTTCAATCCTTGGAATTGAAGGTTCTTGTATACTTCCCTCAAAGATGAGATCATTAATGACAACATCCAGTTGAGCAATATAATCTGATGAGTTCCCTTTCCTGTACTATCTTCTGAATATCAGCATCCATAGAAATATGACCCCTTGAGAAATGTTAGGAATAGTCACTTGATTTTTAATGCTTGCCCCAACACTTTGAGTTGATGGTTCTTGTATAGCAGGGGCATTAACAGTTGCATCTGCACATTGAGAAAATGGTTCTTGTGTATTATACCCCTTCTGTGGAGACTGCTGCTTCGACTGCTTTCTGACATACATTATGTTGTCTACAGCCTTTCTGTTAGCTTTGTCAGGATTTGACTGTGCTGGATCAGGAACTGATGAAGACTTGTCAGGATTTGCAATTTCCAAACCATGAGCAACTTGAACTAAAACTCCGAAACCAGATTTATGTTGCTTAGCCTGATCCTTGTCAGCTGCTTTAACTAGTCTTTTTTTCTTTTGCACAAGACTAGCTGCTACTACTTCAGCTTTTTCTTCTTCTATACTAGCACCAATAACCTCCACTGGTCTAACATGCAACTTAAAAACAACTGGTCCATCACTATCAGTATCAGTATCTGATGGCTCATCTACCAGCTTAACACAAGGTGTAGTTTTTCTTTTCCTTCCACCTATTTTCTCCTTGATACTTGTTAGTGGTGGTACACTTTTCTTCTTTCCTCCTTTAAATGAAAGTTGTGATAGAGGCATTCATGTTCAGTTGCACTCCTCATTTGAACTCCAGTATTAGGATTTCCAATAATAAGGTTAGGTGTGTGATCTTTTGTCCATTTCACAGCATTTGGTAATTCAGTCTCACTTCCTAATGTCCCCCTGCATAGGTGCTATCATTTATATGTGAAGCTCCCCTATATCAGTGCTGTAAGTTCCTAATTAAGAAGAGATTTTGTTTGAAGACTGGTCATCAAATTTATCTTGATCTCCAGTTGAAGGATCATTTCCTGATGAATTATCAGTTGATGTACTAGAAGAATTTCCAGTTGATCCAGTATTTCCTAATTCATCAGAATTATCAGGATTTGAATCACTAGAGGTATTATTATCTATTTATGGATGTTGCTCCCCCTCAATATGTGGATCTTCATGAATTAACTCTATATCAGGATCAGTATCATCATCAGGATCTGACCCAATGTCAGGCTTGGAATTATCATCAGGATTTAACAAGTCATCAGAATTTGCATCAACCCCTGACTTGAGCCTTTTATTTGCAAACATAAGTTCTTAATGAGTGTCCTCTTCAATTCCCGGAATTTTCTTGTCATCAAAAGAAATGTGAATTGATTTAACAATTTCCCTTGTTCTCAAATTAAAAACTTTATAGGCTTTTGAAGCTGGATATCCAACAAAAATATCCGCATCATCTTTTCTGTCAAATTTTCCAAGCATTTCTAGATGTGTTTTAAGAACAAAACACTCGCATCTAAAGATATGAAGATGTTTCAAGCTTGGATTTTTCTCCTTGATCATTTGATAAGGGGTTAGTCCATGTCTGTTGATCAGAGTCAGGTTCTGAGTGTAACAGGATGTGTTGACAGCTTCATCAAAAGTATGTTGGTAGATTAGCTTCCACAAGCATAGTCCTTCCAGCTTTAATTAGTGTCCTATTTTTTCTTTCCACAACTCCAATTTGTTGAGGTGTTCCAGGTGCTAAAAATTTTTGAGATATTCCCTTGTATCTGCATAGCTCATTTATCTTGCTGTTTTTGAACTCAGTCCCATTGTCACTTCTTAGGATTTTCACTTTGTACTTTATGCCATTTTCAAATAGTCTCAAGAGATCCAAAAGTACCCCTTCTGTCTCATTTTTACTATGCAAGAAAAACACCCAAGTAAATATAGTATATTTATAAACAACAACTAGAGTATACATTTTCTTATTAATTGACATGACAGTCACAGGGCCAAAGAGATCCAAATGCAGCATTTGATATGGCTTCTTGATGGATAATTTTGATTTACTTTTGAATGAGGTCCTTCTTTATTTAGCTTGTTGACATGCATCACATAAACCAGCAGGGGAGTAGTACATGTTTGGTAGACCTCTTACCAACTCTTTCTTCACCAGTTTATTGAGATTATTAAAGTTGAGGTGAGAAAGCTTCTTGTGCTAATTACAACTTTCATCTACTGATGCCTTGGTTACCAACCAAGTTTGAAGACAATCAATATTTACATAAAGTTTGGCTTCATAGATATTTCCATGTTTTTAAGCTTTGAAAATAATATTCTTTTTGACTTTATGAACTACTTCATAATGAGTATCATGAAACACAACATAGAATCCTCTGTGAATAGTTTGATTGATGCTCAATAGATTTTGCTTCGGTCCTTCTACCAGACCTACATTTGAGATGATGATATTTCCAATGATTATATTTCCATACCCCAGTGTTTTTCCTACATTGCCATCACCATAGGAAATCATTAGGCCATCCTTCTCCTCATATTCTGACAACAGGGATTTATTTCAAGTCATATGTGCAGAACAACCACTATCCAGTACAAGTACATTCTTCTTATTTCCCTTCAATCAGAAATATGGAAATTAGTTAGCATATTTAGGAACCCACACTTGTTGGGTCTTTTTGGACATCTTATATATTTTTCCAGCAGAAGATTACCTATCAGGAACTGAACTATCAGGAGTTGCTGCATCAGGATTTGTCTTGACAGTTTTAATTCTTATAAGATGTATGCACATCCAGTTTAACATTTCTATTTAAAATGGCATTTTATTAAACTTAGGTAAATGATCATAATTGTTGTGATACAGACTATGATAATCTTTACAAGTGTAAATATAATGCCAAATGCTACAACATTGAGAACAAGGGTTCTGTGGTTTGTAAAATGCTGATCTACCACTAATATCAGACTTAGGAATCTTAGTGAATTTCTTTTTAGGCTTTCTACAATCAATAAAAATATTTACTACAGTTAAAACAAGCTTTTATAGGAGCATCATGAATGTACTTATAGTTGATTTCTTTATTTATTCCTTGTTTATCATTTTTACCTCTCTTAGACCTAGATTTGTGAGTCCTAACAGTTACCTCACAAATTTTCTTGTCTAACTGATTTTTAGAAAGGAGTTCTATATTCTTGCTTTTATTCTCTTTAATTATAGGCTCCACTTTCTTTTTATCAGAAACTCTAGGTTCAGCTTTCTTCTTATCATATTTCTTAGAGGTAGAACCAACTTCATAAACAGACTTCACTCCATTTTCATCAGTTTCGACAAATTTAACAGGAGTAGTGTTATTAAAAACCTTATTGATATTCCTATCAATAAATTTATTATAACCTATATATTCTTTCCAATTCTTATCACTGATATAATTATGAACTTTTCTTTCTGAAGTCATCCATGTTTTAAATACCTATCTTTACTTCTCAAGAACTTCCTATAGCCTGGCATATTTGATGTTTATCCGAGTTTCATTATGTTGGGCTCTTTTACATGCCTTTTCATTTTCATTCATGCATACTAAATCAGTTTGTAAGTAATCAATTCTTTTATTAAGTTTCTTATTTTCAGCAATTAAACTATCACATTCAATAGTTTTACTTTTAAAAGTGACATGCAAATAATATAAGAAGGTTTTCAGTTCAGACAACTTATCAATATCAATAGGGAAAATAACTGAAGGTACCTTATTAGTTCTTGACGTATCCTCACCATGAGTTTCCATGAGTGCATAACATTCTTCATCATTGTCAGTTCCTGATGAGTCCATCCAGTCCTTGTTCGAATTTTTTGAGACCAAAGCTTTTCAGTTGACTTAGGGCACTCAGTAGCTAAATATCCCCTTTCATTGCTGTTGTAACAAGTCACCTTGGCTTTGCCAAACTTCCTTCCCTTGGTGTATTGTCCTTCATTCTTTCTGAACTTTCCTTTGCCATCGCCAGTGTACTTTCTATTGAAACCACCTTTCGTTTGTGATTTTGCAAACCTCATCCTTCTAAAGCCTTTCACCAATATTGCAGCCATCTCAACAACTTGAGGATCATCCAATTCAATCTCAGAATCCTCGTCAGTATCCGTGTCAGGATTCGATAATTCTTCAATAACTAACTCTTCCACAATATTTCTTCTTCCAGACCTTTCACTCATTCTGTCATTTCTTTTGTGAGTTTCAGCATTAAGAGCCACATCTTTCTTCTTGTGACCTTTCTTATTTTTCCTTTGTTGAATCTCCAAGTCATGAGTTTTCAGCATCCCATAAACTTCATCCAGTGTCAGTAAATCAAGGTCATACTGATGTCTGATTATAGAGGCTTGAGTATCCCATTTTTCAGGAAGAGCTCTCAGAAACTTGGTATTTGAGTCTTCCCTGTCAGACTTTTTTCTGACCAATGATAGATCATTCAGCAGTGTTAGGAATCTATCATAGATGTCAGTGATTGACTCATCAGCTTTGGCATCAAACTGCTCATACTCTTGAACAAGAACCACTCTTCTGTTCTTCTTTATTTCCATTGTACCTTGGAACTTTATCTCCAAAACATCATATATCTCTTTTGCAGTCTTGCGGGCAATCACCCTGTTGGAAATCACATTATCCAAACTATTTTGCAGAATATTTCTAACTTTTGCATCCTTAAGCATTAACACTTTCTCAGCATTTGACCATTCTGATTTTTCTTTCCTGATATACTGTTCAGGAACATCTGGTATCGTGGGCACAGATTTTATAGGATAGGGAGGTCCAGCTTTGATGATGTCAAGATATGCATCATCAATAGCCTCAAGGAACATCAACATCTTTACTCTCCATGTAGAGTAATGATCTTTCTTCTGGATAGAAATTTTCGTGCTTTCATACTTACTTCTAGACATCTTGATCTTTTCAAATTAACAGTTAATTTGACTGTTCTGATACCACTTGTTGCCCGGTAAAGTAATTGTTTAAAGGGGGTTGGATATAATTACTTAACAAATCGATTTATCACATAAGTAAAGTAAGCACCAAAGAATCAAATAATAGTTTATATTGATCTTTGATAAACTGTTACAAAACTCTCACAAGAACAATATTTTTAAGAGCATTTAGGTTATAGAATACTCGAGTTAAGCACACACGAAGTGATAACCTGTTAGATATATTTGATAATGTCATGGCTAATATGTTTTATGTTTAGATTTCAGATCTTATTTGAACAGAACAAATCAGTACTTAACTGATCAGTACTTATACTGGAAGTCAGAACTTAAGGGATATCAGTACTTATGTTATCAGGAGACAGATATCAGAACTTAAGTGCTGAAGGACGATCAGATAAGGACAGTAGCTGATTAAAGTTAAGAAGATCAAGATAAACATAAGAAGAGATATGCATGAAGAAGGAATTCCGTGAAGAATGGAATACTTGGAATAGAAGATATCTGATTGATATATTTTAGGAAGCAGAATTATATTCCATATCAATTAGCGAATATCTTGTAACTGTGTAGTATATAAACACAGAAATAGAGTTTACACTATATGTGTTATCATTATCGAGATTATTATTTAATATAACTCTAGCAGCTCTCGTGATATTTTGTTCATCACTGAGAGATAACAGTTCCAGATTGTAACAGAGTTTATTGTTTAAATAAAGTTTGTTTTCTGTTACATAAGTTCTTGAAGTTTGATTTGATTGTGATAAACACTGTATTCACCCCCTCTACAGTGAAAGTGTGACCTAACAAGTGGTATCAGAGCTTTCTGTTAACACACATACAGTTAAAGATCCAAACACAGTCATGTCTGACACAGAAACTCCAACTAAGCCTACCAAAACTGAGGAATCATCAAAGACATCAATTCAGAGTCGATATGAGACTATCAGAGTTCCCATACTGAGACCATCTGAATATCCCATATGGAAGGTAAGGATGACCATGTTTCTGGAAGCAACAGATCCAGAATACCTTGATAGAATCAGGGAAGGGCCTCACAAACCTACCAAGCTCGCTGTTGTAGTACCAGGTGAAGCAGCAATGACCGTACCAAAGGAAAAGAATGATTACACTGCTGAAGATATAGCATCTATTGCTAAGGATGCCAAGGTACGTCACTTATTGCATAGTGCCATTGATAATGTAATGTCAAACAGGGTAATCAACTGCAAGACTGCTAAGGAGATATGGGATGCACTGGAGACAAGGTGTCAAGGAACTGAAACAGTTAAGAAGAACAGGAAGACAATACTCACTCAAGAGTATGAACACTTTGACTCTAGGACTAATGAGTCATTGACTGATGTGTATGAAAGATTTGTCAAACTCTTGAATGACTTGTCATTGGTTAATAAGGAGTATGATCTTGAAGATACAAACCTCAAATTCCTGTTAGCTCTTCCTGAATGTTGGGATTTGAAGGCAACAACAATAAGAGACAACTACAATCTTGATGAAACAACTCTTGATGAAATCTATGGAATGCTCAAGACTCATGAACTTGAGATGGAACAAAGAAGCAAGAGAAAAGGAGGAAAGTCAAGGACAGTTGTTCTCAAGGTTGAAGAGGAATCCCCCAAACCACCTTCCTCAAAGAAAGATAAGGGTAAAGCTCTTATCATAAAATCTGATACTGAGTCATCAAGTTCTGAGAGTGATGATGACTCAGATTCTGAAAGCTTGCCTGAAACTAATGCTGATGAGGAGATGATGAAGCTGTGTGCTCTTATGGTGAAAGGAATCACAAAGATTGCATACAGGAAGTTCAGGAAGGGAAAGAAGTTTTCCAGGAAAGGCATAAGTTCTGATAAGAAGAATTTCAGAAGATCTGAAGGAAAAGGAGGAAAGTCTGACAAAGGAGATTATGCTAATGTTAAATGTTATAATTGTGGTGAGAAAGGCCACATATCTCCTGAGTGCAAGAAGACCAAGAATGACAAAGGCAAAGCTCTTGTCACAAAGCAGAAAAGCTGGACAGACACCTCAGACTCTGAAAGTGAGGAGAACTATGCATTGATGGCAAATGCTGAAAAATCAAGTTCTGAGAGCAGTTCTGAAACTGCTGAAACAAAGGTACCTCAGACTACTTATGCTTTTCATACTGATGATATTAATGAGTTGAGAAGATATCTTAAAACCATGTTTGTTAGTTATAGAGATCAAACTTTAACATGTGAAAGATTAACTTCTGAAAATCTTGCTTTTAAGAAAAGAAACAATTTCTTAGAAAAAGAGTTAGTCATGTTTCATCAAACTCAGAAGGATAGAGATGATGCTTTTTATGTTAGGGATGAAGTGCTAAAAATGAATGAATCTCTAAAAACTGAGTTAGAAAAGGAGAGAGAGATTATCAGAACTTGGACTAACTCTGGCAAAGCAACTCAAAATTTGCTGAGCAGTGGAAACTGGAAAGAGGGCTTAGGTTATGAAGAAAATAATGAAAAAGGAACTGAAGAAATTAAGCCTGTTGATAAGCAAAAGCCGAAGTTAAAACCTGTTAAGTTTGTAACTGAAAAATCCGAAACTGAGAAATCAGAAGTTAAAAAGGAATTAACTTCTGACAAACTAAAACAGGAAAAGACAGCTGAAGTTAACATAGGCTTAATGACAAAGAAGCAGCTTAAGCATAAGCTGAAAGATGTTAAGAATGCAAACAAGGTAAAATCACCTAGGAAAAACAGGAATGGAAAGGAAGGTGTGAATAAAAGCAATAACTATAAATCTGTTCCGATGCTCCTAGGAAAGCATGTTATAACTGTGGAAGTTCTAACCATCTGGCTTCTTTTTGCAGGAAGAATAAGAATATTAACTCCTTATCTACAAAGTCAGGAGTTAAGAGTCAGTCTGTTAGATACAAACCACAAAATCCTTGTTTTCATTGTGGTAGTTTATGGCATTCCATTTATACTTGTAAGGAATATCATAGTTTGTACTATGATTATTATCAAATAAAACCTTCTTTAAAGAAAGTTTCTGTTGTTCCTTCTAGTATAAGTTCTGATAAGAAAACTGTTAACATAAAATCTGATGTTAAATCCGCTGCAAATGTTAACAAACCTAAAAAGGCCAAAGGATCCAAGCAAGTCTGGGTCCTTAAAACTAATAATTAGTGGTCTTTTTGATTGCAGGGCAACAGGAAAAATATTTTAGTTCTGGACAGTGGATGTTCAGGACACATGACTGGAAATAAAGCCCTGCTATCAGACTTTGTGGAGAAAGCTGGCCCAAGTGTTTCTTATGGAGATGGCAACATTGGAAAAACTTTGGGATATGGCAATATCAATCTTGGGAATGTCATCATTAAAGATGTAGCTCTAGTCTCAGGACTTAAACACAACTTACTGAGTATAAGTCAAATCTGTGACAGAGGTTATCATGTTGATTTCTTTGCAGAACATTGTGAAATAGTTAGTAAATCTAAAGGAAAAATTGTTCTGAAGGGATTCAGGCGTGGTAACATTTATGAAGCTAAGCTTTCAACAAGTTCTGATGGTTCTGCAATCTGTTTAGTGAGTAGAGCCTCAACTGAAGAAAGCTGGAATTGGCACAAGAAACTCTCTCATTTAAACTTCAACAAGATAAATGAACTGATCAAGAAAGATCTTGTGAGAGGACTGCCAAAATCAGTGTTTGTTCCTGATGGTCTTTGTGACTCATGTCAGAAGGCTAAACAAAGAAAATCTTCGTTCAAGAGCAAGACTGAATCATCAATTCTTGAGCCTTATTATCTACTTCATGTTGATCTATTTGGTCCAGTGAATGTCATGTCTATTGCAAAGAAGAAATATGCGTTGGTCATAGTAGATGAGTTCACCAGATACACATGGGTGTATTTCTTGCACACAAAAAGTGAAACTGCATCTATTCTGATTGATCATGTCAAACATCTGGATAAATTGATCAAAGATTCTGTGAAAATTTTGAGGAGTGATAATGGCACTGAATTCAAGAATTTGATAATGGAAGAGTTCTGCAAAAATCATGGAATAAAGCAAGAATTTTCTGCTCCTGGAACTCCACAGCAAAATGGAGTTGTTGAAAGGAAGAATAGAACTCTAATTGAAGCTGCACGAACAATGCTTGAAGAAGCAAAGCTTCCAACCTATTTCTGGGCTGAAGCTGTGCAGACTGCTTGTTTTACTCAAAATGCAACACTCATTAACAAGCATGGAAAAACACCATATGAGATGGTGAAGAACAAGAAGCCAAATCTCAAATACTTTCATGTATTTGGATGTAAATGTTTTGTTCTCAAGACTCATCCTGAACAGCTATCCAAGTTTGATCTAAAAGCTGATGAGGGAATCTTTGTAGGATATCCACTTTCTACAAAAGCCTTCAGAGTCTATAATTTGAGAACAAAAGTGGTCATGGAATCTATCAATGTCTCTTTTGATGACAAGAAGATCACTGGACTTGAAGATTGCATTGATCATGATAAGCTGAGATTTGAAAATGAAGATTCATATTCTGATATCTCAAGTCCTGACAGTCTAAGTCCTGATACTGTAAATTCTGATGGATTAAACTCTGATGTTATTGAAACTGTGGTGACTACGTCAAAGGAAGATGCACCAATGCAGGGGGAGCATACTCAAGATATTATCACATCTCAAGAAGCATCAGAACATACATCTGGCTCTTCAAATTCTGATTCGTCAAGTTCTGATAAGCCAAGTACTGACAGTACTGAAAATCTAAATACTGAAGGATCCAACTCAGAGAGCATAGTTTCAGGGGGAGCATCAGAAAATGAAACCGAAGACAGCATGAATCATGGGGGAGCATCCAGTTCTAGAGAAAATCTTCCATCTGCAAGGAAGTGGACAAAATCACATACACCTGATTTAATAATTGGAAATCCTGAGGCAGGTGTCAGAACTAGAACAGGTACTTCGAATGAATGTCTTTACAATTCTTTTCTCTCTCAGTCTGAGCCAAAGAAAGTGGAAGAAGCTCTTCAAGATGCTGATTGGGTGCAAGCAATGCAGGAAGAGTTGAATGAATTTGAAAGAAACAAAGTCTGGACCTTAGTGCCAAGACCCAAGAATAGATCGGTTGTTGGTACAAAGTGGGTATTCAGAAACAAAACTGACAGTGATGGCATAATTGTAAGGAACAAGGCAAGGCTGGTTGCAAAAGGATATTCTCAACAGGAGGGAATTGACTATGATGAAACATTTGCTCCAGTTGCTAGGTTAGAAGCCATAAGGATATTCATGGCTTATGCTGCTCACAAAAAGTTTACTGTCTTTCAAATGGATGTGAAAAGTGCTTTTCTCAATGGAGAATTGGAAGAGGAAGTATATGTTGAACAACCTCCAGGCTTTGTAGATTCCAAACATCCAGATTATGTCTACAGGCTTGATAAAGCACTTTATGGACTTAAGCAAGCTCCAAGAGCATGGTATGAGACTTTAGCTCAGTTTCTTCTGGAAAGTGGATTCAACAGAGGAACTATTGACAAAACATTGTTCTATCTCAATCATGGCAAGGACTTACTTTTGATCCAGATTTATGTTGATGATATTATTTTTGGGTCTCCAAATGACAAACTTTGCAAAAAGTTTGCCAACCTAATGCAGTCAAGATATCAGATGAGTATGATGGGAGAACTTAGTTATTTTCTGGGCCTTCAAGTCAAGCAGACTGAAGAAGGAACTTTTATTTGTCAATCTAAGTATACCAGAAACTTGCTGAAGAAATTTGGAATGCAAGACTGTTCAAGTGCATCCACTCCCATGGCCACTGCAACAAAACTGGATAAGGATACTGGTAATTCAGTAGATATTACTGATTACAGAGGTATGATTGGCTCACTTCTCTATCTAACTGCTAGTAGACCAGATATCATGTTTGCTACCTGTCTTTGTGCAAGATTTCAAGCAGATCCAAGAGAACCTCACTTAACAGCTGTAAAAAGAATCTTTAAGTATCTTAAAGGAACAGCTGATCTAGGATTATGGTATCCTAGAGAATCAGATTTTAAATTAATAGGTTACTCAGATGCAGATTTTGCAGGTTGCAAAATTGACAGGAAAAGCACAAGTGGAAGCTGCCAATTTCTTGGAGGCAGGTTGGTTTCTTGGTATAGCAAGAAACAAAAGTCAATTTCCACATCAACTGCAGAAGCAGAGTATATTGCTGCAGGAAGCTGCTGTACACAGATTCTCTGGATGAAGAATCAGTTACTGGATTATGGGTTAACATATTTCAAAATCCCTATTTACTGTGATAATCAAAGTGCTATTGCTATGACAGGTAATCCAGTTCAACACTCTATGACAAAGCACATCAGCATCAGGTACCATTTCATCAGGGAACATGTGGATGAAGGTACAGTGGAATTGCATTTTGTTCCCACAGATCAACAAGTAGCAGATATCTTCACAAAACCACTGTGTGAAGCTACCTTTTCAAAATTGGTAAATGAACTTGGAATGATTTCAGGTTCTTTCTCTAAATCTGCTTAAACTTGTTCTATGTTATCAGACTTTATGATCAGTATTTACAGAATTAATCTCTTTGTATATTCTGTGCATTAATTGATAAATGTCTTTAAGTACTGACTGTTGTCTGATATATGTTTCTAAACTCTGATAAGTGATATGTCTGTTTCAGTAACTATTTGATCCCATGAGGATAACTGTGCTAGATACTGACCTACTAGTCTTCAATAAACAAATGATCCCATGAAAGAAGTAATTATTTCTGTGGAAATTTTATGACACAAGCAAATTCTGATAAATGAGCTTAGTTAAGTTTACTTTGTATCTCTTATTACTAAGTCACAAATTAGAATAATGCTACTCATCTGTTTAAGTTCTGATTCTAGTAAAACTGCTGAATGTACTAAGTGCTGATAAACCTCACTTATCAAAAGAAAAAGAAAAAGAATCAAAGAATAATATCAGGTACTCCTTTGAGATCTAGAGTAAAAATGTGAATGGGACGACCCAAGTGCATTGCTGGTATTAAGTAAATATGCATTAGAAAAGCAAAATATTTTTCTTGGTGACTTTTCACACTCTATGATTACTGGAGAAATACTCTGATAATAGCATAAATTCTAATAAACAGTCGTGACTCACTTACACTGAGAAGCCTCTGTAAAATAGAATTTCAAAAGATGCATAAAATTAGCACAAAAACAGTAGAGGTGGACTCATGCATGAACTCATTTATCAGTAGGTTTCAGGATAATGACAGCTCTTTAGCAAAATTTTAATTATGACTTATTTCTAAGATGTACTGAAGTAGATCAGACTTTACTCTTTGTCTGTTATTTAGCTTAATGCACACACACATCACTCCATATGAATGATGAAATTTCTGTGGTGGTCTATGTTATTTTAGATAAACAGTCATTGTGTCACTTCTGCACAAATTCTGAGGACAAGTTCTAGTTCCACGTTCTGATGATTAAGTTCTGACGTTCATAACTAAGAACTTGTATGAGTATTTACTAAGATAGATATCCCTTGTTCGAGTTAAGACATTATGTTCTGATGACTGTTAAGTTCTGGTATAGGTCTAAGTTCTGATTTTTCAGTCTAACCCTTTACTTGACTTATCTGTGAATAAAATTTGGTAACAGTCTCAGATTAATTTCGAAATGTTGAAGTGGAAGATTAATAGTCTATGGTTAAAACATAATGGCACTCGTCCTTGAACAGTTCACTCTTGTTACATGTGCACATTCTTTTTCCAATGACTGTTATTCTTTTTCAAAGTCTAGGGAGACGAGGTAGAATTAATTCTACCTGTCTGCATTCAATATCTTTGTGTCTCTTGACATTCTCTTGCCTATATATACAACCACTTCACATCAGTCTTTCCATCACATTCTTCTCACACACTTATCCTCCTTCTTCTGTCAAAAACAAAATGGTTCGATTCAACATGTTTTTGAACTCACAAACCTTCACAATGGAACTCAGTTGTGCTGAGTGGCGGCAGGAGTGGCATATAACAGCCATTCCTGAGGAGATCTGGGACTCTGTCCCACAGGAGGTGCTGGCTCACCTTCTATTCTTCGAGATGGATTATCATCGCCATCTGGAGCGCCTGGAGGAGGAAAGGCGGGAAGCTATCCGTCAGCAAGAGCGAATCATTCGACTCGCTATCTTGTTTGTCGAAGATAGGAAGAGGAAGATGACTTAATCTCATCTTCTTCCTGTTCTTCTTCATCCTCAGCTTTGTCAGGCTTCTTAGCTAGGACTACAGTTGTTGATGTTAGGATTAGAAGCTTAGGGAAAATCTTGTATTGATGTAATTTCTATTTCATATATGTATTGACTTGATATATTAATGAAAACTGTCTCTACTTCAAGATTTTGTCTCTGAGTTATTTTATCTTGTGTTGATAAATCCTGATTGATATTCTGATGACCATTTAAATTTTGTTTTTATTTAAGTTCTGATTCTCCGTCAGCACTTATTCATAGAAATTATCTCGGTCATTTTTAAACATGATTCATTTTCAGAATATTAATGTTGCAGTGAAAAACAATCCAATCAGTGATAACGGGTTAAAATTTGAATTGTTTCCCTTGATAAAAGGAACAGTTTTTTTTTCCTTGAAACTCTGCAAATGGGTAAGTCATGATTACTGTTTTCTCGAGCCCAGTAACTATCCGTTATTACTGCATGTCTGACAGGTGTCCAACGGTAACATTTTTTTTTGTATAAGTACAGCAGAGAGAAGATTTCTTTAATCTTTTTAATTTCTTCATCTTCTATCTCTCTTCTTACTTTTACTCTCTTTCACTTTACTATTTCCGTTGTTTTCATACAGATATTATCTCAAACACCTAACAGGCATACTTGAATTTCAATATTTTTTTCATGGCACCAAAGGATTTAATCATTGATGGAGCAAAGTTCGTTCCAAACAACTATGCTGCAATTCTTGATCATACTGAAGCTCCATCTGAATTGCATTTTGTGCAAGATCTTCTTGCACATAGTGAGGTTGGGTACGCCTTAACTCAGCCTGAATTCTTTTCAAGTCAACAAGTTCTGAGGTTCTGGAGGACTGGCATTTTTGATGATGGTGGTAACCGTGGAACTCCCAGTATTATTTTCCAAGTGGGTGATTCATCTTTTGTAGTCACTCCTGGTACAGTACGCAGGGCTTTACATCTTCCAGAGGATTGTACTTTCTCAGTTCCAGAGGACTCAGCCCTTCGGGAGTTAATGGCTGAATTGGGATATGAAAAGAGTCTGACGAAACTTGGACAATTGAAACGGGCTAATATCAGAAGAGAATGGAGTTTCTTCTTCGATTGCATCACCAAGGCCTTTGGCAACAAGTGTTCAAATTTTGATGCCATCCCAATTCTAAGTCAGCACATCGGGTATGCTATTATCCATCAAACTCATTTTGATTTTGCAACTGGCATAATTGGTTTTATTGGGGATAGGATGACAGAGGATCGAGATGTTGTTTATTTTGCTAGATTCTGTCAACTTATTTATACGTATTGTACTGCTGAACCCCAGTTAGTCAGCACTCAAACCCCACCTTTTAAGGTTGCAAAAAGGTACTTTAACGACCTGATAAATGCTGACACAAAGAAATCAATGGTGAGACAATTACAGATTCCTCAGTCTGTGAAACAGATTCTGGTAAATGCTGATCCAGCTACTTACAAATCTGTTTACTCAAATGTTCAACCAACTCACCATAACCAAAATCCATCAACCTCAGTCCCTACCTCTCATTCTACTCAACCTACCCTCAGAACTTATCTCAAATCCTATCTCTCCACTTCACAGAATGCTCAACCTTCTTCTTCAGCACCTACTGTGAAGACTACATCCTCTAAGCCAAAGAGAACAAAGACTGTTCCTCAAACATCTCAGAAGAAGCGGAGGATTACTTTGAGAGATGAATCAGATTCTGAGGATCAGATTCCATCTTCAGAACCTATGATATATGAAGCTGAGAAGGTAACTTCTCAGAAGGATTCTGCAATTGGGGGTTCTAGGCTTCTCAAGAGGCTTAGACGTATGACGGTTTCTGCAACTCCCAAGGAATCCACATCAACAAGGAAGTACAAGAAACAGAGGGCACAGAGGCCAGTTTCAGATGATGAGGAGGAAGCAGCTAAGGAAGGGGATCAGGAATCTCTGATCTCGCAAGACAAGGAATTTGCTCCAGTCACTTCTTCTCCGTCAACTCAATCTCCGGAACCTGTATCTGACAAGGCTAATTCACCTTCTATATCTCTTGTTGATCCAGGCACAAGTGCTGAAATTGATATTCAGAACTTGGTTGTGCCTGAAATACTTTTGTTAGAAGCTCCAACAACAAATAATCCTTCCACAACACCTGTTACTGATGCTGTTCAAACTCCTGAGTTATCACTATCACCTTCTCTGCATCAAGATGATGATCAGATTTTAGGTGAGCATCAGGATATGGCTGTTGATCAGAACTTAGTATCCGATCAGCAATTCGAGGATGTTGAAGTCTCCATTGCTACTCACACAGTTGTCTTATCAGAAGATACTGATTCTTTAAGTTCTGATGCTGCAAATGTTGGAGATACTGGTGAAGCTGCTACAACTGTAGATGCTGATGCAGCAGGTCCTTCAGGACATACTCCTCCATTGACTCTTCCTAAGTCTGAACTGCTAAAGGAGTTTGTTATCAGGGATGCACCAGTACCTTGGAGTGAAACTCCTGCAGGTCAGGAGTGGACTAAGGAATGGAACTCAGTTTCATGTGTTCCAAATGCTTTACATCTTGCTGAGCACTTGACTAAAGCTGATGAAATGTTAAATTCTGATGATTGTAAAACCCAGCTTAGAGTCACTGCATTGAGTACTAAACATCTACAAGGTCTTCATTCCAATACTCATGCAGAGCTACACAAGATTCAGGAGAACTTTATTAAACAGGAACAAGTTTGGAAACTCCTTTAGCAGTTCAGACTTAGTCAAGTGCTCAGCAAGATGTAAAGCATTTTGAACACATGAAACTGAGTTCCATTCCTTAGTCCACTCCTGACCTGCAGGAGTTTCACTCCAAGGTACTGGTGCATCCCTGATAACAAACTCCTTTAGCAGTTCAGACTTAGGAAGAGTCAATGGAGGAGTATGTCCTGAAGGACCTGCTGCATCAGCATCTACAGTTGTAGCAGCTTCACCAGTATCTCCAACATTTGCAGCATCAGAACTTAAAGAATCAGTATCTTCTGATAAGACAACTATGTGAGTAGCAATGGAGACTTCAACATCCTCGAATTGCTGATCGGATACTAAGTTCTGATCAACAGCCATATCCTGATGCTCACCTAAAATCTGATCATCATCTTGATGCAGAGAAGGTGATAGTGATAACTCAGGAGTTTGAACAGCATCAGTAACAGGTGTTGTGGAAGGATTATTTGTTGTTGGAGCTTCTAACAAAAGTATTTCAGGCACAACCAAGTTCTGAATATCAATTTCTGCTTTGTGACAAGAGCTTTGCCTTTGTCATTCTTGGTCTTCTTGCACTCAGGAGATATGTGGCCTTTCTCACCACAATTATAACATTTAACATTAGCATAATCTCCTTTGTCAGACTTTCCTCCTTTTCCTTCAGATCTTCTGAAATTCTTCTTATCAGAACTTATGCCTTTCCTGGAAAACTTCTTTCCCTTCCTGAACTTCCTGTATGCAATCTTTGTGATTCCTTTCACCATAAGAGCACACAGCTTCATCATCTCCTCATCAGCATTAGTTTCAGGCAAGCTTTCAGAATCTGAGTCATCATCACTCTCAGAACTTGATGACTCAGTATCAGATTTTATGATAAGAGCTTTACCCTTATCTTTCTTTGAGGAAGGTGGTTTGGGGGATTCCTCTTCAACCTTGAGAACAACTGTCCTTGACTTTCCTCCTTTTCTCTTGCTTCTTTGTTCCATCTCAAGTTCATGAGTCTTGAGCATTCCATAGATTTCATCAAGAGTTGTTTCATCAAGATTGTAGTTGTCTCTTATTGTTGTTGCCTTCAAATCCCAACATTCAGGAAGAGCTAACAGGAATTTGAGGTTTGTATCTTCAAGATCATACTCCTTATTAACCAATGACAAGTCATTCAAGAGTTTGACAAATCTTTCATACACATCAGTCAATGACTCATTAGTCCTAGAGTCAAGTACTGATTTGTTCTGTTCAAATAAGATCTGAAATCTAAACATAAAACATATTAGCCATGACATTATCAAATATATCTAACAATCTCCCCCAACTTGTAAATTAACAAAATATACAAGTTTAACAGATATTTGATGATGTCAAAAACATTAAGTACAAATGCATGAGAAATAGACAAGATAACTACAACTTACAGTCCTTAAAGTTTTTACCAATTCAACTTCTGATAACAACTTCAATCTGTATAAATATCAGAATTTAAGCAGTTGTAGATCTTCGACTTGGCTTCATCATTTTCTGATCTCTCTGATGTCAGGAGTTGTTCTGAGATAATTCTTCAACAAACATTTCTCAGCATATCTGAGTTCATCAATCATTCTCCGTTTGACATCTTTAAGCTCTGCAGTATCTTCACTAGTTTGAAATATTGCAGCTCTGAGATCATTAATCTTTGCTTTTCTCAACTCCCGATCTAGTCTTATGACATAAGCTTTATTAGACTCTAGATTGAATTCAAGCCCCTTAATACCAAGATATGTTCTGATCTGTGCAGTATTAGGCTTCATATCAACAATATCACCATTGTGATTTCTGTACTTTGGAACATATCTGCTGTCAGACTTAACAGAATAAAGTCTTTTCTGTCTCTGAATTTGTTCCTTTAAGTAGTTTGCAGCAGTCTCTGTTATTCTGTCATCCACTTGAAGTAAGAACAATACATGCTCCAATTCTTCAAAATACTTCAACGGAATGGCATTTTGTCTTATATGATAAACCCTACCATCTGTCATGAAATACAACATGATGTATTCTTTCAAGTAGGTATGGTAAACCATCTGTACAGATTCTAGTTGATTCAATCTTTCAGGAGTTGCTCCAATACCTGGTTCACTCAAGGAAGTTGGATCATCAGTAGTGTTGTGTACTCTTCTTTCATCAGCACTTCCCAATCCAGTTTTATCTCTAGCTTCCTTTCCAGTAACTACTCTTGCTTCAAAACCACTTGAAGTAGTCTTCAAAGATTGAGTCTGTTTTGCTTTAGTGAATCCTGGTAGGAGTGTTTTAGATTTATTTTCTGATATCAAGTTAACTTGAGCACTGTCAGAGGTTACTTGCTCCTTCTGAATATCAGAACTTACAATTTCTTGACTCTGAACAACTTGAGCCATGTCAGAGGTTGTTTTAAGAACTTTTCTTGAAGTCAGAGCAAGATTATCTTTTCCATCAGTAATTTCTTCTTCCTCAGGAGGTACATAAGGCTTGATAAGTTCACCAACCTTTTCTTTACCCTTGGATCTTGGATCTATCTGTGGTTGTGATCTAGCCAAAGTTTCTTCAGTATGTATCTTTTCTTTGATCACAATGCCTTTAGGTTTTGGAAGTAACTTTTTACCAGAAGCTTCAGATTTAGATGTGACTTTCTCTGATTTAAGTCTGGCTTCTTCTTCCTTTAAACTTTCCAAGTCCATCCCTGGATTTTCTTGAAGAAATAACTGTCTTGACATTTCCTCATCAAGATCCAGGCACAAGTGCTGAAATTGATATTCAGAACTTGGTTGTGCCTGAAATACTTTTGTTAGAAGCTCCAACAACAAATAATCCTTCCACAACACCTGTTACTGATGCTGTTCAAACTCCTGAGTTATCACTATCACCTTCTCTGCATCAAGATGATGATCAGATTTTAGGTGAGCATCAGGATATGGCTGTTGATCAGAACTTAGTATCCGATCAGCAATTCGAGGATGTTGAAGTCTCCATTGCTACTCACACAGTTGTCTTATCAGAAGATACTGATTCTTTAAGTTCTGATGCTGCAAATGTTGGAGATACTGGTGAAGCTGCTACAACTGTAGATGCTGATGCAGCAGGTCCTTCAGGACATACTCCTCCATTGACTCTTCCTAAGTCTGAACTGCTAAAGGAGTTTGTTATCAGGGATGCACCAGTACCTTGGAGTGAAACTCCTGCAGGTCAGGAGTGGACTAAGGAATGGAACTCAGTTTCATGTGTTCCAAATGCTTTACATCTTGCTGAGCACTTGACTAAAGCTGATGAAATGTTAAATTCTGATGATTGTAAAACCCAGCTTAGAGTCACTGCATTGAGTACTAAACATCTACAAGGTCTTCATTCCAATACTCATGCAGAGCTACACAAGATTCAGGAGAACTTTATTAAACAGGAACAAGTTTGGAAACTTGATAAGAAAAAGTTCTTCCAACCTACCATTGACAGGGTTGCTTATATTGAGAAAATTCAAGAGAAGCAACAAGCTCAGATTGATCAAATTTTGACAAATCAAGCCTCTCAGCAATCGCAACTTACTGAAATCCAGACCTCAGTGGAACTACTTATCTCTCTTTTATTACCTGCTGATGCCAAAAAGGGGGAGAAGGTAATTAAGTCCAAATGCAAAACCAACAAGTCACTGCAAGGAAAGGATGATGGAAAAGATGACCAAGGAAACTCTGGAATGGGTAGTGGTCATAGTCAAGGTAGAAGGTTTACATCAAGACAAGCTAGTCACAGAACAAGTTCTGATACTGGGAAAAGAATAAGTTCTGCTGCTGGTAAAAGGATAAGTTCTGATGAACTTCTAGATCTTGATGAGGAAATGTCAAGACAGTTATTTCTTCAAGAAAATCCAGGGATGGACTTGGAAAGTTTAAAGGAAGAAGAAGCCAGACTTAAATCAGAGAAAGTCACATCTAAATCTGAAGCTTCTGGTAAAAAGTTACTTCCAAAACCTAAAGGCATTGTGATCAAAGAAAAGATACATACTGAAGAAACTTTGGCTAGATCACAACCACAGATAGATCCAAGATCCAAGGGTAAAGAAAAGGTTGGTGAACCTATCAAGCCTTATGTACCTCCTGAGGAAGAAGAAATTACTGATGGAAAAGATAATCTTGCTCTGACTTCAAGAAAAGTTCTTAAAACAACCTCTGACATGGCTCAAGTTGTTCAGAGTCAAGAAATTGTAAGTTCTGATATTCAGAAGAAGCAAGTAACCTCTGACAGTGCTCAAGTTAACTTGATATCAGAAAATAAATCTAAAACACTCCTACCAGGATTCACTAAAGCAAAACAGACTCAATCTTTGAAGACTACTTCAAGTGGTTTTGAAGCAAGAGTAGTTACTGGAAAGGAAGCTAGAGATAAAACTGGATTGGGAAGTGCTGATGAAAGAAGAGTACACAACACTACTGATGATCCAACTTCCTTGAGTGAACCAGGTATTGGAGCAACTCCTGAAAGATTGAATCAACTAGAATCTGTACAGATGGTTTACCATACCTACTTGAAAGAATACATCATGTTGTATTTCATGACAGATGGTAGGGTTTATCATATAAGACAAAATGCCATTCCGTTGAAGTATTTTGAAGAATTGGAGCATGTATTGTTCTTACTTCAAGTGGATGACAGAATAACAGAGACTGCTGCAAACTACTTAAAGGAACAAATTCAGAGACAGAAAAGACTTTATTCTGTTAAGTCTGACAGCAGATATGTTCCAAAGTACAGAAATCACAATGGTGATATTGTTGATATGAAGCCTAATACTGCACAGATCAGAACATATCTTGGTATTAAGGGGCTTGAATTCAATCTAGAGTCTAATAAAGCTTATGTCATAAGACTAGATCGGGAGTTGAGAAAAGCAAAGATTAATGATCTCAGAGCTGCAATATTTCAAACTAGTGAAGATACTGCAGAGCTTAAAGATGTCAAACGGAGAATGATTGATGAACTCAGATATGCTGAGAAATGTTTGTTGAAGAATTATCTCAGAACAACTCCTGACATCAGAGAGATCAGAAAATGATGAAGCCAAGTCGAAGATCTACAACTGCTTAAATTCTGATATTTATACAGATTGAAGTTGTTATCAGAAGTTGAATTGGTAAAAACTTTAAGGACTGTAAGTTGTAGTTATCTTGTCTATTTCTCATGCATTTGTACTTAATGTTTTTGACATCATCAAATATCTGTTAAACTTGTATATTTTGTTAATTTACAAGTTGGGGGAGATTGTTAGATATATTTGATAATGTCATGGCTAATATGTTTTATGTTTAGATTTCAGATCTTATTTGAACAGAACAAATCAGTACTTAACTGATCAGTACTTATACTGGAAGTCAGAACTTAAGGGATATCAGTACTTATGTTATCAGGAGACAGATATCAGAACTTAAGTGCTGAAGGACGATCAGATAAGGACAGTAGCTGATTAAAGTTAAGAAGATCAAGATAAACATAAGAAGAGATATGCATGAAGAAGGAATTCCGTGAAGAATGGAATACTTGGAATAGAAGATATCTGATTGATATATTTTAGGAAGCAGAATTATATTCCATATCAATTAGCGAATATCTTGTAACTGTGTAGTATATAAACACAGAAATAGAGTTTACACTATATGTGTTATCATTATCGAGATTATTATTTAATATAACTCTAGCAGCTCTCGTGATATTTTGTTCATCACTGAGAGATAACAGTTCCAGATTGTAACAGAGTTTATTGTTTAAATAAAGTTTGTTTTCTGTTACATAAGTTCTTGAAGTTTGATTTGATTGTGATAAACACTGTATTCACCCCCTCTACAGTGAAAGTGTGACCTAACATAACCTATTATGTGTTTATATATCACACAACTACAATCAATCTTTATCAATTACAAGATATGTTATAGTATAATTTATCTACTTTTGACACATATCTAAATACACAACTATGATCCTATAAATCAGCAGATTCTGATTTATCTCGCAGCTCTGACTTATCACTCAAGACATCTTCAACAGATAAGATGATCAATAGATATATATTAGAACTTCAACGGATATTGAAATGTAAGCATCAACGGATGAATGAATAGAGTGTCAATGGATGATTAACGAAGCTTCAACGGATAATCATATCTTGACTTTTGATCAGATCCCAAATGTCAGACAGATCCTGATTCCCGACATAGACAATTCCCAACATAATATTTTATTATTCATTATTAATTATAATATTCTCCCTGATCATCAATACATAATTACAACATTAGTCATAGCGACCAAATCATACCATTTTATCTTCTATAGTCCAATTATTTATAGGATATAATGTATGTAGACCTATAGTATACTATGCACTACAAAAACTTAACTTCATTGGAAAATTTTCATATATCAGCTCATTGTTGATTAATTACATTCTGGTCCCTTTGGTTAATTACATCTGAGTCCCTTCTCTAACATATAACACTTGTTCATTTTAAAATTACATATTGTAAGATTTCTACAGTAAGTGGAAACATGTGTTGCTCAAACGCCAAGAACAACACAGATCAAAGGTCTTCAAAATCAGCAGCACTGGGGGTAAGCAAAACCAAACCGAAACTGAATCGAACCGGTAAATTTGGTTCGATTTGGTTTAAGTTTTTTTTAAAAAAAATTTGGTTATTTCATTTTTTCGGTTTTAACCGAAATAAAATCAGTTCGGTTCAGTTTTTTATAATATTGATTCGGTTTTAACCGAATAATATATATATATATATATTTGAATTACATTTTATATATAATATAATATAGATAATTAGATAAAGTTGGTAAATATTCATTGAAAATACATTAATACACACTCGACTTGACTAACAGGGAAAAAAATATAGATGACCTAACTCACACCTATTACCGCGCCGCTGATTCTTCCATTCTAATTTAAGTAATATGTAATGATTAATGAACTTTATCATGTTACTGTTCTTTCTAATATTTGTACTGCTACTTTCTAATATTTGTAAAATGGCCTTTGGCATTTAGCGACTTGGCTATAGACCAGAGCTTCATTTTTATGTACAAATATGCTATGCAATTTTTCTTGGAAATTGGAATTTTAAGAATTTTCTTGGAAATTGGCTCGTGACACAGGTTTTTTTCAAAATTCGGTTTATAGAAACCGAACTGAACTAATCGAAATAATTCGGTTCGGTTTTGGACCGATCTAAATTGATATTTCGGTCCGGTTCGGTTAAGATAAAAATGTAATTTTGGTTTTCTGTTATTTTGGTTCGGTTCGATTTTTGACCGAACCGACCGAATGCTCACCCTAGACAGCACATAACCCTTTTCTTCTTTGAACACGGTTATGGAAAGACATAATAACATATCCATTGATATATAACAAAGTTGCCCCTGTTTTTAATATTTATTTAAAAAATTTGTTATTTGTTGGAATTGAACTCATGTATTTGGATTGCTCTACTCACCACCATACCAGCTACACAACCATATGTGTTGTTAATCATACACATGTTAGGTGTGCTTGTGTGTCATGAGTAAGTAAATATTTGGTATTATATATATTGAGAATAACAAATAACTTCTAATCATCTTTTTCTTTACATTAATACTTTGTATTTATATCGTTACATAGTATATATTATTAATTTATGGTATATAGTCAACTTATTATTTTTAAATCATTCAACCTAGTGATATAATATTAGTAAATAATTCGATATATATGGATTATTGTAATAGATTAACTATATATTTATAATTATTTAATAAATTCACACGTAATTATCATAAATTTATCTGAAGTATATTAATATGGATACATATATACAATAAAAATAATTATTAAAATTGTATTGTTAGAAAGTAAATGTAAATTAATTCTTACAATATAATATTTTATATTTTAGTCATTTGGTCAAATTGATCGTAAAAGTAAAAGAAGTCAACAATTATGAGATATAATTACTCTTTATTGTATCCACAAGTAAAACTGTTTTTAATTTTTATTCGGATTAATATATTAAATTTATTTGGCACTCAGTATCAGAATGTCAATTAAGTTTTAAAAAATACTCAAAATTTAACTGTTTCTCATAAAAGGTGTCAAAGCTTTATCGAGCTAAAATGTTTTTATTACTCTCAGCATTGTTATGTTTTTTTGGTTTGATGATGACATCATCTCAATAAAATTGGGTGTTTTTAATATTCTATATTCACATGAATTAGTGCGTCAAATACATTGATAATTTCACGTCAAAAATTAACGTAGATCAAAGTTCTTAGATTGATTTGTAGTGAGTTGTTAAGGACTTGGTCTAGTTATTAAAAAATACTCAAAACTAGATCCAAGATCTCGCTCGATCGGGTAAAAGTATGAGCGCAGTATTTGTTAGGCACAAAATATTCGCTAATAATTCACGTAAGTATACGCGTTCGCAAGTAATATAGAATGATTTCTAGTTCGTTCCCACAGAGACTCTGATTAATTATATTTAATTAACACTTACTCACCAATGTATGATTACTTCTCAATGTCAAGACAATAACACTTAAGGTTGATTAACTAATTATTAACTACGAGAATTAAACACTTAAATTAACACTTAAATTAACAATATTAAACACACATGAGATCATACCTTCATTACTACTTCATTCAATAGTTATTGTTATTGCTCTTAGCATGTAACGGTGATGATATTAATCGAACAACACGAAACTGATAAAAGCCAACTTTCGTTGCACAAGTCTGATAAGTGGCATTTTATACCACTTAGAACGTCTTATAATGGCTTGAATTGATGTCTTAAAATCAAGTATTTTATGTATTTGATGCATTTTTCTAGTGTTTGTGCATTTTAGGGTATTAGTTGCATTTCGGGAGAGATTTCATCAATAATAAGCCTTGGCATGTGTTTAGCATTGCAAGTGGGAAGATAGGAGCAGATTACAGCGAAGAAACGGGAGAAAAACTGATCAGTTTCCAGTACGGGGCTGAGCGCCCGCTCAGCTCTGTTGAGCGACCGCTCAGGAAGCTGAGCGCCCACTCAGGAATGTTGAGCGGCCGCGCAGGGTCGGATTTTCAGAATATTTATTTTAGACTCCTATTTCTGTTTGACTTCCAACTTCTGATTTAGCTGGGCTTTATGGGGCTCCTATATAAGTAGATTTCAGAGACATTTTATAAAGGTTGGATCGTAGTATTAATCGAAGAGCGAGGAGATAAGGAAGAAGACCGTTTTAGAATACCGCAACGAAGAGGACGCATATTATCTTGTGATTCTTTATTTTGTTGTAACGTTGGATGCTAGTTTTCTTTACTTTGAACCTATATACTCTTGTGACGTACTCTGGTTTAATATAAGTAGTTTTAGTTATTATTCTCGTGTGTTATTATCATGTTTTCATATGAACCCATGATGACGATGAGTGCTATCATGGGCTAATCGTGATCATGGGGTCGTAACGGATTTACTATGGAATTCTTTAGTTAGTTGTTTAATACCTTAGTGTGTGATGATTATATGATATCTAGTATTGGTTGTGCGTATTCATCTTATGTGCGTCACGAATATATAAGATAGGGTGTTAATCTCTTGTGAAGCGACGGTGGATCTTGAGATTTAGAACTTGCCATGCTAGCATAGGTTCATGTAAGAGTATGCATGATTAGTGGGTAACTTTAACCGTTTTATTCGTCCTGTGTAATCAAAAGGAATAACTTGTGCTTAAATCGTTATGTTGTCAATTTTTGTAGACATATAGGGACTCAACATAATTGATGCCTATTCAACTTCTATCTTAATTGTGGATGTTTGGTAGAATGGTATTAGTACAATGAAATTTGGCTTTTATCAGTTTCGTGTTATTCGATTAATATCATCACTGTTGCATGCTAAGGATAATAACAATTACTATTGAAGGAAGTAGTAATGAAGTTGTGATCTCATGAGTATTTTAATACTGTTAATTCAAGTGTTAATTAAGTGCTTAATTATAGTAGTTAATTGTAGTTAATAATTAGTTAACCAATTCTAAGTGTTATTGTCTTAACATTGAGAAGTAGTCATACATTGGTGAGTGAGTTTAATTGAACATAATTAGTCCGAGTCTCTGTGGGAATGAACTAGAAAGTATTCTATATTACTTGTGAACGCGTATACTTGTGTGTGTTATTAGCACGTGTTTTCGCCCTAACAAGTTTTTGGCGCCGCTGCCGGGGACTAGGCGTATTGTTTAGTTTATGTACTTACCATCATTGGTCATTAGGACTCAGTGATTAAGACGTGTTACTTATTGTTTCAGGTTATGTTTCAGGTACTTTAGCGAGCGTTTATGCAAACACGTTCTCGTACTCGCAAAAGGACTTTAGATACTGCTGAGGAGACAGACGAAATTCTTGATATTCCAGAGAAGATAGATTTTGAAGATTCGGATTCAGGAAGTGAGCAGAAAGAGCCAGTAATCATGGGTGATCGTATTGTTCCGGCATATCCAGCTCTTATGGACTTTTCTCGGCCCAAAATTGATGACATTCAGTCTAGCACTGTTCATCCGGCTATTCAGGCTAATACCTTTGAAATCAAGCCGGGCACTATTCAGATGGTGCAGAATTCTGTTTCTTTTGGAGGTGCTGCGACTGAAGACCCCAACATGCACATAAGGAATTTTGTCGAGATCTGCAGTACTTTCAAATATAATGGTGTGACTGATGAGGCTATCAAGCTGAGGCATTTCCCATTCTCACTGAGGGATAAAGCTAAGGACTGGTTACATTCTGAACCAACTGGGTCTATCACTACTTGGCAAGATCTTGCGCAAACGTTTCTGGTGAAGTTTTATCCAATGGCGAAGACTGCGGCTATGAGGAGTGCTCTTACTCAATTTGCGCAGCAACCTACAGAATCTATGTGCGAAGCTTGGGAGCGCTACAAGGAGATATTGAGAAAGTATCCACATCATAGAATGCCTAATTGGACGGTGATCACTGGTTTCAATAATGGTTTGGGGGCCCAATCTCGGCCCATGCTCGATGCAGCAGCTGGAGGCGCCTTGTGGGCCAAAAGCTATACTGAGGCTTATAATCTTATTGAGACTATGGCTACAAATGAGCATCAAAACCCAACTCAAAGGATGATGCCTAGGAAGGTAGCAGGTATTCTGGAAGTCGATGCAGCTACAGCTATTGTAGCGCAGCTCCAAGCACTGTCTATGAAGGTCGATTCTCTAGTCACCTATGGGGTCAATCAGATAGCAATGGTCTGTGAGCTTTGTGCAGGTTCTCATGCTACGGATCAGTGTTCTCTTGTTAATGAATCTGTTCAGCATGTGAACAATTATCAGCGACAACAGCAGCCTGTGCCAGCTACTTATCATCCTAACAACAGAAATCATCCAAATTTCAGCTGGAGTAATAATCAGAATGCTATTCAGCAACCATATCAGCAAGGCGTAACTAAACAGTTTAATCCAACTGGATTCCAGCAACCACATCATTATGCTCAAAGGCAATCATATCCTCAACAAGGAGGTGCAGCTCCACCCTCTAGTGCTGATTTTGAGGAACTTAAGCTGTTGTGCAAAAGTCAGGCGGTTTCTATCAAGACCTTGGAAAATCAAATCGGTCAAATAACCAATGTAGTGCTCAATCATCAACCTGGCACACTTCTCAGTGATACTGAAGTGCCAGGCAGGAAGGAAGCTAAAGAGCAAGTCAAGGCTATTACCTTAAGGTCTGGAAAAGTTGCTGATGCTGAAAAAGCAAAAGAAAGAGAAGCTGAAGCTGGTGATGAAGAAGCTAAGCAAAAGGAGAAAGCGGCGGAACCAAGGAAGACTACTGTTGAACACACTCTTCCTGAGGGTAATACAGGGGAGAAACAACTCTATCCTCCACCACCTTTCCCTAAGAGATTGCAACAACAAAACTTGGATAAGCAATTCGGTAAGTTTCTGGAGGTGTTCAAGAAACTTCACATCAATATACCTTTCGCTGAGGCTCTGGAGCAAATGCCTAGTTATGCGAAATTTATGAAGAGTATTCTTTCAAGGAAGGTGAAACTGGATGACCTTGAGACCGTTGCTCTAACGGAAGAATGCAGTGTTGTGCTGCAACAAAAGTTACCTCCAAAGCTTAAAGATCCAGGTAGCTTCACCATTCCTTGCACCATTGTCAAGTTGTCTTTTGACAAGTTCCTGTGTGATTTGGGAGCAAGCATCAATCTGATGCCGTTGTCGATCTTTAAAAAGTTGAATTTGCCTGATCCAAAGCCCACCTACATGTCTCTATAATTGGCTGATCATTTCATTACTTAGCCACGAGGCATAGTGGAGGATGTGCTAGTAAAGGTGGATAAGCTCTTCTTTCCTGCAAACTTTATTATTCTAGATTTCGAGGAAGATAAGAAGATTCCTATAATCTTAGGAAGACCTTTCTTGGCTATAGGCCGTACCTTGATAGATGTGTAGAAAGGTGAACTTACAATGCGGGTGCAGGATCAGGATGTGATATTCAAAGTATTCAAAGCAATGAAATTCCCTACAGAAGATGAGGAGTGCTTAAAAGTGGATTTGATTGATTCTGCGGTTACTTTAGAACTTGATCATATGCTAATGTCTGATGCATTAGAGAAGGCCTTAGTGGGGGATTTTGACAGTGATGATGAGGATGGGAATGATCAACTACAATATCTAAATGCTTCTCCATGGAGGCGAAAGCTAGACATGCCATTTGAATCTCTTGGTACTTCTGACCTTAAAAAATCCTGAAGGAAAGCTCAAACCATCTATTGAGGAAGCACCTACCTTGGAGCTTAAACCATTGCCTGAACACTTGAGGTATGCTTTTTTAGGTGATGCATCTACTTTACCTGTTATTATATCATTTGACCTTTCATGTAGTGAGGAGGACAAGCTCTTAAAGATCTTGAGAGAATTCAAATCGGTTATCGGATGGACTATAGCAGACATCAAAGGGATCAGCCCTTCATACTGCATGCATAAGATTCTGTTAGAAGAGGGTAGTAAGCCGACTGTTGAGCAATAGCGCAGACTTAATTCTATCATGAAAGAAGTGGTGAAGAAAGAAATTCTGAAGTGGCTGGATGCAGGAATCATATATCCTATTTCTGACAGTTCTTGGGTGAGCCCCGTGCAATGTGTACCTAAGAAAGGAGGTATCATTGTGGTAGCAAATGAGAAGAACGAGCTCATCCTCACTCGAACAGTCACAGGATGGAGCAAGGCCATGAGGAAGGATTACTTCCCTCTTCCGTTTATTGATCAGATGCTTGACAGGTTGGCTGGTCCTGAGTATTATTATCTTCTGGATGGCTATTCAGGGTATAATCAGATTTGTATTGCACCAGAGGATCAAGAAAAGACTACCTTCACTTGTCCATTTGGCAAGTTTGCTTTTCGCAGAGTTCGTTTGGGTTATGTGGCGTACCGGCCACTTTTCAGAGATGTATGATGGCTATATTCTCTGATATGATTGGAAATAATGTCGAGGTGTTCATGGACGACTTCTCCGTCTTTGGACATTCGTATGATGAATGTTTGAATAATCTTCGTACAATAATCAAAAGGTGTGTGGAAACTAATTTGGTGCTCAATTGGGAAAAATGTCATTTTATGGTGCGTGAAGGCATTATTCTTGGGCATAAGGTCTCTAGCAAGGGTCTTGAGGTGGACAAAGCCATGGTGGGAGTCATTGAAAATCTTCCACCACCTATTTCTGTGAAAGGAATCCGTAGTTTTCTTGGTCATGCGGGTTTTTATCGGCGTTTCATCAAGGACTTTTTGAAGATATCTAAGCCGTTGTGCAACTTGCTTGAGAAGGATGTGCCTTTTAAATTTGATGATGACTGCTTAACGACATTCGAGACTCTTAATAAGAGTTTGATAACTGCACCAGTTATTACAGCACCTGATTGGACAGAGCCTTTTGAGATGATATGTGATGCGAGTGATTATGCGGTGGGCGCAGTTCTTGGGCAGCGCAAGAATAATCTCTTTCATGTGATCTACTATGCTAGCAAGACCTTAAATGGGGCCCAAATGAACTACACCACTACTGAGAAGGAGCTCTTGGCTATAGTCTTTGGTTTCGAAAAATTTCAATCTTATTTGCTTGGGACTAAGGTGACAGTGTTCACTGATCATGCGGCCATTCGCTATTTGGTTTCCAAGAAGGATTCGAAGCCGAGACTCATTCGTTGGGTGCTCTTGCTACAGAAATTTGAGTTAGAGATCAAGGATCGAAAAGGTACTGAGAATCAAGTAGCTGACCATCTATCTAGATTGGAGAATCCCGAGTCTACTTCACATGATAAGACATTGATCAACGAATCTTTTCCGGATGAGCAGTTGTTCGCAGTACAGGAGGAAGAGCCATGGTTCGCAGATATTGTGAATTATCTTGTCAGCTATATAATGCCTCCTAATTTGACAACAGCTCAAAAGAAGAAGTTTCTGCATGAGGTGAAGTGGTATATATGGGATGAACCGTATTTATTTAGACAGGGAGCTGACCAGATCATCAGGAGATGTATCCCATTCTGTGAGACAGAGGGGATATTACGAGACTACCACTCCACAGTTTATGGTGGACACTATGGTGGTGAGAAGACGGCAGCTCGTATTCTGCAGGCAGGTTTTTTCTAGCCTACTTTGTTTAAGGATGCTCATCAGTTCATTTTACGGTGTGATTGTTGCCAAAGAGTGGGAAATATTACGAGAAAGGATGAGATACCGTTAAATGTGATGCTTGAAGTCGAGGTCTTTGATGTTTGGGGAATCGATTTCATGGGACCTTTTGTCTCCTCCTGCAATAATCAGTACATCTTGCTGGCTGTTGATTATGTCTCAAAATGGGTAGAAGTCAAAGCTCTACCGACAAATGATGCAAAGGCGGTATTGAATTTTCTTCATAAGCATATTTTCACAAGGTTTGGAATGCCACGAGTAATTATAAGTGATGAAGGGTCACATTTCTACAACCGTAAGTTTACTTCTATGATGCAGCGCTACAATGTGAATCATCGTGTTGCTACTGCCTATCATCCGCAAATAAATGGTCAAGCGAAAGTGTCTAATAGAGAGATCAAGTGCATTTTAGAGAAGGTTGTTTGTCCATCAAGGAAGGATTGGTCTTTAAAGCTCGATGAAGCTGTTTGGGCTTATAGAACAGCATATAAGACTCTACTTGGGATGTCCCCGTTTCAACTTGTGTATGGTAAGGTATGTCATTTACCTGCGGAGCTTGAGCATAAGGCCTATGGGGCGTTGAAGAAGTTGAACCTGGATCTAGATGCAGCTGGAAAGAAGCGAATGCTTCAGCTTAATGAACTTGATGAATTTCGACTCCAAGCGTACGAGAACAACAAAATGTACAAGGAAAAAGTCAAAAGGCGGCACGATAGGAAGCTTCATCCTAAGTTATTTATGCTAGGGCAGCAAGTTCTTTTATTCAACTCTCGTCTCCGACTTTTTCCTGGGAAGTTGAAATCAAAGCGGTCTGGACCTTTTATCATCAAAACTGTGTTTCCACATGGAGCGCTGGAGATTTTTGAGAATGATACAGACCAAGCATTCAAGGTTAATAGTCAGCGTTTGAAGCACTACTATGGGGACACGGCAAACCGGGAAGTGGTTAATGCCGTTTTATTGTCAACTTGAGTAAGGTACGCTACGTCAAGCTAATGGCAAAAAAGAAGCGCTTCTTGGGAGGCCACCCATGATTTGTTGTTACAAGAACCCTTAGAAGTTAGTAACCTATCCAAAACCACAAAAAAATCAGAAAAACAGAGCTGAACGACCGCTCAGGGGCCGACTGGGAGAAATTTTTTAAGTCCAATAAAAATCCAAAAAAATTTGAAAAATAAAAAAAAAACAAAATACAGCCCATTACCCACGACCTATTTCCCCATTATCCCATATTTTTAACCGTCAAGCCCATTGCTAATCAAATTTTACCCTAATCCCTACCCTATATATACATACACCTATTCCATATACTCCCCATACACTTTCAAACCTTAAACTCTCTCCCAAACACAAAAACACAAATCTTAAACACTTTTTCTCCTTTTCGATGGCACCCAAGAGATCCAGGACTATTGATAGCAACAGCACTGTCCCTACTGCTGATTCTTCGAGGGGTACTGCTGCGAGGCCTCGGTTGTTTGATAGGGCTGCTGAGGAAGAGTATACTAGGCTTCTGGGTAAGCCGATTTTGAAGGAGAGGGGGTTCTTACCATCGGGGAGGGATGGCGAGTTGTTGCCTATGATTGCTGAGAAGGGTTGGATTGCTTTTTGTGGGTCTCCTGAAGCAGTTTCGATGAGCGTGGTTCGCGAGTTCTATGCGAATGGGAAGGCTGAAAAGAATGGGTATTCTGTGGTTCGGGGGATGACGGTGGATTATCACCCCGCGGTGATTCGCCGTGTGATTGGGCAGAGGCAGAGGAAGCTCACGGAAGAGAATTGGAACGAGAAGACTGCTGAGGACTTTGACTTAGACTTGATTTGTGCTACTCTCTGTAGGCCGGGCACAGTTTGGACCTTCAAGACTGGGACTAACGAGTATTGCCATTTTCCGGCGATTGCGATGAACAGGTATGCCCATGCATGGAATGCTTTTATTTGCGCTAATATTCTGCCTACTTCATATGCACATGAGGTCATAGTTGAGAGAGCACAGTTGTTATAGGGAATTTTGAATGAGGAGTACTATGTGGACCTTGGTGAGTTCATCTACCAAGGAATTCTGAAGTTTTTGAGGGGAGCTAAGCACATGAACATCCCTTATGCATCCACGGTTACAAAGCTTTGCCGAGCAGTGGGAGTTCATTGGCCGTCTCATGAGCAGTTGCAGTTGCCGACCTCTCCTATTGATTCCGGGACTCTGCATGCGATGCAGGAGTGGACCGGTGGTGAGCCCGAGGAGCATGGGCTGGGTTATCGTCTTCCAGGAGGGCGTCCAGCACGAGGTGCTACCATGGCGAGGCCAAGGCGAGATGAGGCTGGTTTTTCTAGAGCTTAGGAGGGTGCTGGGATGGCTGATGCCCAATATAGGAGGCTGTCGAGGAGGATGAACGCTATGTACGAGACACAGAGCAGGTTTGCTCAGGAGCTCACCCTTGCACTTGGGACTGCTTTTCGAGGCCTTGGAGCTGATATCCAGTGGCCAGATACACCACCCTCAGAGGGTGATGATGATGATGATCTCTCCGAGTAGGTATACCCTGTGTTCCTTTCTAGTACCTTCACTGGGGACAGTGAAAATTTTAAGTTTGGGGGTGGTAGTTAAGGAATATTGTGTGTGTGTGTCATATAGTTGCATATTCATGATAGTTTAGTTCATATAATTGCATTTTTTTTGCCATATAATTTTTTTTATTATTTATAGCTTTATTTATCATGTCATGTAGCTCATGCATATACTATGATCCCTTTTGCGCTGATTTACCAATTAATTTGGGATTTTGATGCGAGTGTAGTGATAGCGTTAAAGTGATGTTGAGTTGTGTAGGTTGATATGCATGCTAAAAACACTTGTAATTTCACTAAGTCTTAGAGAATGCTTAAGGACTAGATTGTTGTTATGATTTGATGGTTTTCGAGGTTAATCTATTGATTATGCTTAGAATTTTATAATAGGTTCTTAGTGATAAAAGGCATGAAAGAAAAAATGGAGTGAAAAATGGAACTCATTGCTAATCGTGGCTAGGCATCAAATGGCTAGTAGCCGGCTCGTATTTTTATGCGAGTAGTCTAGTGTTGAGCAAGATGGAGCGAAACGCACTTGCTCAGAAATTTTGAAAAAAAAAAAGAAAGAAAAATAGAAAAAAGAAAAAAAATAGAAATAAAATAAAGAGTTAATGCATAATTGATCACGAGTGGGCTCTTTGGTATTCGAGTTATTAAGTTCTTAGGGGACTTTGTGCCTAGTGACCTAAGGCTTTTATAGTCTGGGATCCGCTAACCTAACGCTCGCTACATGGATACCATTGCATAAGTCTTTTGTGGACCTCACTCATTGCACGGTCAAATAAGCATTTGTTGTTATAGATAAAAAGCATGATTCCGTAATAAGCTCCAGAAATCTTGAAGTGTTATAAGTCACTTTGTGCCTAGAATTTTTATTCTTTGTATTATCATGCGATTGCCTTGAGAATAGTTGAGTTATGATAATGGATCTAGTTTCGAAGCATATCTGTTAAGTATCTGCACACACCACGTTTCTGGCTGTATGTTAGTTTGCATGATTTGATTGATCTTTATTCACCTAATTGCATTTGTTGAGATGTCGTAAGTTGGTTGGTTTGGTCGTAGTAAGGGGGATCGTTGTATTTCATATAGATTGCATTAATGCATGTTTGTGTTTTGTTTTTGAGTCTGTGACGCTTGAGGACAAGCATCGATTTAAGTTTTGGGGTGTGATAAGTGGCATTTTATACCACTTAGAACGTCTTATAATGGCTTGAATTGATGTCTTGAAATCATGTATTTTGTGTATTTGATGCGTTTTTCTAGTGTTTGTGCATTTCAGGGTATTAGTTATATTTCGGGAGAGATTTCATCAATAATAAGCCTTGGCATATGTTTAGCATTGCAAGTGGGAAGATAGGAGCAGATTGCCCGCTCAGGAATGCTGAGCGGCCGCGCAGGGTCGGATTTTCAGAATATTTATTTTAGACTCCTATTTCTGTTTGACTTCCAACTTCTGAGTTAGCTGGGCTTTATGGGACTCCTATATAAGTAGATTTCAGAGACATTTTACAAAGGTTGGATCGTAGTATTAATCGAAGAGCGAGGAGATAAGGAAGAAGACCGTTTTAGTACACCGCAACGAAGAGGAAGCATATTTTCTTGTGATTCTTTATTTCGTTGTAACGTTGGATGCTAGTTTTCTTTACTTTGAACCTATTTACTCTTGTGACGTATTCTGGTTTAATATAAGTAGTTTTAGTTATTATTCTCGTGTGTTATTATCATGTTTTCATATGAACCCATGATGACGATGAGTGCTATCATGGGCTAATCGTGATCATGGGGTCGTAACGGATTTACTATGGAATTCTTTAGTTAGTTGTTTAATACCTTAGTGTGTGATGATTGTATGATATTTAGTATTGGTTGTGCGTATTCGTCTTATGTGCGTCGCGAACATATAAGATAGGGTGTTAATCTCTTGTGAAGTGACGGTGGATCTTAAGATTTAGAACTTGCCATGCTAGCATAGGTTCATGTAAGAGTATGCATGATTAGTGGGTAACTCTAACCATTTTATTCTCCCTGTGTAATCAAAAGGAATAACTTGTGCTTAAATCGTTATGTTGTCAATTTCTGTAGACATATAGGGACTCAACATAATTGATGCCTATTCAACTTCTATCTTAATTATGGATGCTTGATAAAATGGTATTAGTACAATGAAAGTTGGCTTTTATCAGTTTCGTGTTATTCGATTAATATCATCACTGTTGCATGCTAAGGGTAATAACAATGACTATTGAAGGAAGTAGTAATGAAGTTGTGATCTCATGAGTGTTTTAATAATGTTAATTCAAGAGTTAATTAAGTGCTTAATTATAGTAGTTAATTGTAGTTAATAATTAGTTAATCAATTCTAAGTGTTATTGTCTTAACATTGAGAAGTAGTCATACATTGGTGAGTGAGTTTAATTGAACATAATTAGTCTGATACTCTGTGGGAATGAACTAGAAAGTATTCTATATTACTTGTGAACGCGTATACTTGCGTGTGTTATTAGCGCGTATTTTCGCCGTAACAAAGTCCCATTCTACCAAGCATCCACATTTAAGATAGAAGTTGAATATGCGTCAATTATGTTGAGACCCTATATATCTACAAAATTTGACAACATATCGATTTAAACGCAAGTTATTCTTTATGATTAAACAGGACAAGTAAAACGGTTAGAGTTACCCACTAATCATGCATACAATACATGAACCTATGCTAGCATGGCAAGTTCTAAATCTCAAGATTCATTGTCGCTTCACAAGAGATTAACAAACTATCTTATATGTTCGCGACGCACATAAGACGATTAAGCACAACCTATGCTAGATATCATACAATCATCACATACCAAGGTATTAAACAATTAACTAAAGAAATCCATAGTAAATCCGCTACGACCCCATGATCACGATCAGCCCATGATAGAACTCATCGTCACCATGGGTTCATATGAAAACATGATAATAACACAACGATATAAACTAATAAAAATACTTAATAAAAACAGAGTACATCACAAGAGTATTAAGGTTCAAAGTAAAGAAAACTAGCATCCACCGGTACAACGAATAAAAGAATCACAAGATAACGTATGCTTCATCTTCTTCATTGTGGCGTTCTAAAACGATCTTCTTAATCTTCTCTCCTTGCTCCTTGCTTGTCATTGGTTGTTGTGAAATGTCTCCCAAGATTGCTTATATAAGAGTTCACAAGAGTCAGCACCGTCAGAAGCCCAATAGAAGTCAAATTAGAAAATCCAAATTCTAAAATTACGACCCCAGGCGGCTGCCTCCATTCCCACGGGCTCCTTCTCTCCAGGCGGTCACCTGCAAGCTCCAGGAGGGCGTCTGCACAGTTTCTGGAAAATTCCACTTCTTCTCTTCTGATTTTGCTGATTTTTTCGCACAACTCCCCGCAACTGATACCAAGTACTTCCCTAGGCTTATTATGGTGAAATCTCCCTAATTACGCAAGTTATACCCTGAAATGCAAAAACACTAGAAAAACACATGAAATACATAAAATACTTGATTTCAAGACACCAACTCAAGCCATTACTAGACGTTCTAAGTGGTATAAAATGCCACTTATCACACCCCCAAACTTAAATTGATGTTTGTCCTCAAGCGTCACAGACTCAAAAACAAAATAAAAATATGCATGCATGTAAACTATATAAAATACAGCGATCCCCATCGCAATGACTAAACCAACCAACACATGACATCTCAACAAATGCAATTAGGCGACTAAAGATCAATCAAATCACGCAAGCTAACTTACAACTAGAAACGTGGTGTGTGCGACTGCTTAACATATATGCTTCGAAACTAGATCAATTATCATAACTCAATTATCCTCAAGGCAATCACAAGATTATACGAAGAATATATTCTAGACACAAAATGACTTATAACACTTCAAGATCACTGGAGCTTATTATGGAATCATGCTTTTATTCAACACAATAACAAAATGCTTATTTGATCGTGCAATGAGTGAGGTCCACAAATGACTTATCAATGGCATCCATTTAGCGAGCGTTAGGTTAGGGGATCCCAGACTATAAAAGCCTTAGGTCACTAGGCACAAAGTCCCCTAAGAACTTAATAACTCGAATACCAAAGAGCTCACTCGTGATCAATTATGCATTAAACCATAATCTTTTTTTCTTTTCTTTCTTTTTTTTCTTTTTTTTTAAAAATTTCTGAGCAAGTGCATTTCGCTCCATCTTGCTCAACCCTAGACTACTCGCATACAATACGAGCCGACTACTAGCCATTTGCGCCTAGCCACAACTAGCAATGAATTCCAATTTTTACTCCAATTTTATCTTTTCATGCCTTTTATCATTAAGAGCCTATCATACATTCTAAGTATAAGCAATAGATTAACTTCAAAAACCATCAAACCATGACAACAATCTAGTCCTTAAGCATACTCTAAGACTTAGTGAAATTACAAGTCTTTCTAGCATGCATGTCAACCTAACAAGATTCAACATTACTCTAACGCTATCACTACACTCGCATCAATATCACATATCAATTGGTAAAGCAACACAAAAGGGATCATGGTATATGCATGAGCTAAATGACATGATAAATAAAGCTGTATTAAAAAACTATATGGAAAAAATATATAACTATATGAACTAAACTAACATGAATATGCAACTACATGACACACAAAAATATATTCCTTAAATACCACCCTTAAACTTAAAATCTCCACTATCCCCATTGAAGGTAATAGAAAGGAACATAGGGTATACCTACTCAGAGAAATCGTCATCATCATGACCCTTAGTGGGTGGAGTGTCAGGAGGTGGATAAGCAGAGTCCTCACCAAAAACGGGCCACTGGATGTCAGCTCTAAGGCCTCTAAAAGCATTTCCAAGTGCTAGGGTGAGCTCCTGGGAAAACCTACTATACGACTCATACATCGCATACATCCTCCTGGAAAGCCTCCTGTACTAGACATCAGCCATCCCTGAACCATCACCTCCATGGGCTCTAGAAGAACCTGCCTCACCATGAGCCTGACTGGGCCTAGCCATCGTAGCACCAGCTGTTGGATGTCCTCCTGGGAGATGATATCCCAAACCATGCTCATCGGGCTCTCCACCCGTCCACTCCTGCATCACATTTAGCGTCCATGAATCAATAGGAGCGGTTGGCATCTATAGCTGCTCATAAGAAGGCCAGTGAACTCCAACTTCCTAGCACAGCTTCGTGACAATAGAGGCATACGGGATATTGTAATGCGTCCTCCACTTCAAAAACTTCAAAATCCCTTGGTAGATGAACTCACCAAGGTCCACATAATACTCCTCATTCAAAATCCCCCACAACAAATTGGTTCTCTCAACTGGAACCTCATGTGCATGCGAAGAAGGCATAATATTAGCATAAATAAAGGCATTCCATGCACGGCCATACCTATTCATCACAACAGCCGGAAAAGAATGATACTCGTTAGATCCCATCTTAAACTTCCACACCGTGCTCGGCTGACAAAAAGTAGCAATAATCAAATTCGAGTAAAAATCCTCAGGGGTCTTCTCATTCCAATTCTCCTCCTGGGGCTTCCTTTGTCGCTGCACAATAACACGGCGAATCGCCTCGGGCTGATAATCAACAGTAAGCCCACGAACAACAGAATACCCATTCTTGTCGGCCTTGGCGTTCGCATAGAACTCATGAACAAAACTCATCGGGACCACCTCAGGTAACTCGCAAAAAGTAATCCAACCCTTCTCTGCAATCATCGGTAATAACTCACCATCCCTCCTCGATGGAAAAAATCCCCTCTCCTTCAGAATCGGCTTAGTCAGAAGCCTAGCATACTCCTCCTCAGCAGCCCTATCCACCAATCGGGGCCTCGCAGCAGTACCCCTTGAAGAATCAGCAGTCGGAATGGTGTTGCTGCTATCGACAGTTTGAGATCTCTTTGGGGCCATTGAAACTGAGAATAAGAGTTGTAGAGTTGTGTTTTGTGTGTAGGAAAGGGTTTGTAAGTTGAAAGTATATGGGAGTGTATATGGAGAGGTTGTGTGTATATATAGGGTGAGATTAGGGTTAGAATTAAATTCGGAGTGGGATAATGGCTAATTTGTAGGGAGAATTCCTGTGTAATGGGGTTTGTTGTGCTGTGGTTTTGTGTTTTTGATTTTTCTATTTTTTTAAGGCTGAAACGAATTTTTCAAAATTTTGGTCCGCAGGCAGTCGCCTGAAACCAGCAGGCGGTTGCCTGGAACCTGCAGGCGGGCGCCTGCAAGGTCCCTGGAAAAAAGATTTTTTTAGCCAGCTTTTTCTGATTTTTTTTTGGTTTTTGGATAGAGTACTAAATTTTAAGGGTTTATATGGTCTCATATCTTGGGTTGCCTCCCAAGAAGCGCTTCTTTTACGTCATTAGCTTGACGTAGAGTAGTTTGATCAAGTTGACAATAAAATGACACTAACCACTTCCCGGTTTATCATATCCCCATAATAGTGCTTCAATCTCTGACCATTTACTTTAAATGCTTGGCCCGGATCGTTCTCAAAAATCTCCACCGCTCCATGTGGAAACACAGTTTTGACGATAAATGGTCCAGACCACCTTGATTTTAACTTTCCAGAAAAATTCGGAGACGAGAGTTGAATAAAAGAACTTGTTGCCTCGACACAAATGACTTAGGACAAGTTAAAACGGGGACATCCCAAGTGGAGTCTTGTATGCTGTTCTATAAGCCCAAACAACTTCATCGAGCTTCAAAGACCAATCTTTCCTTGACGGATAAACAACTTTCTCTAGAATGCGCTTGATCTCTCTATTAGACACTTCAACTTGACCATTAGTTTGCGGATGATAGGCAGTAGCGATGCGATAATTCACATTGTAGCGTTGCATCATAGAAGTGAACTTACGATTGCAGAAATGCGACCTTTCATCACTTATGATAACTCGTGGTGTTCCAAACCTTGTGAATATCTGCTTATGAAGAAAACTCAACACTACCTTTGCATCATTCATCGGTAGAGCCTTGACTTCTGCCCATTTCGAGACATAATTGACTGCCAGCAAGTTGTACTGATTATTGCAGGACGAGATAAATGGTCCCATGAAATTGATTCCCCAAACATCGAAGACCTCAACTTCAAGCATCACATTTAAAGGCATCTCATCCTTTCTAGTAAGATTTCCAACTCTTTGGCAATGATCACACCTTAAAACGAACTGATGTGCATCCTTAAACAACGTAGGCCAGAAATAACCTGCTTGAAGAATACGAGCTTCTGTCTTTTCACCACCATAATATCCACCATAAACTATGGAATGACAGTCTCGTAATATCCCCTTCGTCTCACAGAATGGGATACATCTCCTGATGATCTGGTCAGCTCCTTTTCTAAACAAATATGGTTCATCCCATATGTACCACTTCACCTCGTACAGAAACTTCTTCTTTTGAGCCACATTCATATTAGGAGGCATTATATTGCTGACAAGATAGTTCACAATGTCTGTGAACCATGGCTCTTCCTCTTGAACTGCGAACAACTGCTCATCCGGAAAAGATTCATTGATCAATGTCTCATCATGTGAAGTAGAATTGAGATTCTCCAATCTAGAGAGATGGTCAGCTACTTGATTTTCAATACCTTTTCGATTGTTGATCTCTAACTCAAATTCCTGTAGCAAGAGCACCCAACGAATAAGTCTAGGCTTCGAATCCTTCTTTGAGACCAGATAGCGGATGGCAGCGTGATCAGTGAATACTGTCACCTTTGTCCCAAGTAGATAAGATCAAAATTTTTCAAAACCAAAAACTATAGCCAAGAGCTCCTTTTCAGTAGAGGTGTAGTTCATTTGAGATCCATTTAGCGTCTTACTAGCATAGTAGACCATATGAAAGATATTATTCTTACGCTGCCCAAGAACTGCTCCCACTGCATAATCACTTACATCACACATCATCTCAAAAGATTATGTCCAATCAGGTGCCGTAATAACTGGTGCAGTTATTAAACTCTTCTTGAGAGTCTCGAATGTTGCCAATCATTCATCATCAAATTTGAAAGTCACATCTTTCTCGAGCAAGTTGCACAACGGCTTAGATATCTTAGAGAAGTCCTTGATGAAACACCGATAAAAACCCGCATTACCAAGAAAACTACGGATTCCCTTAACAGAAATGGGTGGCGGAAGATTTGCAATGACTCCCACATTGGCTTTATCCACCTCAAGGCCCTTGCTAGAGACCTTATGCCCATGAATGATGCCTTGTTGCACCATGAAGTGATATTTTTCCCAATTGAGCACTAGATTGGTTTCCGCACACCTTTTTAGCACCAAACGGATATTATTCAAACATTCATCAAACGAATGTCCAAAGACGGAGAAGTCGTCCATGAACACTTCGACATTATTTCCAATCATATCAGAGAATATGGCCATCATGCTTCATTGAAAAGTGGCAGGTGCACCACATAAGCCAAAAGAAACTCTGTGAAAAGAAAACGTGCAAAATGGACAAGTGAAAGTAGTTTTTTCTTGATCTTCTGGTGTAATGCAAATCTGATTGTAGCCCGAATAGCCATCCAGAAGATAATAATACTCATGACCAGCCAACCTGTCAAGCATCTGATCAATAAATGGAAGAGGGAAGTGATCCTTCCTCGTGGCTTTATTCAACTTCCTGTAGTCCATGCATGCCCTCCATCCTGTGACTGTTCGAGTGGGGATGAGCTCGTTCTTCTCATTTGCTACCACAGTAATACCTCCTTTCTTAGGTACACATTGCACGGGGCTCACCCAAGAACTGTCAGAAATAGGTTATATGATTCCTGCATCCTGCCACTTTAGAATTTCTTTCTTCACCACTTCTTTCAAGATGGGATTAAGTCTTCATTGTTGCTCAACAATCGGCTTGCTACCTTCCTCTAGCAGAATTTATGCATGCAGTACGAAGGGATGATCCCTTTTATATCTGCTATAGTCCATCCGATGGATGATTTGAATTCTCTCAAGATCCTCAAGAGCTTGTCCTCATCACTACCTGAAAGGTCAGATGCAATAATAGCAGGCAAAGTAGATGCATCACCTAAAAAAGCATACCTCAAGTGTTCAGGCAATGGTTTAAGCTCTAAAGTAGGTGCTTCCTCAATAGATGGTTTGAGCTTTCCCTCAGCATTCTTGAGATTAGTATTAGTAAGAGATTCAAATGGAATGTCTAGCTTTCGCTTCCAAGGAGAAGCATTTAGATATTGTAGTTGCTCATTGCCTTCCTCATCTTCACTGTCAAATTCCCCCAATAAGGCTTTTTCTAAGGCATCAGACCTTAGCACATGATCAAGTTCTGAAGTTATTGTGATATCAATCAAATCCACCTTGAAGCACTCCTCATCTTCTGTAGGGAATTTCATTACATTGAATACATTGAGTGTTACATCCTGATCTTGAACCCGCATAGTAAGTTCACCTTTTTGCACATCTATCAAGGTACGGCCTGTAGCCAAGAAAGGTCTTCCCAAGATTATGGGAATCTTCTTATCTTCCTCGAAATCCAGAATGATAAAGTCTGCAGGAAAGACGAGCTTATCCACCATTACTAACACGTCCTCCACGATGCCTCATGGGTATGTAATAGAACGATCAGCCAATTATAGAGACATGTAGGTGGGCTTCAAATCAAGAAAATTTAGCTTTTTGAAGATAGACAACGACATCAGATTGATGCTTGCTCTCAAATCACAAAGGCACTTGTTGAATGACAACTTGCCAATTGTGCATGGAATGATGAAGCTACCTGGATCCTTAAGCTTTGGAGGTAATTTTTGTTGTAGCACATCACTGCACTTTTCCGTTAGAGCAATGGTATCAAGATCATCCAGTTTCATCTTCCTTGAAATAATACCTTTCATGAATTTCGCATAACTAGGCATTTGCTCCAGAGCCTCAGCGAAAGGTATGTTGATGTTAAGTTTCTTGAACACCTCCAGAAACTTACCGAATTGCTTATCCAGCTTTTGTTTTTGCAATCGCTTTGGCAAAGGTGGTGGAGGATAGAACTGTTTCTCCACTGTATTACCCTCAGGAAGAGTGTGTTCAATAGTAGTCTTCCTTGGTTCCCCCTCTTTCTCCTTTTTCTTGTCTTCTTCATCTACAACTTCAACTTCTCTATCCTTTGCTTTTTTAGCTTTAACAACTTTTCCAGACCTTAACGTAACAGCTTTGACTTGCTCTTTAGGTTCCTTCATTCCTGGCACTTCAGTATCACTGGGAAGTGTGCCAGGTTGATGATTGAGCAAGGCATTGGCTATTTGACCGATTTGATTTTCCAAGGTCTTGATAGAAATAGCCTGACTTTTATAAAACAACTTTAGCTCCTCGAAATCAGTGCTAGAAGGTGGAGCAACACCTTCTTGTTGAGGATATAATTGCCTTTGAGCATATTGTTGAGGTTGCTGAAATCCAAGTAGATTAAACTATTTACTTATAGCTTGCTGATATGGTTGCTGAACAGCATTCTGATTGTTGCTCCAGCTGAAATTGGGATAATTTCTGTTATTAGGATGATAAGTAGCTGGCACAGGCTATTGCGGTCGCTGATAATTGTTCACATACTGAACAGATTCATTAAGAAGAGAACACTGATCCGTAGCATGAGAGCCTGGACAAAGATCACATACAATAGCTATCTGATTGACTCCATAGTTGGCTAAAGAATCGAACTTCATAGATAGCGCTTGGAGCTGCGCTACAATAGTTGTAGCTGCATTAACTTCCAGAATACCTGCTAGCTTCCCAGGCATCATCCTTTGAGTTGGGTTTTGATACTCGTTTGCAGCCATAGTTTCAATGAGATTAAAGGCTTCATTATAGCTTTTGGCCCACAAGGCGCCTCCAGAAGCTGCATTGAGCATGGGCCGAGATTGGCCCCCCAAACCATTGTAGAACCCAGTGATCACCATCTAGTCAGGAATACCATGATGTGGACAATTTCTCAACATCTCCTTAGAGCGCTCCCAAGCTTCGCACATAGATTCTGTTGGTTGCTGCGCAAACTGAGTAAGAGCACTCCTCATAGCTGCAGTCTTGGCCATTGGATAGAACTTCACCAGAAACTTTTGCGCAAGATCTTCCCAAGTAGTGATGGACCCAGTTGGTAAAGAATGTAACTAGTCCTTAGGTTTATCCCTCAGAGAGAATGGGAAAAGTCTCAGCTTGATAACCTCATCAGTAACACCATTATATTTAAAAGTATTGCAGATCTCGACAAAATTCCTGATATGCATGTTGGGATCTTCAGTCGCAGCACCTTCGAAAGAAACAGAATTATGCACCATCTGAATAGTGCCCGGCTTGATTTCAAAATGATTGGCCTCAATAGCCAGATGAATGATGCTTGACTGAATGTCATCAATTTTAGGCCGAGAAAAGTCCATAAGAGCTGGATCTCCTGGAACTATACGATCACCCATGATTACCTGTTCTTTTTTTTCACTCTCTTTATCCGAATCTTCAGAATCTAACTTATCCGGAATGTCAAGAAGTTAATATGTCCCCTCAGCCGTATCTAGAGTCCTCTTGCGAGTGCGAGAACATGTTTGCATAAACGCTCGCTAGAGTACCTGAAACACAACCGAAAACAATAAGTAACCACTCTTAATCAATGAGTCCTAATGACCACTGATGGCAAATACATAAACTAAACAAATTAACACTGAGTCCCCGGAAGTGGCGCCAAAAACTTGTTAGGCACAAAGCATGCGCTAATAATTCACGCAAGTATACGCGTTCGCAAGTAATATAGAATGATTTCTAGTTCGTTCCCAGAGAGACTCTGATTAATTATATTTAATTAACACTTACTCACCAATGTATGATTACTTCTCAATGTCAAGATAATAACACTTAAGGTTGATTAACTAATTATTAACTTCGAGAATTAAACACTTAAATTAACACTTGAATTAACAATATTAAACACACATGAGATCATAACTTTATTACTACTTCATTCAATAGTTATTGTCATTACCCTTAGCATGTAACGGTTCATATTAATCGAACTGTTAGATATATTTGATAATGTCATGACTAATGTGATTTATGTTTAGTTTTCAGATCTTACTTAAACAGGACAAATCAGTACTTAACTGAAATCAGTACTTATACTGAAGTCAGAACTTAAATCATCAGTACTTAAGGTTCAGGAGATATTTATCAGAAGATAATATCAGGACTTAAAGAAAATGTCAGATAAGGAAGGTAGCTGATTTACAGGAAGAGGAGATCAAGACAAACATAAGAAGAGATATGCATGAAGAAGGAATTCTATGAAGAATAGAATACTTGGAAGAAAAGATAACTGATTGATATATTTTAGGAAGCAGAATTATATTCCATATCAATTAGCGATTATCTTGTAACTGTGTAGTATATAAACACAGACATAGGGTTTACACTAAAAGTGTTATCATTATCAAGAAGATTATTCATTGTAACCCTAGCAGCTCTCGTGATATTTATTCATCACTGAGAGAGGACAGTTCCATACTGTAACAGAGTTTATTGTTTTGAATAAAGTTTGTTTTCTATTACATGAGTTATTAAAGTTCGATTTGATTGTGCTATACACTGTATTCACCCCCTTCTACAGTGTGTGTGACCTAACAAGTGGTATCAGAGCCTATCTGTTAACACACAAATAGTTTAAGATCCAAAAACAATCATGTCTGAAGTAGAAACTCCAACTAAGCCCACCAAAACTGAAGAACCTCCAAAGACACAAATCCAAAGCCGATTTGAGACAATTAGAGTTCCCATATTGAGACCATCTGAATATCCCATATGGAAGGTGAGGATGACTATATTTTTGGAAGCTACAGATCCAGAATATCTTGATAGAATCAAGGAAGGGCCTCACAAACCAACCAAGCTCGCAATTGCAGTTGCAGGTGAAGCAGCAAAGTCTGTACCAAAGGAGAAGAGTGATTACACTGCTGAAGACATCGCCTCAATCGCTAAGGATGTGAAGGTACGACACTTACTGCATAGTGCCATTGATAATGTAATGTCAAACAGGGTAATAAACTGCAAGACTGCAAAGGAGATATGGGATGCCTTGGAAACAAGGTGTCAGGGAACTGATACGATCAAGAAGAACAAGAAGACAATACTCACTCAAGAGTGTGAACACTTTGACTCAAAGGCTAATGAGTCGTTGACTGATTTATATGATAGATTTGTCAAACTCTTGAATGATTTGTCACTGGTTGATAAGGAGTATGATCTTGAAGATTCAAACCTTAAATTCCTGTTAGCTCTTCCTAAAAGCTGGGATTTGAAGGCAACAACTATAAGAGACAACTATAATCTTGATGAAATTTATGGGATGCTCAAGACTCATGAACTTAAGATGGAACAAAGAAGCAAGAAGAAATGAGGAAAGTCAAGGACAGTTGCTCTTAAGGCTGAAGAAGAATCCCCCAAGGCAGCCACCTCAAGGAAAGGCAAGGGTAAAACGCTCTTCACAAAGTCTGATACTGAGTCATCAAGTTCTGATAATGATGATGACTCAGAATCTGAAAGCTTGCCTGAGACGGATGCTGATAAAGAGATGATGAAGCTGTGTGCTCTTATGGTGAAAGGAATCACGAAGATTGCATACATGAAGTTCAGGAAGGGAAAGAAGTTTTCCAGGAGATGTGCAAGTTTTGATAAGAAGAATTTCAGAAAAACTGAAGGCAAAGGAGGAAAGTCTGACAAATGAGATTATATAAATGCCAAATGCTACAACTGTGGTGAAAAAGGCCACATATCTCCTGATTGCAAGAAGGTGAAGAGTGACAAAGGCAAGGCTCTTGTCACAAAGAAGAAAAACTGGACAGACACCTCAGATTCTGAAAGTGAGGAGAACTATGCCTTGATGGCAAATGCTGATATGGCAAATGCTGAAAGCAGTACTGAAGCTGCTGAGTTAAAGGTACCTCAAACTACTTATGCCTTTCATACTGATGATATTAATGAGTTGAGAAGATATCTTAAAACCATGTTCATTAGCTATAGAGACCAAACTTTAACATGTGCAAGATTAACTTCTGAAAATCTTGCTTGTAAAAAGAGGAATGATTATTTAGAAAAAGAGTTATTCATGTTCCATCAAACTCAGAAAGATAGAGATGATTCTTTCTATGTTAGGGATGAAGTGCTTAAAATGAATGAATCTCTAAAAGCTGAGTTAGAAAAGGAAAGAGAGATTATCAGGACTTGGACTAACTCTGGCAGAACAACTCAGAATTTGTTAAGTAGTGAAAACTGGAAAGAGGGCTTAGGTTATGGAGATGATAAGAATGATAAAGGAACTGTGGAGATTAAACCTATAGTTGTTAATCAAAAATCTAAATTAAATCCTGTTAATTTTGTAGCTGTAAAGTCTGATAATGAGAAATCAGAAGTTAAACAGGAATTAACTTCTGATAAACTAAAACAGGAAAAGACAACTGAAGTAAACGTAGGCTTAATGACAAAGAAGCAGCTTAAACATAAGCTGAAAGATGTTAAGAATGCAAACAAGGTAAAATCACCTAGGAAAAATAGGAATGGAAAGGAAGGTGTGAATAAAAGCAATGATTATAATCCTGTTCCTGATGCTCCTAGAAAAACATGTCATAATTATGGAAGCTCTAACCATCTGGCTTCTTTTTGTAGGAAGAATAAGAATATAAACTCCTTACCTTCAAAGTCAGGAGTTAAGAGTCAGTCTGTTAGATATAAGCCACAAAATCCTTGTTTTCATTGTGGTAGTTTATGGCATTCCATTTATACTTGTAAGGAATATCATAGTCTGTACTATGATTATTATCAAATAAAACCTTCTTTAAAGAAAGTTAGCATTGTTTCTTCTAGTGTAAGTTCTGATTCAAAGTCTGATAGTGTAAATTCTGATAAGAAACTTGTTAACATAAACTCTGATGCTAAATCCGCTGCAAATGTCATCAAACTTAATAAGGCCAAAGGATCCAAGTAAGTCTGGGTCCTTAAAACTAATCATTAGTGGTCTTTGTGATTGCAGGGCAATAGGAAAAACATCCTAGTTTTGGACAGTGGATGTTCAGGACATATGACTGGAAATAAAGCCCTGCTATCAGACTTTGTGGAGAAGGCTGGCCCAAGTGTTTCTTATGGAGATGGAAATATTGGAAAAACATTGGGATATAGCAATATTAATCTTGGGAATGTCATCATTAAAGAAGTAGCTCTGGTTTCAGGATTTAAACACAATCTGCTGAGTGTTAGTCAAATCTGTGACAGAGGTTATCATGTGGATTTCTTTGAAGAACATTATGAAGTTATTAGTAAATCTACAGGCAAAGCTGTTCTGAAAGGATACAGGCGTGGTAACATTTATGAAGCCAAGCTTTCAACAAGTACTGATGGTTCTGCAATATGTCTGATGAGTAGAGCATCAATTGAAGAAAGCTGGAATTGGCACAAGAAACTCTCTCATTTAAATTTCAATAATATAAATGAACTAGTCAAGAAAGATCTTGTGAGAGGACTGCCAAAGTCAGTATTTGCTCCTGATGGCCTTTGTGATTCTTGTCAGAAGGCTAAACAAAGGAAATCCTCATTCAAGAGCAAGACCGAATCATCAATTCTTGAGCCTTATCACCTACTGCATGTTGATCTATTTGGTCCAGTGAATGTCATGTCTATTGCAAAAAAGAAATATGCTATGGTCATAGTGGATGAGTTCATCAGATACACATGGGTGTATTTCTTGCACACAAAAAGTGAAACTGCATCTATCTTGATTGATCATGTCAGGCAACTGGATAAATTGGTCAAAGATTCTGTGAAGATAATAAGAAGTGATAATGGTATTGAGTTCAAGAATTTGATAATGGAAGAGTTCTGCAAAAACCATGGAATCAAGCAGAAATTTTCTGCTCCTGGAACTCCACAGTAAAATGGAGTTGTTGAAAGAAAGAATAGAACTCTCATTAAAGGTACACGTACAATGCTTGATGAAGCAAAGCTTCCAACCTATTTCTGGGCCGAAGCTGTGCAGACTGCTTGTTTTTGTTACGACCGGCATTTTATGTAATATTATTTGTGAATTTGGTATAATATTAAGTCAAATAAAAATATATTCAATGATTGTACGTTTGTGTGAGTGAAAATTTCTGCATTATAAATTTGCTTTGGGTAGTATATGATTTTTCAAAGCAAGAGTTTATTTAATTTCTTTATTTTTGATTTATAAGGAATATTCTAAGCTTTGGAAAAATCTTCTTTTAAAAGGCATTTTGTTCACAAATTTTGAAAATGATTTTATAAAGTCTCTAAAAATACAAGTTAATTTATGGTATAAATTTTATAATTTTTGAACTTGTATTTTATTTTATAAAAATAAATCATTATAAATTTTAGTTGTCATATTTATCAAATTACATGAATAACCTTGCATGCAAACTCTCTTCTATTTAATCAAAGCGCAAAGAAGACATTCTCAACCCCACTAACTCACATTTTGCTAACTAATTTACCCCTTTACCCTTGCATGCAAATCTACCTAACTATATTGGAGGGTTACTCTTGTAAAATCTCAAACCCACTCACATTATAGTCAAATAAATGCATAAAAACAAGTCCAAGAAGTGATCATCACCTCACTTCACCCCACCACTTCACTCTCTTCTCCCTCCCTCCTCCCTCACCTCTCGGTTTTTCCCCTCCCCTCTCGGCAACCACCAAAACCGAGCCCCATCCCCTTCTTTCTTCAACTCTCACTCAAACAATCATCTTATATCCAAGTAATTTTACTCCCTATATGTTATTCTTATATATATTTCAAAAGTTTAGAGTGAAAAACCTATGTTTTGACCTTGCATGGTGATGTTTTTGTTAAACTCAAAGTGAACCTCCTTGATTCTTGTGAATCTAAGGCTTTCACCATGAGATATAGTATCATAGGGTCAAGAATGGCTAGACATAAGAGTGTTACACTTATGAAATGTTGTTCTTACCCTAATCAATTCGGCCATGACTTGATAGGAGCCGAATGGATGGTGTTTTGTTGCCTTGTAACATTTTTGTGTATTTTGTGATGATAACGTGAATTTTATAGTAAAAGCTTGATAAAACCCTTTTGCTTGCTAGTTGATCATTTAGTTGTAATCCATGTTAGGCTTGCATGTTGAATTATGATAAAAATTTATTTGGAAATCATGTTGCTTTGGCTTGAAAGATCCGAAAGCATGCATGCATGTAAATCACTTTTGATTTTTTTGGAAGTTTTGATCATTTAGATTCATGTTGTTAGTGAGCCTTAATTTCAGTAGGAATAATGTATTAATATTGATTTATACTTCTTATTGCATGGTAATAATTCGTGGTTATCTATTATAAAAAAATATATATATATCTTGTTGCTTCAAGAGCATAAAGGTTTGTGATTTGTAAAGAGTAGTCTCTTTTGTTTTGCCATAGTTGCACCTTAGGTAAGGATGATCTCACCAAGGTTATTTTGAGAAAAAGGGAGTTAGTTCAGTAGAATACCATGTATAAGTCTTTGTTTAAGTTTTGAGTTGTTGTTAGATAGGTTTGTCAAGTCAAAGCCTTGGAAAAAAATGAGAGTTATAGTTTCTGCAGAAAAATCAGTTTAGTACCCTGAGGTTTAGAGTGAGTTTTGACCATGTCATTGATGTGCACTTTGAGGCCCAAGCTACCAGAAGTTAGTATGGGGAGTATATAATAGGTTTTAGGAGTTGGTTGGAGGTTTGCATGTCATTTGGTTAGGTGCACAAGTAGAATAACAAAATCTGTCCAGCAGGGGACAGTTTTGTTGCAACTTAGAAATAGGGAGATTTGGCCATGTCATGGGTAGGCCCTCATTAGGCCCAATTGGGCCTTAGTTAGAGGGTATGTCAGAGAAGTTTTTCCAACCATAGTTCATAGGATATGAGCTAGAACCATGTGTCACAAGATAATTCAAGTCAGGGCATTTTCTGCCCAGAAAAACAGGGAAACCTTGGACTTTTAGCTTAGGCCCAAGAAGGCCCAAGCCAGGCCTTTGAGCCACATCAAGCTTGTGAGATTCCCTTAGGTCAGGAGAGTCTTGTGTAAAAATTTTGAAGAAAAAATTGTAGTTTAAGAGTGTCTAATGCACTCAAGAAACCTTAGTTACCATTCTGAAATTTGCACCAGTGAGCACTTTCACTTATCACATAGCTTTAGAACACTTAGAAGTGAGTATTAGGTCGACCACCATAGTTGTAAGATAGTATAAGGTCAGTAGAGCAAAAGGCACAAGTGAGGGTCAATAGGTTTTGGATAATTTAGGAAAGGCACATTGAGTTAGGAAGCCCAAATTTGAAGACTTTGTTTAGTTAGCGACCAAGTGACTTAAGTGGTGAGTCGAGATCATCCAAGCCTAGTGTGGCATTATGGTGTATATGATGTTATTTGGTATTAATATATGATATGTGATTATGTGGCTACGTGTGTACATTTGAAAATATAATGGTGGATATGAATTAAGTGCGTATAGGCCTAAGTGCCATCCATGTTTAATTTCGGGTTGTAAATAGGTTAAGATGGTAAGAATATATTATAATGAGGATTATTATTATTTATGTAGGATCTCGAGACGAGGGAAAACTTGCCATAAAAGTTGAGTGAAGCTCCAGTTGTTGCTCCTACCAGTCAGACCAGACCAGTCTATCTCAAGGCAAGTGATTCAACTTGACCTTCGTATTTACTGTAAACGGTTCATATATATATTGATGCAATTATCCTGAGTCATTTTGATATATTTAAATCAAGCGTATCTTTTGTTTATCTTTGAGTTATATAGAGATGCCATGAACCCTCGAGTACGTATTGCAAGTAGTTCAAAAGTCTTTCATGATAGTTTAATGCCATGATAAAATAGAGATTTGTTATAATACTTTATTGATCCTTTTGATTATCATGCTATTGATCCCTGAAAAATCTTGATATTGCACCCTGATGCTTTGATTCAACTCTTGAAATAACCTCGATAGAAACTTTATCTTGATACCTAAAAGCCAATCATTTCTTAAATTCATTCATGATTGTTTGATAACCCTATCCTTACCCTAAAGCTTGATACCCTGTTATATCTTGAGCTGATGATCACTTTCTTTATATTTTAACACCTCTATCCTATTGGAACCAGTGATGCTTATCTTCTTGATGTTCTAATACCTATACCTTGTCTACAACCATTGCTTTAAGCCTAGTTTGGCATTACTCTTTCATATTATCCAATAGCCTTGCTCAATTTCCTTGTCAAAGTTCTTGTTTATGGAAACCTCTCAATTACCCTAATATAGTAAAGTCTAGTGGATCATGGCCCTGAGATTTAGTGTCATATTTCCAGTGTTTCAAGTTGATCTATAATCCCTTGATAAAAATGATTACAGTCGAAAGAGATTTTGTCATAAATCGGCATCAGTTTTTAAAATGATTAAAATGTGGATTTTTCAGTCCCAAAGGGGGATAAATGTTTTCTTTGAATGGTGGATCTGGACTGAGACGCGAGTCCTTTCCACACTTATATTAGGCTTAAAAGTTGCCTAGGGATTCCCAATAATGTTTTAGAACCCAGCGAGGTTCGGGATTACTTCGCGGCTGATCACCGGCTGTAATCCGTAGCGTCATAAAATTATTTTGATTAAGAATGATTTTAAAATTGTTTTGATGCAAGCAAAATGATGCCAACTCACATAAGTTTTATCTCTCGTTATCATTGATTACGTCTTTCCATTGTCATTCCTAAAGGTATATCTCGAGTTATGTTTTGCGTTGTACTGTTAGCACTTGTTGAGCTTTTGGCTCACTTCTTGCTTTACCCTGATATTACAGCTAGCAGCTATGGTTAGATTCAAGCAGACTGCCCGTAAGACCTGTGATGCTGATGCTTATGTTCGAGCTCAGGTAGAATAAGTAATAATAGCTGTGAGGATTCGGTATTTGTAATCAGATGTAATAGCTGGTAGTGATGGGCTGTTCCAAACCCTAAACTGTAAGATCTTGGATTGGTTGTGTATCCTTCATTAAAATGATGTAATAGCTATATTTATTTTTCTGTTTAAGTTGGGGGTGTGACAGTTTTACTCAGAATGCAACACTCAATAACAAGCAAGGAAAGACACCATATGAGATGGTGAAGAAAAAGAAGCCAAATCTGAAGTATTTTCATGTATTTGGATGCAAATATTTTGTTCTTAAGACTCACCCTGAACAGCTATCCAAATTTGATCTAAAAGCTGATGAAGGAATCTTTGTTGGATATCCACTTTCCACAAAAGCCTTCAGAGTCTATAACTTGAGAACAAGAGTGATCATGGAATCTATCAATGTCTCTTTTGATGATAAGAAGATTATTGGACTTGAAGATTTCAATGATCATGATCAGCTGAGATTTGAAAATGAAGACTTAAATTCCGATACTGAAAATCCTGACAGTCTAAATCCTGATACTGCCATCTCTGATGGATTAACCTCTGATGTTATTGAAACTGTGGTGACTACGCCAAAGGAAGATGCACCTATGCAGGGGGGGAATACTCAAGATACAACCACATCTCAAGAAGCATCAGAACATACAACTGGCTCTTCAAGTTCTGATTTATCAAGTTCTGATAAGCCAAGTACTGATAGTTCTGAAAACTTAAATTCTGAAGGATCCAACTCAGAGAGCATAGTTTCAGGGGGAGCATCAGAAAATGTTGATGAAGATAGCATGGATCATGGGGGAGCATCCAGTTCTAGAGAAAACCTTCCATGTGCAAGGAAGTGGACTAAATCACATACACCTGACTTAATAATTGAAAATCCTGATGCAGGTGTCAGAACTAGAACAGCTACTTCAAGTGAATGTCTTTACAATTCTTTTCTTTCTCAGACTGAACCAAAGAAAGTGGAAGAAGCTCTTCAAGATGTTGATTGGGTGCAAGCAATGCAGGAAGAGTTAAATGAATTTGAAAGAAACAAAGTCTGGACCCTAGTGCCAAGACCAAAGAACATATCTGTTGTTGGTACAAAGTGGGTATTCAGAAATAAAACTTATAGTGATGGCATAATTACAAGAAATAAGGCAAGGTTAGTTGCAAAAGGATATTTGTAAAAGGATATTCTCAACAGGAGGGAATTGATTATGATGAAACATTTTCCCCAGTTGCTAGATTGGAAGCCATAAGGATATTTTTGGCTTATGATGCTCATAAAAAGTTTACTGTCTTTCAAATGGATATGAAAAGTGCTTTTCTCAATGGAGAATTGGAGGAGGAAGTATATGTTGAACAACCTCCAGGCTTTGTAGATCCCAAATATCCTAATCATGTCTACAGACTTGATAAAGTACTTTATGGCCTTAAGCAAGCTCCAAGAGCATGGTATGAGACTTTAGCTCAGTTTCTTCTGGAAAGTGGATTTAACAGAGGAACTATAGACAAAACACTGTTCTACCTCAACCATGGAAAGGACTTACTTCTGGTTCAGATATATGTTGATGATATCATCTTTGGTTCTACTAATGAGAGACTTTGCAAGAAGTTTGCCAAACTGATGCAGTCAAGATATCAAATGAGTATGATGGGGGAACTTAGCTATTTTCTGGGCCTTCAAGTCAAGCAGAATGAAGAATGCACTTTTATTTGTCAAACCAAGTACACCAGAAATTTGCTGAAGAAATTTGGAATGCAAGATTGTTCAAGTGCATCCACTCCCATGACCACTGCAACAAAATTGGATAAGGATACTAGTAAATCAGTAGATATTACTGATTACAGAGGTATGATTGGATCTCTACTCTATCTAACTGCTAGTAGACCTGATATCATGTATGATACCTGTCCTTGTGCAAGATTTCAAGCAGATCCAAGAGAACCTCACTTAACAGCTGTGAAAAACATTTTCAAGTATCTTAAGGGAACAGCTGATCTGGGATTGTGGTATCCCATAGAATCAGATTTTAAACTAATAGGTTACTCAGATGCAGATTTTACAGGTTGCAAAATTGACAGGAAAAGCACAAGTGGAAGCTGACAATTTCTTGGAGGCAGATTGGTTTCTTGGTTTAGCAAGAAACAAAAGTCAATTTCCACATCAACTGTAGAAGCAGAGTACATTGCTGCAGGAAGTTATTGTGCATAGATTCTTTGGATGAAGAATCAGTTACTGGATTATGGGTTAACATATTTTAAAATCCCTATTTACTGTGATAATCAAAGTGATATTGCTATGACAGGTAATCCAGTTCAACACTCAATGACAAAGCACATCAGCATTAGGTACCACTTCATAAGGGAACATGTTGATGAAGGTACAGTGGAATTGCATTTTGTTCCAACAGATCAACAACTGGCAGATATCTTCACAAAACCACTATGTGAAGCTACTTTTACAAGATTGGTAAATGAACTTGGAATGGTTTCAGGTTCTTTTTCTAAATCTGCTTAGTTTTTGTTCTGATGCATCAGACTTTATGATCAGTATTTACAGAAATTACTCTTTTTGTGTATTATGTGCTTAATTGAAAATTGCTTAAGTACTGATTGTTGTCTGATGTGAATTTCTAAACTCTGATAGTGATATGACTGTTTATATGACTATTCAATCCTATGAGGATAACTGTGCTAGATGCTGACCTAGTAGTCTTTAACATACTAGAGATCCCATGTTAGAAGTAATTATTTATATGGAAATCTATTGACACAAACAAATTCTGATATTGAGCTTAGTCACGTTTACTTTTTCTATCTTATTACTAAGTTAAAAACTAGAATAATGCTTCTCATTTGTTAAGTTCTGATGTTAGTAAATCTGATGAATGTACTAAGTGCTGATAAACCTCACTCATCAAAAGAAAAAGTAAAAGAAAAGAGAATAAAAATCAGGTACTCCTTTGAGATCTAGAGTAACAATGTGGAAGGGACGATCCAAGTGCATTGCTGGTATTAAGGAATATGCATCAGAAAAGCAAATAATTATTTTTCTTGGTGACTTTTCACACTCTATGATTACTGGAGAAATACTCTGATAATAGCATAAATTCTGATAAGCAGTCGTGACTCACTTACACTGAGAAGCCACTGTAAAATGGAATTTCAAAAGATGCATAAAATAAGCACAAAACAGTTGAGGTGGACTCATGCATGAACTCATTCAAAAGTAAACTTCAGAATAATGACAGATTTTTAGTAAAGTTCTTAGTTATGCCTTATTTCTAAGATGTACTAAAGTGAATCAAACTTTACTCTTTGTCTGATATTTTGCTTAATGCACACACTTACACTCCATATGAATAATGAAAATTATTGTGGCGTTAAATGTTGTTTTAGATGAACAGTTTATGTGTCAGATTGCATAAATTATGAGGACAAGTTCTGATGAAAGTTCTGATAAATAAGTTTTGAAGAACCGAAATCAGAGTTTGTGTGAAGAATCACAAAGATAGGCATTCATTTTTCAAGTTAAGAAATCATATTCTGATGACTGTTAAGTTCTGATATTAGTCTAAGTGCTGATATTAAATTCTGATTCTCTATTTGACTTATTAGTGGTTAAAATCTGAAACAGTCTTATTTTAAATTAGAATATGGACGGGTGAGATATTAACAGTCAATACAATTAGGGTTAGTGGAACACGTACATGCACAGTAATTTTTACTTGTTTCTTGTGCGCATTAAACCCTATTTAACACTTCCAATGACTGTTTCTCTTCTTCCTAGTCTAGGGAGATGAGGTAGAATTATTTTTACGTGTCAGCATTAAATTTCCTTGCGTCTCCTAGCATCCTCTTGCCTATATAAACCAACACCTCAAATCAGCCTACACATCATTTCTTTTCTTACATACTCACTCTCCTTCTTCATACTAACACAAACATGGTCAACTACAATATGTTTTTGAACTATGAGACCTTCAACATGGAGCTGAGCTGTGAGGATTGGCAGCAGGAATGGCACGTAACTGTCATTCCTGATGAGATTTAGGACTCGGTTCCCCAGGAGGTTCTCACACACCTCATGTTCATTTATATGGATTACCATCGCCATCTGGAGCGATTGGAAGAAGAAAGGCTGGAAGCTCTCCGCCAACAAGAGCGAATCATTCGAGTCGATATTCTTTTTGTAGAGAGTCGGAAGAAGAAATATTTTGTTTTCTTCTTCCTGTTTTTCTTCATCGTCAGCTTTGTCCGGCTTCTTCGCCAAGGACAAAAGCTGTTGATGTTGAGTTTTGTAGCTTAAGATAGTCTTGTAATGTTCTGATGTAAATTTCAATTTCATGGATGTATTCTCTTAATATATTAATGGAATTTCTTATTTTTGCAAGATTCTGTCTCTGAGATGTTTGCAATTTTACTGCACTGTTAAATCCTGATATATCCATATTCTGATGACCATTTTAATTATTGATTTAAATTAAGTTCTGATTTTAAAATATCAGTACTTGTTTACTTGATTTATTTTTTTTGGTCATTCTCACACTTGATATTTTTTTATAGAATATTGGTTTTGCAGTGAAATTGATTAATTAAGTGGGAACAATTTAAATTTTGAATTAAAACTGACTTACCTCAATTAATGGGATTATTTGGTAAGTGGAACGGTTTTTCCTTGAAAAACTGCATGTGATAAGTAATGATTACTGTTTTCCCGTGCCCATTAACTATTCATTATTGCTACATGTCTGACAGGTGTCCAACGGTTATTTTTTTTAACCAAGTATAAGTAGGAGAGAGAGAAGATTATACAATCTTTTATTTACTTTTACACTTTATCTCTCTTTCTTTGCTTTTACTCTCTCTCATCTCCTGACGTTGGTTTTTCATACAGACATTTTATCAAACACCTTACAGGCAATCTTAATTTTCAATTTTTCTCATGGCACCTAAGGATTTGATCATCGATGTAGCTAAGTTTGTTCACAACAACTACGCTGCAATTCTAAATCATGATGAAGCTCCGTCTGCGTTGCATTTTGTGCAATATCTTCTTGCACACAGTGAAATTGGGTATGCATTGACCCAGCCTTCAGTCTTTTGAAGCCAACAAGTTCTGACGTTTTGGCGGACTAGGCATTTTGATAATGGTGGTGCAACTGGTACTCCCAGCATTGTTTTTGAAGTCAATGATGATGAGCATGTGGTAACTCCTGGAACAGTTCGAAAGGCTTTACATTTACCAGAATGCTGCATTTTCTCAACACCGGAGGAACCAGCTCTACAGCAGCTCATGGCCAATTTGGTGTATGAGAAGAGTTTGGCTAAGCTTGGACAGTTGAAACAAGCTCATATCAGAAAGGAATGGAGCTTTTTCTTCGACTGCATCACTAAAGCCTTTGGGAATAAGTGTTCCAACTTTGATGCCATTCCAATAATGAGTTAGCACATCGGGTATGCTATTATAAACCAAACTCATTTTGATTTTGCAAGTGTTGTGCTAGGTTTTATAGGGGATAGGATGACAGAGGATAGGAATGTTGTCTACTTTGCTAGATTCTGTCAACTTATATATAATTTATGTTGTGCTGATGAACCCCAACCTACCACTTACTTATTTCCACCCTTTAAACTTGCAAAATGGGCATTTAATGACTTGGTAAATGCTGACCTTAAGAAAACAGTGGTTAGACCTTTACAAATTCCTCAGTCTGTAAAATAGATCCTGGTAAATGCTGATTCTCATACCTATAGATCTGTTTATCCTGATGTACAACCTACCACCACATCCCAAACATCACAACAACCATCAGAACATACCACACATACATCTATACCTCAACCCTCTCTCAGAACATATCTTAAAACTCATCTCAAACCTTCACAGACAGCTCAACCTTCATCCTCAGCACCTACTATGAAGCCTTCATCTTCCATGCCCAAGGGAACAAAGACTGTTCCTCAGACACCACAGAAGAGAAGGAGGATTTTTCTGAGAGATGAGTCAGATAGTGAGGAACATGTTTCTGTATCAGAACCTGTTGTTAAAGAAGCTGAGACAGTCCCTTCTCAGAAGGATTCTGGAATTGGGGGATCTAAGCTTCTCAAAAGGCTTAGAAGAATGACTTATGCTCAACCTCCCAAGGGATCCCCACCTTCAAAGAGATACAAGAAACAGAGAGCTAAAAGGCCAGCTTCAGATGATGAGGAAGCAGCAGCTAAGGAAGGAGATCAGGAATCTCTGATTTCAAAAGAAACAGAATTTGTTGAATCTGCTGCATCTCCCTCTCCATTGTCCCTAACTCAGGAAGCTGCTATAGACAAGGCAAACACACCATCTGTGTCTCCTGTACATGAAACTGTATCTCCTGTAGACCCAGGCACAAGTGCTGAAATTGATATTCATAACCTTGTTGTGCCTGAGGTTCTCTACTTAGAAGCTCCAACAGCAATTAATCCATCAACAACACCTGTTACTGATGCTACTCTAACTCCAGAATTGTCTTCAACACCTTCTCTGCATCTAGATGTTGATGATCAGAATATAGGTGAGTATCAGGACATGGTTGTTGATCAGAACTTGGAAACAGATCAGCACTTAGAGGAGGATGTTGAAGTCTCAATTGCTTCTCATACTGTTCTATTAACAGAAGATGCTGATTCTGTCAGTTCTGATGCTGCAAATGCTGATGATACTGGTGATGCTGCTATAAATGCAGATGCTGATAAAGCTGGTCCTTCAGGACATGCACCTCCACAAACTGTTTCCAAATCTGAACTAGTCAAGAGGTTTGTTCGAGGAGAAGCACCAGTACCTTGGAGTGAAACTCCTAGAGGACAGGAGTGAAATAAGGAATGGAACTCAGTTACCTTTGTTCCATCTGACAAGATTCTTACTGAGCACTTGGCAAAAGCTGATGAAATGTTAATTAATGATGATTTCAAGACAGATCTTGGAGTCACTGCATTGAGTACTAGACATCTTCAAGGTCTCCATTCAACAACTCATACAGAGTTACATAAAATTCAGGAAGAATTGCTCAAGAAAGAAACGGTTAAGAAAATTGATAAGAAAAAATTCTTCCAACCTACCTTTGATAGAGTTGCTTACATTGAGAAGACCCAAGAGAAGCACCAGTCTCAGATTGATGATATTTTGAAAAATCAAGCTTCTCAGCAATCTCAACTCGATGAAATCCAAGCTTCAGTGGAATTGCTTGTCTCTCTTCTCTTACCTGCCGATGCCAAAAAGGGGGAGAAAGTAATTAAGTCCAAATGAAAAACTGATCAGACACTGAAGGGGAAGGATGATGAAAAAGATGACCAGGGAAACTCTGGAATGGGTGGAGGTCATGGTCAAGGTAGAAGTTTCTCATCAAGAAGAACTGAAATTACAAGTCATGGGATAAGTTCTGATGCTGGAAAAAGAATTACTTCTGCTATTGGTAAAAGGATAAGTTCTGATGAACTTTTGGATCTTGATGAAGAAATATCAAGACAGTTATTTCTGAAAGAAAATCCAGGAATGGACTTGGAAAGTCTGATGGAAGAAGAAGCTAGACTTAAGTCAGAAAAAGTCAAATCTAAATCTGAAGCTTCTGTGGGTAAAAAGAAACTTCCAAAGGCCAAAGGCATTGTGATAAAAGAAAGGACAAATCCTGAAGCAACCAAGGCTAAATCATAATTGCAGATAGATCCAAGGTCCAAGGGCAAAGAGAAAGTTGGTGAACCTATCAAGGTTTATGTGCCTCCTGTGGATGAAGAAATTACTGTTGAAGATGCTGATCTTGCTCTGACTTCAAGAAAATTTTCTAAGACAACCTCTGACATGGCTCAAGTTGTTCAGTGTAAAGATATAGTTAGTTCTGATATCTCAAAGAAGCAAGTAACCTCTGACATAGCTCAAGTTAACTTTATATCAGAAGATAAATCAACGGAAACCTCTGACATTGCTCATGTTAAACCTTCAAAGATACTCCTACCAGGATTCACCAAAGCCAAACAGACTCAACCTTTGAAGACTGCTGTAAGTGGTTTTGAAGCAAGAGTGGTTACTGGAAAGGAAGCAAGAGATAAAACTAGATTGGGTAGTGCTGATGAAAGAAGAGTACATAACACAACCAATGATCCAACTTCCTTAAGTGAACCAGGTATTGGAGCAACTCCTGAAAGATTGAATCAACTAGAATCTGTATAGATGGTTTACCATACCTACTTAAAAGAACACATCTCGTTGTACTTCATGACAGATGGTAGGGTTTATCATATAAGGGAAAATGCCATTCCACTGAAGTATTTTGAAGAATTGGAACATGTATTATTCTTACTTCAAGTGAATGACAGAATAACAGAAAGTGCTGCAAACTATTTGAAGAGTCAAATTCAGAGACAGAAAAGGCTTTATTTTGTTAAGTCTGACAGCACATATCTTCCAAAGTACAGAGATCACAAGGGTGATATTGTTGAGATGAAGCCTAACTCTGCTAAAATTATAACTACCTTTCTGGGTTACAAGGCTGTGGAATTCAATCTTGAGTCTGACAAGGTATATTTGATCAGACTGGATCAAGACATAAGGAAAGCTAGAATTAATGATCTCAGGGCTGCAATCTTTCAAACTGGTGAAGATTCTGCAGAATTTAAAGATGCTAAAAGGAGGATGATTGATGAACTCAGATATGTTGAGAGATGTTTGTTAAAGAACTATCTCAAAACAACTCCTGACATCAGAGAGATTAGAAAATGAAGCCAAGTCAAGATCTACAATTGCTCAAATTCTGATATGAATACAGACTGAAGTTGTTATCAGAAGTTAAAGTTGGTAAAGCTTTAAGGATTGTAAGTTATAGTTATCTAGTCAAATTCTCATGCATTTGTACTTAATGTTTTTGACATCATCAAATATCTGTTAACTTGTATATTATGCTAATTTACAAGTTGGGAGAGATTGTTAGATATATTTGATAATGTCATGACTAATGTGATTTATGTTTAGTTTTCAGATCTTACTTAAACAGGACAAATCAGTACTTAACTGAAATCAGTACTTATACTGAAGTCAGAACTTAAGTCATCAGTACTTAAGGTTCAGGAGATATTTATCAGAAGATAATATCAGGACTTAAAGAAAACGTTCAGATAAGGAAGGTAGCTGATTTACAGGAAGAGAAGATCAAGAAAAATGTAAGAAGAGATATGCATGCAGAAGGAATTCTATGAAGAATAGAATACTTGGAAGAAAAGATATCTGATTGATATATTTTAGGAAGCAGAATTATATTCCATATCAATTAGCGATTATCTTGTAACTGTGTAGTATATAAACACAGATAGGGTTTACACTAAAAGTGTTATCATTATCGAGAAGATTATTCATTGTAACCCTAGCAGCTCTCGTGATATTTGTTCATCACAAAGAGATGACAGTTCCATACTGTAACAGAGTTTATTGTTTTGAATAAAGTTTGTTTTCTGTTACTTGAGTTATTAAAGTTCGATTTGATTGTGTTATACACTGTATTCACCCCCCTCTATAGTGTGTGTGACCTAACAAGAACAACATAAAACTGATAAAAGCCAACTTTCATTGCACAATTACCATTCTACCAAGCATCCACAATTAAGATAGAAGTTGAAAAGACATCAGTTATGTTGAGACCCTATATGTCTACAGAATTTGACAACATATCGATTTAAGCGCAAGTTATTCTTTAGGATTGCACAGGGCAAGTAAAACGGTTAGAGTTACCCACTAATCATGCAATCAATACATGAACCTATGCTAGCATGGCAAGTTCTAAATCTCAAGATTCACTGTCGCTTCATAAGAGATTAACAGACTATTTTATATGTTCGTGATGAACATAAGACGATTAAGCACAACCTATGCTAAATATCATACAATCATGGTATTAAACAATTAACTAAAGAAATCCATAGTAAATTCGCTACGACCCCATGATCACGATTAGCCCATGATAGAACTCATCGTCACCATGGGTTCATATGAAAGCATGATAATAACACAATGATATAAAATAATAAAAATACTTAATAAAAACAGAGTACGTCACCACTGTTACAACGAATAAAAGAATCACAAGATAATGTATGCTTCCTCTTCTTCGTTGTGGCGTTCTAAAATGGACTTCTTAATCTTCTCTCCTTGTTTGTCACTTGTTGTTGTGAAACGTCTCCCAAGATTACTTATATAAGAGTCCACAAGAGACAGCGCCGTCAGAAGCCCAATAGAAGTCAAATTAGAAAATCCAGATTCTAAAATTATGACCTCAGGCGGCCGCCTCCATTCGCACGCGGGCTCTTTCTCTCCAGATGGTCGCCTGCAAGCTCCAGGCGGGCGCCTGCACAGTTTCTGGAAAATTCCACTTCTTCTCTTATGATTTTGCTGATTTCTTCGCACAACTCCCCGCAACTGATTCTAAGTACTTCCCTAGGCTTATTATGGGAAAATCTCCCCAATTACGCAAGTTATACCCTGAAATGTAAAAATACTAGAAAAACGCATCAAATACATAAAATACTTGATTTCAAGACACCAATTCAAGCCATTATCAACCAACTTTTTTCTCATTATTTCATTTGCTAGAAAAACATGCATGATTATCAAATTTTAAAATATGTGTAGATATGGATGTGATATTTTTTAATAATGGTAAATTATAAAATAATTGGACTTTAGATTCTAATTTATTTCATTCGAATTAAAGGAAGAAAATTAAATTTTTATAATTATAAAAAAAATACCACAACTAATTTAATTTGGAAACTATACATTGAAAGATTCTATACATTACCTTTTTAAAAAGTAAATTATAATTATTTCATATGATTAATATTATATTTCTATTCAAAACTTTGTAAATGAAATATTGAATCTCACACAATTGTTTAATTTGATATAATATTATTTAATGTTTTAAAAAATTATGAAAAACCATCAGTTTATATTTTTTTATTAAAGATGTGGAAATATTAGGTAACTGAATATGTCTAAAATTACTTTAATATTTAGAATTACAATATATGAATATAACTTGTAAATTCACTAAATTATATGATTTGATTTATTATTTTTATGTTTTTTAAAGAATAATGATTAAATTATTCATATAAATTATTGAATGAATTCTTTCATTGAGATTTAAAAGGATTATAATCTTAAACTAATATTTATGAAACATAAAGAAATGTGTGGGATGGAGGGAGTATAAAAAAACCTTTTAAGGAAAACTAGATTTAGGGCTAAATGTCTAACTGTTGAGATGATAGCATTCCGAAATAAACAATTTAGAAGTCAGGGAAAGGGTGTTGGCACTCTCTGACATAATTTAAGGTCTCAAACAACATATATTAAAAAAATAAATGCAACTTAAAGAGATGTTTTGATAAATGGAATGGCGTGCGACGTTTATTCTCCCCGTAAATTTTTGATTTAAAAAAAACTGTAAATACATGTTTAATTAGCATTTACACAAATTTTATGTCTGTACTATACAAGAACTACTTACCAAACAATCATTTTATTACATACATAAGTTTACATTGTGTTGATTAATGACCACACAAATAATATATATATATATAACAGGTCGGGTTCACTCATGTGTTATTATACATAATCCCCTTGTACTAATAACACCTTTTCATTAATTAACTATTATTCTAGTATATATAAGTATAGGGTACAACACTTTAATTTCATGTCAACCCTGTGACACGGTACTCCGATTGCATATTAACCCATGTACAATTACTTTCTTTCTGTCCAGAACTAAAAACACAACATGATCTATCGTTATAGAGTGGCGTAAAGGGTTATGTAATAAGTTCAATCAGGTATTGTGATAACCCGGGTCAAATCCCTGGTCTTCTTTTCGAAAACCGGGTCAAGTCCCGATAATGAGTCTAAAATAAGATGAAGCATATTGTCCAGAGTGTAGCCAACTTGGGTTACGACAAGCCCACCACAGGCCCCCAAAAGAACATGATTTGTTGGTGCACATAGTAGTAGTACTTTGCCTTATAAACTGAACAGAAGTCACAAATCTCCTCGATGTGGGACTGGGGTGTTATAAACTCCCCCACTTAAACTCCTGACGTCCTTGTCAGGCCCGAACAGACAGCCCATAGGACCAAGATCGTACCTCTCTAGCCATTGTGGGATAATACCGGCTGGCTTCGTGTCCCCACCTCCGGACCTCTTGCCATTGTGGGATAATACCACTAGCCTTCGTGTCCCCACCTCCGGCAACTTGATGCATCAAGCTTTCGAGAGTCGGCTCTGGTACCATATGTGACAATCTGAGTCAAATCCCAGGTCTTTTTTCGAAAATCGGGTCAAATCCTGATAATGAGTCCGAAATAAGCCGAAGCATTATATCCCGAGTGCAACTAACTTTGGTTACGACAAGCCCACCACAGGCCCCCAAAAGATCATGATTTATTGGTGCATATAGTAGTAGTACTTTGCCTTATAAACTGAACAGAAGTTTAAAATCTCCTCGATGTGGGACTGGGGTGTTACATGTATGATAATTTAGGAATAACTTATATGTAATCTATTTTGATTTCAATTATATTAATAAAAGACTTGTTTTGTTTTTATTACGAGCTTTATTTATTTAAGTTTTTAAATAAGATATACCATAGTTTAGAGTAAAGCTTTTATGAATAATGATGAGATCATAATAATGAGACCTAGAAGATGATTACTTTGAATATAAATAGTTCCTGGTCGTAGGATTACAAATTAGTAATTAGTAATCCACAAAGATCGGTATATACTATGCTTGTTTATTATGAAGGATGTCTGTTCTCGTAGACATTTATGTGGTGACACTATAGCTAGTATGTAGGTGCTTATTATAGAATAAGTTTACTGAATATGACTCGCGTAACTGAACAACTGATGGAATTCACTCACGTGTCAGTAGTTGTTCACATTATGATAGTTGTACAAGTGTCCTTAGACTTAAGCTCATCAGTGTCATCTTGTACACATCGAACTATAATTTGGTTTAGTTCCTAGTCTCTAGGGACAATAATAAGGGCTCTTCTGGGTGTAGGAATTTATACACAAAGATAGTGAATGATCAATAAAGGATCTGCTTCTTCTAGTGAAAGAAAAATATGTCTTATGCTATTTCACGTATGCTAGTTCCAGAATCTCTGGCCAGTGTGAATGAAATTAGAAAAAAGTTAATAATTTGCATTAAACAAAACTATGTATATTGAAGCGGAAAATATATGATTAAATTAGATAGGCTTGACATGAGATCCATGTCTTATTTTTAATTGGGACATTGTAGGGCACAAGAGATTTATAGTATGGTAACTATTCACTGAATAGGTTCTTGGTATTCTAAGTAGTGAATTCATATTATCCGGATAGTCGTGATATATTAAGAAGTATCACTCACAATGTAGAATAAATATGATTAATTTATTAATTATATTTAATGAATTAAAAACTCATGTAAATAATAATAAAATACTTTTATTATTATTTATTTCTACTACCGGCTTTAATAATGAACCTACAGGGTCACACCATAAAGAGAATAATTTATTGGTGGAGGAGTTAAAATAATAATAGTTGGTCATTATTTATTTATGAAATAAATAGTTGATTATCGGTTTTTTATAATTAATTAAATATAATTTATTTATTTTAAAATTAATTAAGATGCTTTTTTAATATTATCAAATAATAATTTAATTTGTGAAATTAAATTATGCAGAGTATTATTTTTCAAAGAGTTTAGAAAATCAATAAATGATTAAAAGGGATTTTAATTATTAATTAATGAATTAATGAGATTAATCAAAATATAGGGTAAATAATTTTATGGAAAAAATGTGATATCCCATATTTTCAAATATTATTATTATTATTATTTAAAATTGTTTATATTATTTTTATGTAAATTTTAGTGAATTATCTAGTCATTGGAGTTGATGTTTTGGATGTTTATATGTGATATTCTTTAAGTATTCTAATTTTTATATGTCCATATTAAAGAATAGATAATTTTGGTATTTTTATGGTAATTTATAAGTTGTTATATAATTTTATAAAGAATTTATAGATATAATAATTATTTCTTGAGTAGTTATAAAATATTTCATAAAATTGGGAATCGTTCAACTTCAACCATTTTTGCGTTTTTACAACCCGAATCTCTTCGGACAACTCCTTCCTAACCCAATTTTATTATTATGAATATTTTCCTTATTTTGACTTTTTCGATCCAGAGTATGATTTGACCCGTGCGGATCCCGTCCCAAAATTTCGATACGATAATCATTTTTATAGATCAATAAAACCCGTATTCTAGAGAGACGGGATGTTTTATATTATTTTCTCGTGGGGTGTTTTATAAGAAGTCCGGTTTTGACGATTATCCAAAACTGGTATAAAGATGTATTATTTTTGTAATTACTTAGCGGCTAAGTAATCTATTTTCGGATCCTATATGATCCAATGGGATATTTTTTACGTGTTTAAAATGTTTTTATATGAAATTATACGTAATCCGGACGCGTGTTAATGTGCATTTTTATCGAGGTACTCGTTTTATCTCGTTTTGTAGGCGTTTGTATATATTTTATATGTTTTTGGGGTTTATTATGAATTTAGAAAGTATTTCGGTGTTACAAAAATGATTGGACCGGGACCCCACCGGGAGGTTAAGGTCCGCAAAATTTGTATTTTCATTTTTTTACAAAATCAAAGATTTGTCGAATATTCTCAATTTTTGTATTCTTGGAATATTCGGGATGTTGGTAAAATTTTAGTATAAATTTTGTATTTAATTAAAAATAATTTTATTTAAATAATTCCCCGTTAAATATCATTTTCGGGCCAGTGATTTTAATACAAGAACCAAACATCGATTTGTGATTTATTGGGTACAAAATCTTTTTTAGTATAAATACTAAATTCTGATTTTTCTATTTTGATAAAAATCATAATAATTTAGATAATAATCAAAAATTGGATAATGTTCTTGGGGGTGAGTAATTCGTTCATGATTTTAATCCTTAGATAACTGGAGATTTGCAAGTCCGTTCTGGATGTTCTAATAATCAAAACGAAGCCCTTTTCATCCTCTTTCTATTGATACCAACATCTCTGCCTAAGGTTGAGTATTGCGAAATTTTGTTTTTTTATATTATGAACACGAATTGGGATTTGAATTTGTGATGATTTTCGGATGTTTTTTATGATTGATAAAGCTTCCTGCTGTTGTTTAGAGTTGATTTATGTGTTTATTTGATTTGTTTGATCCTCAGAATGATTAAACTGAGTTTTGATTTTTAAATAATTTTTGAATCGATATTTTGTGATTGTTGTTGATTCTGGGTTGTTATGATTACTGTGAATACATAGTATGAATCATAAGCTTCATTTTCGTTTTTATTTCATTGAATTTGGTGGAGAATTTGTTGAAATCGGATTCTCGCCGGAAAAGTTTGAATTTTTTCGATTTTTGATCGATTTCTGGGTTCATTTGGTGATGCAAGGCTGATTTGGGTGTATTTGTGTTTGTAAGTTGGGTTGGAATGGAATTTCATTGAGAAAACATAGTTTTAGGCCGTTTTTTGAGTCGCCGGATGTCGGCGAAACTCGCCGGTCTCTGGGCGTGTTCCCAATTTCCGGCAGCGTTAGTCGGAGCTCCGGCCGAGACTCCCCCCCCCGTGCCTCCATTGGATCCGAGGTTGAAGACACCAGCTTTGTAAAATCTGTTTTTGCATTTTCTATTTTAAAACTTATTCAAAATTATTGTTCTTATTTTCAAAAACCATTTATTTAATTTTAAAAATCAGTTAATTATTATTTTAAATTCTAAAATTTAATTATTTATTTATTTTAAATTTTTAAAATTATTTTCTTTTATTATTTTTCCAAAAATATAATTTGATTTAATTATTTAAAATTTATTTTATTTAATTATTTATGGATTTAATTAATTGATTAAATTATTTATTCAATTAATTTTATTTATAAATATTTAAATAAAATGTAAAATATTTAAATTAATTCAAATAATTCCTAAAAAATTACTTTTGATCTTTTAAAATTTATATTTAGGTATTTAAAAATCAATTAATATTTTTATTAATTGATTTATTCCTATTTTATTCTTATTGTGTTCGTAATAAATAGACCGTTTGTCCATTGAATACCAAACAAACGCGTCTAGACTCAGAAAAATATTCTGTTTTTATTAAAAATACTTTGAAGATCTAAATTCTTTTGTTTCGAAAGGTCGCTTGTATTACGAGTCATTCTGAGTCGATTATTGATCGATAAATCATATTTTTGACCCGACTTCAGTTTTATACATACCTAGTTGAATCTTTTAACGAACCGAGTCATGTATTATATGAATTATGTGATATAAGAGATATGTGTTTACGTGCTATGTGAATTACGTGCGTATGTGGGTCAATGGTCTTGTATTTGACTGTTATCTTTATGTGCGGGTTATCGTATGGGTAGACGATAGGGTTTTGACGTGCAGTGCATATTATAGATGCAGATCATTTGAGTTGATCAGGACAAGGCATTGGATAAAGTGTGCGATGGAATGGTATTGGATCTCTGACTTCTAGCAATCGCGGGAGCAGCATATCAGTAAAGTGTTGAAAAGAAAGACGGTGATATTTTGAGACAGAATGTGAGAATAGATGTGTCATTACGAGTGTGACTAACTGCTAAATCTCAAAGGCAAATATCCATATCATCACTTATTGTTCAAGTGATATTTATTTTAAATTCTATTATGCAAGTTGTCTACGCTTTTCTAATTCCAGAATAGTTCAATATTTTTCATATCCAACTGCTTATGATTATGCAAGTATTATTTTCCCTATTCTCAGTTTAGAATAGATAAATATTTTACATATCGCGGAATTAAATGTTTATCATGCAAGTACTCTTCTGTTATTCTATATTTAGAATACTTAAGTGTTTTTACTTATCAAATTAATGGATTTATAAATGTTTTGGATTTTAAGAAAAATGATTTGGTTGCGAGTATTCCTGTCCAAGTGAATGGGGGAATAAAATTATTTAGGATGTCTATTGATTCGGCCCCTTTTCAATAAAATATTTTAAGATTGGATGGTTTCGGGTTACAACATAGGTGATCGAGACATCGGTCCAGCTGTAATGTCTTACAAGGAGAATATATGTCTTTTATGGCGCCCTATAGGTACGGTATGGTTACGGGATACCGGTAGTACCTATATTTACGATATGGCTGCGGGATACCGGTGCTGTTTCGTGACCGATCATCAGGAACAACATGAAATATATTTGGTTCCAATCTAAACCGTTGTTTCTAAATTATTTTGATAATCATAGAATAAATGATTTATAAACTCTTTCTGTTTTGAATAGAAGTTGAAATGCAGTTTTGATTCAGTTTTTGATTTATGTTGATACTTAATTAGTTGTTAAATATCAAAAGTGGTATTAATAGAGATGATTGATTTTGACTTCAGTATGGATGTTGTGAGAATCAAAGTTCATATTGATATCTAATTTGATATGACATCAAAATGAGTATTGATATCAAGAGTTTGGTTTTGAATAAATGTTATTCCCTAACAATACAACAAGAATTACAGAAGGGAGGTTGAATGTAATTCTGGCTACTTTTTCAAGATTTTAAAAACTGTTCTAACTCAATATATATAAGTGTTTGATTTGCAGAGTGCGAAATGAAAGAGTTATATAAATCAAAACATAAAGTAATAAAAACACAAGATTTTAAAACTTTCTGTTGGATTTGAATGTATCCACCAGAGATATATATATCAGTTTGAGAACTCTGTGTAGCTTAGAATGGCTCACAGCTGCTTTACAAGTAGAACAAACAAACTACAGTGAAATTCTTGATAAGTACAACTTTTTCTATCTCTTTTTAAAATGTGTTTGCTTAGTTGAATGTTCTACTAGCTACACTTGGTTTATATATCACCAAGTTTACATGATAATAAGACAAGATAATAAAATAAAGAATATCTAGTCTAACTCCATGCTACTTCACTACTCTATTCCAACATATTTGAATATCTTAACAATTGCATGGAAATGGTAATGCTTCTTTGTTCTCAAATTCCTGCTTAACAGGCTGCCACATTCCTTTTGCAAACACCCAAGGCATATGACTGTGTTGTCACTGTCAACAGATATTTGAATTTGATCATCTGTCGGGTACATGTTTGTCATCTGTCGGATAGCTTTATAGATCATCTATCGGGTAGCTTTGTTGATCAGCCTTCGGGTAGCTATTTGTCACTTGACTCCATTTCACTTATACAAAATTACAAGACATCTCATATTTATAATTAATCAACCTATTCTGCATATCCACTAGTAGTCAACATGACTAATATTCTCCTACAGAATCTACATAAAGTTGTTTGCAGAAATGTGCTACAATTTTTAATAATTACATAAGCTACTCACTCGATGGATGTTAATCTATCATCCGTCGGGACTGTTAGGTTTATCCATCGGGAATATATTAGATCATCCGTCGAGGGCTACAAAATTCACTAAGTTAAATCTACTAAGGTGATTTGTGTAACTTATCATCAAGTTCACAACATATTCCTAACAATAAAGTTTATGATTCAGTCCATAATCATTATTTCATGTTATTATTGTTTACGATATTTCCATAAACACTATTTTACGAGTTTTATTCTCGTCAAGATTCAAAGTATTGCTGAACAATTTTGCTAAAAAATATCAAAAGGATTTGTAATTCATTTAAGGAATCAATTCCAGTATTCCTTAACAAATTTTTTTTGATTCAGCAATTATGATTTTAAATGTTCTACTCTAGTGTAGATGTCTGTTTTATATCAAAAAGACCATATCTATGCTATAATGATCTTGCTGAGCATTTCTTTCACTCATACTTGCCTGTTTTTAAATTTAACCTCTAGTGAGGATTAGCTTGCGCTGTTTAACTGTGTAATTCGAGGAAGCAAAGAGGAAGCTTTTGGAAGGTGGTTGGTCCAGGGTTTGCGAACTAGAGTAAGTTCTATTGTATAAAGTTGTGTTTATATATATGTATTAGTTATGTTATTAAATCGTTGGTCTAGTATACTTCTTTTCGAAGTTATACTAGTAGGTTAAGTTTTGAGTTTGGGAATTTGTGAAAAGAGTTTGAAAAGAAAGTGAAAAATTATTTTTGAAATTTGGAATTCTTGTTTCTAGAACTGTAATCTTAAAAGATCTTGGATTAGTTTGGGGTCATAGATGCTATATTTGAGTTGCGGGCATTTATTTATTGATTTAACAGGTTAATTTGGATTGAGGTTTTATAGTGACGACCAAATCCTCTAACCCCGGATATGGGGGCGTTACAGGTTTGTATCAGAGCTGAGGTTATAGTAAACTAGAAACGAGAGTGTGTAGGAATGTGTATAGCTATGTGAGGACGCTTGAGCTCATATCGAGTTCTTGTTGGACTATTGGATATAGTACCCCAACGAGTAAGTTAAGATAGGTGTGTTCATTTGAGATGGTTGTGTTGAGCTGGACAAAACTCCTGACAGTTGCAAAGTTCTATTGTGGAATCTTCCGAGGCTACCATGATTCGACGATGATAAAGATTATCGATATTCTTGGAATATGAAGAAGTGTTGAGACTCGGATGGCGAGTCAAGCGAAGAGTTCAAATAGAAGATAAGTATTAAGATCTTGACAATACCCTCTCTTTCTGATAACTTATTTTGAAATCTCTCAAAAAGAGGTATCTGTTAGAGGATATATTCCCTAACACTCAATTAGTCATTTTATGCCAGAATCTTATTTTCTGGATTTCACTTTCTCCAGAAATATCAGCTTTGAACCTTTTCAATTTTGATCCGAGAATTTCCCTAACAAGTCATTTATTAGAAATCTTTTATTATTCATTTGATTTTGAATTTATTTCATATTATTTAATTCTGACTGAGATGAACAACCCTACCGATAGGGGACACAAGGTATACCTGTTTGTGTGATTGGCGTTGGATGGGACGCCATCACTTGTGTGTGTTGTGACTACAAGAAGGCTAACAACCTTTAGTGGTGTCGTAATTTGGGCATGCAACACTAAGTTCATTTGATCATATTGATCTCTCAGTTATTCATTCATTTCAATAATACTTTCTCAATAATTCAGATTTTGGTAACCACAATGGTGGGAAACCCGTTATGATATGAAATTCTTTTCTCTTTAAAATTCCATGATTTTATCATCTGAAATATTTTAAGGTATGCGAATTATGTTGGGCTGAGTTATCCTGGCCAAGTCAAAGTAAGGCTATGTGATGAGACTACCAATAGTGATAGTGCAATGCGATTAAAATATCAATGACTTACAATGAATTCAATCTGTTTCTTTATTTCTCTCTCAAATTCCCCCTCTTTTTATTTCTCTTTATCTTCCTCTCTACTCTTTTTTATCTATCAGTAAAAGTGATTTTATTGAGGAATTGGTCAAATGGTATGGGAATTAATATTTGATTCTATTGGAAAGAACGATGGTGCAGAGTGAAGCTCCTGTGATAATGTCGTGGTATAAGGAATTTCAGTGTTATTTGAAATTTTGAGAAAAGTTACGTATGCAAGATTGGAAAGTTTGTAAGAAGACCCTTAGTGCTTTCTTCTGCTGATTTTGAGGACATAATCCTTATAAGGGGGTAGATTGTGATATCCAATATTTTCAGATATTATTATTATTATTTAAAATTGTTTATGTGATTTTTATTTGAAATTTTAGTGAATTCTCTGGTAATTGGAGTTGATGTTTTGGATGTTTATATGTGATATTCTTTGAGTATTCTAATTTTTATATGTCCAGAATAAAGTATAGATAATTTTGGTATTTTTCTGGTAATTTATAAGTTGTTATATAATTTTATAAAGAATTTATAGATTTAATAATTATTTCCTGAGTAGTTATAAAACTATTTCATAAAACTGGGAATCGTTTAACTTCAACCATTTTTGCGTTTTTACAACCTAAAACTCTTCTGAAAACTCCTTCCTAACCTAATTTGATTATTCTGAACATTATCCGTGTTTTGACTTTTTCGATCCGGAGTACGGTTTGACCCGTGCGGATCTCGTCCCAAAATTTTGATACGATAATCATTTTTATAGATCAATAAAACCCGTATTCTGGAGAGACATGATATTTTTATATCATTTTCTCGTGGGGTGTTTTATAAGAAGTCCGGTTTTGACGATTATCCAAAATTGGTATCAAGATGTATCATTTTTGTAATTACTTAGTGGCTAAGTAATCTATTTTTGGATTCGATATTATCCAACGGGATACTCTTTACTTGTTTAAAATGCGTTTATATGAAATTAAACAAAATATGGACGCGTGTTAAAGTGCGTTTTTATCGAGGTACTCGTTTTATCTCGTTTTGCGGGCGTTTGTATATATTATATATGTTTCCGGGGTTTATTATGAATTCAGAAAGTATTTCGGTGTTACAAAAATGATTGGACCGGGACCCGATCAGGAGGTTAAGGTTCGCAAAATTTGTATTTTCATTTTTTTTACAAAACCAAAGATTAGTCGAATATTCTCAATTTTCATATTTTTGGAAAATTCGGGATGTTGGGAAAATTTTAGTATACATTTTGTATTTAATTAAAAATAAATTTTTAAAATTATTCCCCGTTAAATATCATTTTCGGGCCAGTGATTTTAAATTACGAGAACCAAACATCGATTTGTGATTTATTGGGTACAAAATCTTTTTAGTATAAATACTAAATTCTGATTTTTCTATTTTGATAAAAATCATAATATTTTAGATAATTATCAAAAATTGGATAATGTTCTTGGGGATGAGTAATTCGTTCATGATTTTAATCCTTAGATAACTGGAGATTTGCAAGTCCATTCTTTATGTTCTAATAATCAAAACGAAGCCCTTTTCATCCTCTTTCTATTGATCAAAAATCTATGCCTAAGGTTGAGTATTGCAAAATTTCATTTTTTTGTATTATGAACACGAATTGGGTTTTGAATTTGTGATGATTTTCAGATGTTTTTGATGACTGATAAAGCTTCCTGGTGTTGTTTAGAGTCGATTTATGTGTTTATTTGATTCGTTTGATTTTTATTCTTATTTCCAAAAACCATTTATTTAATTTTAAAAATCAGTTAATTATTATTTTAAATTTTAAAAATAATTTATTTATTTATTTTAAATTTCAAAAATTATTTTGTTTTATTATTTTCCAAAAATCCAATTTGATTTAATTATTTATATTTAGGTATTCAAAAATTAATTAATATTATTATTAATTGATTTATTCCTATTTTATTCTTATTTTGTTCGTAATAAATAGACCGTTTGTCCGTTTAATACCAAACGAACACGTCTAGACTCAGAAAAATATTTCGCTTTCATTAAAAATACTTTCAAGACCTAAATTCGTTTGTTTCGAAAGTTCGCTTATTTTACGAGTCATTTTGAGTCGATTATTGATCGATAAATCATATTTTTGACCCGAATTCAGTTTTAATCATACCGAGTCAAATCTTTTAACGAACCGAGTCATGTGTTATATGAATTATGTGATATGTGAGCTACGAGTTTATGTGCTATGTGAATTACGTGCGTACGTGGGTCAATGGTCTTGTATTTGACTGTTATCTTTATGTGCGGGCTATCTTATTGGTAGACGATAGAGCTTTGACGCGCAGTTCGTCGAATAATTATCGTATAAACGATTAAAGTTGTATCTTTTAATTATAGATGCGGATCATTCGAGTTGATCAGGACACGGCGTTGGATAAAGTGTGTGATGGAATGGTATTGGATATCCGGCTTCTAGCAATCGTAGGAGCAACATATCAGTAAAGTGTTGAAAAGAAAGACGGTGATATTTTGAGACAGAATATCATAATAGTTGTGTCATTACGAGTGTGACTAACTGCTAAATCTCAAAGGCAAGTATCCCTATCATCACTTATTGTTCAACTGATATTTATTTTGAATTCTATTATGCAAGTTGTCTACGCTATTCTAATTCCAGAATAGTTTAATATTTTTCATATCCAACTGCCTATGATTATGAAAGTATTGCTTTCCCTATTCTTAATTTATAATTGTTAGGGAGAAATCACGTGCTAAAATTCACGCAAGTATACGTGTTCGCAAGTAGTATAAGATATAAATCAGATTCATTTCCACAGAGATTGGTTTAGGTTAAGTTTAATTTATGCACCTATGCAACAATGTATGGTTATCGCTCAATGCTAAGACAAATAACAAATTGGGTTTTGATTAAACTAAGAGATTATACTAAATAACATTAACTAAGAGAATTGAGGTTAAATTACTTATATGAGACAAACATGGGATTCCAACTTCATTACTTCATTCAAAGTCATTGTTCTTAACCTTAGCATATGATGGTGATGACAACTAATCAGATAACACGAAACTAGTAAATGCCAACTTTCATTTTACGAATACCCTACTACCAGACATCCACAAAAAGATAGAAGCTGAATAGACACCAACTATGTTGAGACCCTATATGTCTATAGAATTTGACAACATAAAGGTTTAATGCGCAAGTTATCTATCGTGATTATATAGGGAAAGTAAGATGGTTAAAATTATCTACGAATCATGCATAATAAATACATGAACCTATGCTAGCATGGTAAGTTCTAAACCTCTATATTCACTTTCGCTTCAAAAGAGATTAACACGCTATCTTATATGTTAGCTACGCACATAAGATGAATATGCACAACCAATACTAGGATATCAATCAATCACCACACACCAAGATATTGAAAAAATTAACTATAGAAATCCATAAGTAAATCCATTGGAACCCCACGATAACGATTAGTTCATAATCGAACTCATTGTCACCATGGGTTCCAATGAAAGCATGATAATAAAAAATATAAGAGTACTAGGGTTCAAGGACAAATCGAAAACAAACATCCAAGTATCAACTATATTAAAGAAAAAAAAGGCTCCAGGATGGTAAAAACGTCTTTTTATTGATATATAGGCTCCAGGATGACCAGGACTCCCAAAATCTTCAATTTCGACTATAATCCGGATTCTGGTGCAGAAACAAGGCACAGGCGCTCTACTTTCGGCCGCGGCCGCGCTGAAATAATGATTTCAGCGGCGTGGACGCGCTATTTCTGGCGCGGCCGTGCTGACCTTCTGGAAATTTTCTGACAATTTTCTTTGCTCGTATCTTGAGTTCTGCTCATCAGAGTTAGGCGATTCAACTGCCCACGTGAAGCTAACGAGATTCTACAACTTGAGAATGTCGTAGGCTTCCAATTCTGATCTCTTTTCAGCATATTTCAATAAAAAGCTTCTTTCTTCATCCAACTAGTGCCTGCAATGCAATAACGCAAAAACACATCAAAAATACCAACAACTTGAGTCCAAAACACCAATTTAAGCTTGTAATGAAGCATTCCAAGTAGATATTAAATCCATTTATCACACCCCCAAACTTGAATTGATGTTTGTACTCAAGTATAAACAGACTCAAAACTATAAAATAAACCTAATGCATGAATGTAACTAAGTGAATACACTAAATGATAATACAATCGATCCCCTCTGAATAACCATAACCAAATGAATAAGCCAATGCCTCTAAGAATGAAACGACTCTAAACAGAGTTCGAATAAACCCCACAAACCAACTCACAAACTAGAAATGTGTGTGTGTGAATGTTTACCATAAATACTCTTGATACTAGATCAATAATCATAATTTATCTATCATCAAAACTATCACCAGTGTATAACTAGAATAGACGTTAAACGCATAATGACTCACAACACCTCCTTTCTACTAGAGTTATACAAGGATTCATGCTATTATTGAACACATAATAAAGATTCTTATTTGACCGTGCAATGAATGAGGTCCCAAAAGACAAATGAAATTATACCCATGTAGAGAGCGTTAGGTTAGTGGATCCCAGACTATAAAAAGCCTTAGGTCACTAGGCACAAAGTCCCCTAAGAACTTAATAACTCGATTATTAAAGAGCTCACTCTTGATCAATTATGCATAAACATATATTCTTTTTTTTTCTTTTCTTTCTTTTTTTTTCTTTTTTTTTCAACAATTTCTGAATGAGTGTTGTTAGTCTTTTAACAATGTAGAAAGAATTACAGAAGGGGGGTTGAATGGAATTCTTGAACCTTTTTCTTGAAATAAAAATGTTCAACTCGATTATTGATATATTTTTTTTGATTAGCACAATGCGGAATATAAACTTAAATGAATCAAAATACAAGTAATTAAAAACAAGAGTCTTTAAAAACTTTTTGGTGGATTTAATCAATTCCACCAGAGATATATATATAATATATCGAGAGGACTCTGTGTGCAGAAATGCTCACAGCTGCTTACAAAAATAGAACTACTGAGAATACAGGAAATGCTAAAGATTATGCTTATAAAGATTTCTCTGTTTTTGAGTTTCTCTCAGTTATCTCAATTATTTCTATTTGCTACTCTCTTGGTTTATATAATACCAAAATTACAAAGTCAAAAAGACTGAACAAATATAAAATCTAACAGTCTTAATCTTTGCTGCTTTTCGTCCTCTATTACCTAGTTAATGGGCTTCCACAATGTGTTTGTATCCAACTCGACGGCTGTGTGTCAGCTTTCACTGTTCAACTGATGTTTGAATTCTTGATATGATCATCCGTCGACTTTTAGATCATCCGTCGATGACTTAATTGATCATCCGTCGACTGTTATGTTAAACATCCGTTTATAGTCATTTGATCATCCATCGAAGGCTTTGTTAATCATCCGTCAGTAGCTATTTTGGCACTTGACTTCATTTCACTTATACAGAATTACAAGACATTACTTATGTACAATTAATCAACCTATTCAGTATATCTAGTTAAAGTTAACATGACTTATATGCTACTACAGATTCTATACAAAGGTGCATACATCACTGTGCTACAAACTTATTATTACATAAGCTACTCACTCGATGGATAATAAGTTAATCATCCGTCGGGACTATAATGAGTTATCCATCGGGACTATAATTCTTATCCATCGAGTGCTACATTGTTTCACTAAGTAAAATCTACTTAGATGTTTTGTTTAAGTGATCATCAAGTACACAACATATTCACAACAATCTCCCCCAATTTATGTCTACTGGAATTATAGTCATAAATTAAGAGATACTTGATGATAACAAAACATCCTAAACATATATCTTTAAAGATAAGTAGATAAAACTGAAAGTACTTCAAATAAACAAAATGTACAAGGTTTGGCTCACAGTCAGTTCAAGATGCTCCTCTAGCCTGAGCAGGTTTTTCTAGTTTCTTGAAGGTCAGGATCTTCTTCCAAGCTTTCTGTTGTTTTCTTCAATTTGATTCTGGAGCTGCCTGTGGAATTCTAGTTCATCAGCTTCTGAGAGATCTAGCATTTCTTGCATCTCCAAGAGAGTCTCATTGCTAGAGATACTCAATTGGTCTTCTAGTCTGAAGAATCTTCTCACACCCTTGTCATCCATGAATTCCATCAGCCAGTAGGGCCTTAGATGCACTCTTCTCCCTGTGTATGGGATGATTAGAGTCTTTGGGAGTGCATCTTTAGCTCTAACACTCATCAGCTCTTCAATCTTCTTCAATACTAGTCTTCTTGCAGTTATATTGAACCCGAAGTTTTTCTTAAAGGATGAATAGACTTTGATCAACACATCTTGGCTTTCTTGAAGTATCCTGTGAAGAGGCCACTTAATCTCTCTTCCTCCTTTGTACTTGAACACCAACCTTTCAGGTAGGTTTCTGTATGCATCAATTGCCCTTACTTCATCCAGTTCCTCCAGATAAAGGTTTAGATCTGAGAATTCTTTGATGTCACACAAGTACAAGTAGTCTCCCCTGCTGACCTTGGGTTGAGCTTTAACTACTAACTTGGATTTAAGAGGTGACAACTTCACTTTCTTGACTGCCCTTGATTTTGTCCTTTTTGGCTTGGTAGGGATTGGCAAGTTGAAGTCAAGAATTGGTAATTTATCCCACTCTATTGGCTCATCCTTTGACACAATAGGCTCTCCATGTATGTTCCTGTAGGGGTCCACCACCCTTATGTCTTCAAATACCACAGAGGGCTTTGATGCTTGAGTTTTAGATGGTGTGGATTCCTTAGGGAATTGATCTTCCAATTCCTTGTCAACAACATCCAGTTTCCTTTTAGTTCTTCTAGCTAATTCTTTCTTTCTTGGGGATTTCTTCTGTTCTTCAATCTTCTTCTTTGATTCAGCAGATTCAGATGGTTGAGAATGAATTTTTTGAGAAGAATTCACAGCCTATAGCTTGGCCAAGATAGCAAGGGATTCTTCAAAAGATGACTTTGGATAATTTGCCCTTGGTTTGAGAATTATTTCAGCCTTTTGTGATTTGATGCAGGAAGATTGTCCTTTCTCCAGATAGTTCATGCTCATCTCATTCACACTGATTGGCTTGACATGAGAGTGATGGATGGCTGACTTAACTGGCTCCTCAACTAGTTTAAACTTCTCTGAAATTCCTCATCAATCTTTTCCCAGTTGATTAAACTCAACTTTCCTTTTTCAGCAACTTTCAAATTTGCTGCTGCTGCTTCAATTAGATCTATACCATCTGCAACTGGTGGCTTGAAGATAGTAATTGAAGGTACAATTACTTTGCTGATTTGTACTTAAAGTTTCTCCCCCTCTGTTGGTCCTTTCTCCCCCTTACTTGGTTCTCTCTCCCCCTTTTTGTTATCATCAAGTTGAGGAGTTAGGCCTTGTGCTTTAGCCAGTTGCATGAGAAGATTTGTCTGAGTCTGTTGATTTTGAAGAAGAATAGCCACTGAATCTTCAATAACTTGAACTATGTTTTCCAGCTTGGCTAGCTTCTTTTCAGATTCTGATTCTCTCCTTAATCTTAGTAGTAGATCTTGCATGGTACCATATGGCATTACTGAATCCAGCTTCTCAGAGTTATAGGTCTTCAAGTCAGCTATATCTCTTTTCAATTCATCCACACTGAGATTCTGTCTTAAGTGCTGGATCTTCATTAGATGTAGAGAGTCTAGGTGAGCTTGAAGAACAGCCTTGGTACCAGCATCTGAAGTTTCCTGAAGGGCCTGTGGAATAGCTATTACTTGTTTGACCAAAGACACCGCAAATTGTCCTGGTGTAGATTCCTTTGCCCATGCCCATTCAAGTAAACTTAAAGCAGAACTTGGGCCTTCAGCTCCCCCTAAGTTCATGCTTCCATCCAAAGAACCAGAGTCATCATCATTAGAATTTACTTCAAATTCTTCAGATGGCTCTCCAGCTTGAGAAGGCATCCTGTTAACAGCAGCTTTATCTCTTTAAAGAGATTCTGTGGTGTGCACCAAATTCAAAATCTGCTCTGCCTCCACATTGCCCTGAGCAGCCAAAAATTGATAGGCTGACACAGGATGAGTAAAAGTGTCAGCATCCAAGGAAATGTTATCAATTTCAGCTTTATAATGTTGCTGAAATTGTCTTCCCTTTTCAGCATCATCCACAATCATTGACTCACTAGCAATGGCTGGATCCACCCTTATTTCTCCTATACCTGCCTTTCTCTCATATTCTCTCTTTTGTTGCATCAGGGTCTCACCCTGGCTCCCCACCCTCACACCCTCACCTTCACCTACTAAGGTGGGACTCCTCTCACTCACTTTTGCCAATCCTAAATAAATGGATTGCTGAGATTCACTCTTTTCCTCTCCTTTTTCCTGGGAGCAACCCAGCCTCTCACTCAAAGCACTCTCCTCTCTCAGTCCTAAGAGTGATTGTATTACCACTAAATCATCTGCACTAGAAATAATTGAAGTTAGAAGTTGTGCAGAGACACTCGACGGATAAGTGATATCCATCGAGTGAGTGGTAAAGCTATCCGACGGATAACTGCTGTTAAGCTTATCCATCAGGATACAATCACTACTCGATGGATGAGCAATATCCATCGAGAGAGTAGAAATGAATGAGGTGGGAAGAGAAACTATTGTTGACTTTATGTTGATTGAAGTTATTTGAGGCACAGATGTCACAATAGTATCTGAAAGAATTGGCAAGTGAGCCAACAAATCATCTAAAAGATGATGCTCACTTGCACTAGATTTTGGCTTCCCCGACAGAGTTAAAGAAGGGGAATCAGGAATTGAAGTGTTTATCATATCCACTTCCAGTGAGTTAGTTGGTGAGTATGGTGTTTCAGTGGCTTCTATTATAAGAGATTTTGGCTGTGACTCCATATTTATTGGAGCCACATCAATCTGAATTTGAGAAGGTGCAGGGACTGTGTCTTTAGCACCAGTTTGCACTGTGTGTGTGCCCTGTGCATCCCCAGTTGTTTTGGATTTCTTCTTTCTAGTGTAAGTTTGGGGTGAGCTTGTGTCCCTAACCCTTTTGGCCTGTGCTCTTGGATGAGAGATTTGTTCAATAGCCACATCCTTTTGGGAGGATGCAGCTAGAAGTGAGCTTTTGTCCTTTTTAAGCACTACAGTTTGTTGGGAAACTACAGTGTGGCTAGGCTGGGATTCACTCAACTCTCCAACCTTATCCTTGGGGTTTCTTTGATGTTCACCCCTTCCCTTACCTATCTGACCCTCCTTTACACTCCCCTCTTTGGCTTTGGTAGATTTTTCAACTGGTACCTTTTGAGAGATACCAGAGGGGGCTTTCTTTGATTTGGATTTGGAGATTACAGTTGTTTTGGCAGCTTTGGTAGGAAACTGTTTGGTCATTGTCACAGTTGCCATAGCTATGCCTGAAGTCAAAGAAATAGAGGAGATTGGAATAGTTGAGGGTATGGATGAACATACCTCACTTACCTGAAGTGTCAGCATTACAGGGAAATAGAACATTGGCATATCCCTATGGTGGTTGGCTCTGTTCAAATCTGCAATGATTCTTCTCTCTTGAACCCAACAAGCTAATTTGTTGTTTGGGTTCTCAAGTGCAATTTCTTGACAAAGATGGTTAGCCAATAGCATAAAAAATCTAGCATAATATATGTTCTTTCCCCTTTTGGCTAACTCACCTAGTTTAAAGCCTAACTCATATATGACAAGGTCACTGAAATTGTAAAATTTGTCTGTAACTAGCATGTATAGCAAGTTAAGCATGGAAATGTTCACAGAATCAAAATTACTGATTTTTCCAGAGAAAACTGTAGTTACAACATCACACATAAAACTCCATTCCTTCCTAAGACCTAATCTCCTAATATTACTTAGCTTATTAGTAGGGAGTGCATAATGCATGGAATTAAGCATATTGATCAAATCAGTGTCAGTGTGTGGTGAAGTTACATTATCATCAGGAATCTTGAAACATGCTTTTATCACATCACTATTGATACAGAATTCATTACCTTTTACGGTCAGAGTGATGGTTTTGTCAGTAGAGTTGTAAATTACAGAGGTCCACATCTCTTCTACAACTTCACAAAAGATTGTGGGTGATTCAAGCATGGCAAAACTTAACTTGCAGTTCTTCACGAAGTCCATCATCTTGTGATAGTCTTCTGATTGCTGAATGCCCTTGTTGACCAAAGCAGTGAAGTTGTTCTTCTCATAAATGAACCCAGTCTGAGACATAATCTTTACTACATGTGCCATTGTTAGAGAAGGAAAGCTTGAAGAGAAAGAGGATTTTTGCTTGAGAGAGAATGAAATAAACACAGTTGAATTTGAGAATGATAAAAGAAAATGATTAGAATTAAATAAGCTTTTATACTTTGCTCAAAAACAACGGATAAAAATAATAAAGAGAAGTAAATTACCCAATATAAATTGCCTAAATTAGCCGTTTTAAAAATAAACTGTAAAAATTCCACTCATTATCCATCGTGTAATGCTTACAAACTGTAAGTATACTCGATGGATAATGTTCAGGGAATTAATGGTTAAGATTTAGACACTTCGACGGATGAGGATGAACTGCTATCCGTCGAGTTTTAAAAGATTCCAGAAAAATAATTGATTTTTATTTGCACATTGTATATCGACGGATGACTTAACTTATTGGATAATGGTCATCCGTCGAGATGCAAATTTTGACATAGCCAAAATTTCATCCATGACTAAAAATCAGTTAAATTTCTGGCTACTTTTCAACTTGCAAAATAACTCAGATAGATTCAAGAGTAACTAAGCATACCTAACTCACTTACCAACCTAGAAAAGGTGGATTCATCCAGTGGCTTGGTAAATATATCTGCAAGTTGCTTCTCACTTGGAACAAAATGTAACTCTACAGTACCATTCATTATATGTTCCCTTATGAAATGGTACTTGATATCTATGTGCTTTGTCCTTGAATGTTGCACTGGATTTTTAGTGATGGCAATTGCACTTGTGTTATCACAGAAAATAGGAATCCTCTCAACTTGCAAACCATAGTCTAGCAATTGATTTTTCATCCATAAAATCTGTGCACAACAACTGCCAGCAACAATATATTCAGCTTCAGCTGTAGAGGTAGAAACTGAATTTTGCTTTTTACTGAACCAGGACACAAGCTTGTTTCCTAGAAATTGACAAGTTCCTGTTGTGCTTTTTCTGTCAATTCTGCAACCTGTATAGTCTGCATCTGAATAACCAGTTAGATCAAAACCAGAATCTCTAGGATACCAAATGCCAAGTTTTGGTGTTCCCTTGAGATATCTGAAAATTCTCTTAATAACTATTAAGTGAGACTCTCTAGGATCAGCCTGAAATCTAGCACATAAACATGTAGCAAACATTATATCTGGCCTACTAGCTGTTAAGTACAGAAGTGAGCCAACCATGCCTCTATAGCTTGAAATATCCACAGACTTTTCAGTAGTGTTTAGTTCAAGCTTAGTTGCAGTGGCCATGGGAGTTTTTGCAGATGTGCAATCCATTAGTTCAAACTTCTTTAAAAGATCAAAAATATATTTAGTTTGACTAATGAATATTCCATCACTAACTGGCTTAACTTGTAAACCAAGAAAGTAAGTTAGTTCTACCATCATACTCATTTCATACTTACTTTGCATCAGTTTGGCAAACTTTTTACAAAGTTTCTCATCTATAGAGTCAAAGATAATATCATCTACATAAATTTGAACAAGTATGCTAGAGCCATTAACATTTCTGAAAAATAAAGTTTTATCTACAGTGCCTCTTGTGAAGTGATTTTCCAAAAGGAACTTTGATAAAGTGTCATACTAGGCTCTAGGTGCCTGCTTCAGTCCATAAAGTGCTTTCAGTAGATAATAGACATACTCTGGAAAATTTGGATCTTCAAAGCCAGGAGGTTGACTAACATACATTTCTTCCTCCAAATCTCCATTCAGAAAGGTACTTTTGACATCCATTTGATAGACCTTGAAATTGGCATGGGCTGCATAGGCTAAGAAGATTCTGATGGCTTCAATTCTTGCAACAGGAGCAAATATTTCATCAAAATCTATTCCTTCTTGTTGGCAATAACCTTTAGCAACCAATCTGGCTTTGTTCCTTACTACTATGCCATTTTCATCCATCTTGTTTCTGAATACCCATTTGGTGTCTATTGGATTCTTTCTTTTAGGCTTGGGTACCAGCTTCCATACTTTATTCCTTTCAAATTGGTTTAGCTCCTCCTGCATAGCTAAAATCCAATCAGGATCTAACAAGGCTTCTTCTACCTTCTTTGGTTCTTCCTTTGACAGAAAGCTGTTGTATAGACATTCTTCTTGAGTTGCTCTCCTAGTTTGAACTCTAGAAGAAACATCACCAATAATCAGTTCAAAGGGGTGATCTTTTGTCCATTTCCTTGGTTGAGGTAGATTAGCTCTAGATGAAGAGACCTCAATGTTGTCTTGATGTGTGATTGAGTTATGATTGCTAGAAACTCCCCCTGAGTTTGTGGATCTTTGATTTGAGAAAGGGGTACTTTCTATGGGTGATCTTCCTTGACTTCCTGCTTCTTTTGATAACCCGACGGATGGTGAATCTTGAATATCGACGGATGAGGCAGGTTGTCTACCGACGGATAACACAGATTGCCTTCCGACGGATGAAGCATTTTACAACTCGACGGATGTTGAGTTTTGTGCTTCATTGGTGGTAGATTTGTCTGCATTATCCTTAGACACTGTTTCTTGATCACTCTCATCATCACTTTCATCACTAACCATGTCAACATTGTCGAATTTGAGACTCTCATGGTAATCTCCATCTTTCAGTCCTTCAATCTTTTTGTCAACAAACACAACATGTATAGATTCCACAACAATGTTGATTCTTAGATTGTAGACTCTATATGCTTTACCAACAGCATATCCAACAAAAATTCCTTCATCTGCTTTGGCATCAAACTTCCCATTTTGATCAGTTTGATTTCTCAGAATATAACATTTACAGCCAAAGACATGAAGAAAGTTTAGAGTTGGCTTCTTATTCTTGAACAATTGATAAGGTGTCATGCATCTTGCTTGATTAATCAGAGAGATGTTCTGAGTGTAGCATGCAGTGTTTACAGCTTCAGCCCAGAAATATGTTGGTAATTTTGATTCTTCAAGCATTGTCCTTGCAGCTTCAATAAGAGATCTATTCTTTCTTTCCACTACTCCATTCTGTTGTGGAGTCCTTGCTGCTGAAAACTCATGCAAGGTCCCATTTTCCTCACAAAATGCTCTCATGACATAGTTCTTGAACTCAGTTCCATTGTCACTCCTGATTCTTCTAACTTTGAAATCAGGATGATTGTTAAGTTGCCTTATGTGATTGATGATGATTTCACTAGCCTCATCTTTAGACTTTAGGAAATATGTCCAAGAGAACTTTGAGAAATCATCTACAATTACTAGGCAAAATCTTTTCTTTGAAATTGACAATACATTGACTGGTCCAAACAAATCCATGTGAAGGAGTAGCAGAGGCTCTTCAATTGCTGAATCAAGTTTCTTCCTGAATGATGCTTTGATCTGCTTCCCTTTTTGGCAGGCATCACACAGTCCATCCTTTGTAAACTCCACTAGAGGAATGCCTCTAACTAGCTCTTTCTTTACCAGCTCATTCATGGTCTTGAAGTTTAAATGGGATAGCTTCTTGTGCCATAGCCAACTTTCATTTTGACTTGCTTTACTGAGAAGACAAGTTACAGATTCTGCTTTAGTTGAGTTAAAGTCAGCTAGATACACATTTCCCCTTCTCACACCAGTGAGAACCACTTTGTTGTTTTTATTGTTAGTCACAACACATGCTTCTTTGTTGAAGGTTACTGAGTTGCCTTTGTCACAAAGCTGGCTGATACTCAACAGATTGTATTTGAGACCATCCACTAAGGCAACCTCTTCAATGATGACATTGTCCTTTCAAATCAAGCCATATCCCACAGTATAACCTTTGCTGTCATCTCCAAAAGTGATACTTGGGACAACTCTCTCCTTAAACTCTGTGAGCAGGGTAGAATCACCAGTCATGTGTCTTGAACAGCCACTATCCAAGTACCAAAGATTCTTTCTGTTTCCCTGCACACATCAAAATCAAATCAAGTTGATTTTGGTACCCAAGTTTCCTTGGGTCCTGCCTTGTTAGCTTTCTTCTTCTATTTCTTAGGCCTTATCTCATTTGACTTAGGAATTTCAGATTCTTCCTTAGTCAATTGGGTTGTACCTTTGAAACCACTAAATGCAACAGAATTATTATGCATGTTATGGCTAACCGGAAATGGCATGCTTGGTGCAAACATGTTATTCCAGTAAGGCATGCTAAATGGAATTTGAGGCATATTGTATGCAGCATAATATGGATTAGGTGCAAATGGTATATTAACAAACTGTGCATTCATGTTCTGTATAGGCATAGCATTAACAGGCATGGGAGGCATGGCATTCATGTTAGGAAATTTAGGCTGAACAAACATGGGAGTAGGCATGGCAGATTTGCAATTAACAGACAAATGATTTACACTACCACACTTGACACAGATTTTTCTAGGAGCATATTTATCAGGTGTGTAGTTATTATGTTTGTTAATCCCTACTTTACCATTCCTATTGTTTTTATTTTTAGTCTCTGTTTTTATCTCTATCTTCTCAAGTCTGTCACTTAACTGTTTGACAGTCATGTGACCAACATTAGCCTTTTTCCCTTTCTTAGCTTGACTGGACTCTCCTGAAACAAAGTTCTTGGAAATAGACCCATACTTTTCATTTAGCTTGATTAATTTGGCTTTGCTAATGGGTTTGCTTACAGCCGACGGATGAGGATTTTTATCATTCGACGGATAACACTTTTTGTTATCCGACGGATAGTCCTCATCATCTGTCGAGTCTACATCTATCAGCAGCCCATCTACCAAAATAGGTTCTAGTTTCTCCTTATTCTTTTTCCAGGCTTCATCACAAAAAGACTCAATTCCTTGAACCTTGGTGATTTGAGCATGAACATCCCTAGATGTTTTCCATGCTTTAATCACCTCTTGTTCACGCTCGAGCTGCTTCTTCAAAATTTCTTCCTTTTTCAAGGACTCTGTTAATTCCTCCTTGGCAATCTTACACTCAATTTTTAGTTTCTCAAACTCAACAAACTGAGACTCAAGCACATTGTTCCTCTCACTTAAAAACAAATTGTTTTCTTTGATTTTAGCATTTTCTTTAGTGAGAGACTTAAGTGTAACACGCAAATGATACAATTTTGTAGACATGTCATTTATGGCATCATTACACTCAGCTTTAGATAAATGTGCAAGGTTTGTAGTGATTACCTGATTGCTTGAGGAACTTGTCTCTGTTTCATCAGACTTGGCCATTAGGGCTAGATTGACATAGCTGACATCTTCATCTTCATCCAAACCATCAGCTGCCAAGTCATTCTCTTGTGTAATAAAAGCCATTTCCTTTTGTTTGAGTAGATCAAAGTATTTTTGCTTGTAATCTACAGACTCAAACCTTTTCTTACTGGAATCTGACTTTCTACACTCATTTGCAAAATGCCCTGCCAAGCCACATTTGAAACATTTGAATTTTGACTTATCCACCATGTTTCTATTTGGCTTGGCTGCTCCAAAGTTCTTTTTAAACTTGAGCTTGGCAAATCTTCTTGAAAGGAATGCTAGGGGCTCATCAATGTCCTCCATGCCATCTTGGCTCAATGATTCTTCACTTTCTGCAGCTAGCCCCTTACCCTTGCTTTTACCGACCTTTGAAGTTGATTCCATAGCTTCCATCTTCACTTCTTTCTCCTTTTCCAGATCAGCAACTAGTGCAATGGATCCTCCTTTCTTCTTTCCTCTTTCCATTCTTTCATCCTGCTCTATCTCAAGCTCATAGGTTTTCAGAATGCCATACAGTCTCTCTAAAGTAAACTCCTTATAATCTTGTGAGTTTCTCAATGAGACTGTCATTGGTTTTCATTCCTTTGGAAGAGATCTGAGAAATTTCAGATTGGAGTCTTTAGTCTGATAGACTCTTCCATGCAACTTAAGAGCATTTAGTAGTTTTTGAAATCTACTAAAAATGTCAGTGAGTGACTCACTTTCTTCATTATAAAAATGCTCATATTGCTGAATCAGGAGCTGCATTTTATTTTCTCTTACTTGCTCAATACCATCACATATTATCTGTATTGTATCCCAAACTTCCTTGGCAGTCTTGCAGTTGATGATGTTATCAAACATGTCTACATCAACACCATTGAACAGAATGTTCATGGCCTTTTTATTTTTCCTGACTTGTTCAATGTCAGGATCAGACCATTCATGCCTTGGCTTTAGAACAGATGGCTCATTTCCTGTTGCAGCTCTTATTGGAACATGAGGGCCTCTTTCTATGCAGTCCATATAGGCCTCATCTTGAGAAAGCATATGAAGATGCATCTTTACCTTCTAATGATGGTAATTATCTTTATCAAGAAAAGGAATCTTGACTCCAACATCTTTCTTGTTCATCTTGCTGAATTGTTTTGATCTTTAAACTCTTTGTAGATTAAGAGCTTGCTCTGATACCAATTGTTAGTCCCTTAACAATGTAGCAAGAATTACAGAAGGGGGGTTGAATGGAATTCTTGAACCTTTTTCTTGAAATAAAAATGTTCAACTCGATTATTGATATATTTGTTTTGATTAGCACAATGCGGAATATAAACTTAAGTGAATCAAAACACAAGTAATTAAAAACAAGAGTCTTTAAAAACTTTCTGGTGGATTTAATCAATTCCACCAGAGCTATATATATATATCGAGAGGACTCTGTATGCAGAAATGCTCACAGCTGCTTACAAAAATACAACTACTGAGAATACAGGAAATGCTAAAGATTATGCTTACAAAGATTTCTCTGTTTTTGAGTTTCTCTCAGTTATCTCAGTTATTTCTATTTGCTACTCTCTTGGTTTATATAATACCAATATTACAAAGTCAAAAATACTGAACAAATATAAAATCTAACAGTCTTAATCTTTGCTGCTTTTCGTCCTCTATTACCTAGTTAATGGGCTTTTACAATGTGTTTGTATCCAATTTGATGGCTGTGTGTCAGCTTTCACTGTTCAACTGATGTTTGAATTCTTGATATGATCATCCATCGACTTTTAGATCATCCATCGATGACTTAATTGATCATCCATCGACTGCTATGTTAAACATCCGTTGATAGTCATTTGATCATCCGTCGAAGGCTTTGTTAATCATCCGTCGGTAGCTATTTTGGCACTTGACTTCATTTCACTTATACAGAATTACAAGACATTACTTATGTACAATTAATCAACCTATTCTACATATCTAGTTAAAGTCAACATGACTTATATGCTACTACAGATTCTATACAAAGGTGCATACATCACTGTGCTACAATCTTATTATTACATAAGCTACTTACTCGATGGATAATAAGTTAATCATCCGTCGGGACTATAATGAGTTATCCGTCGGGACTATAATTCTTATCCGTCGAGTGCTACATTGTTTCACTAAGTAAAATCTACTTAGATGTTTTGTTTAAGTGATCATCAAGTACACAACATATTCACAACAAGTGTCTTTCACTTCGTCACATTCAACCCTAGACTACTCATAAAACTATGAGCCGACTACTAGCCATTTGACGCCTAGCCTTATTCATAACTAGCAATGAAATCCAAGTTTTTCTCCAGATAAAAAAATCACTATTTTTACATCATTACGAGAATATCACAAATTCTAAATATAACCAAGTGATTAAATCTCAACAACAAACAAGTATGATCATGATCTAGATCAAAAGCAACCATATAAGACTTTGTGAAAATATTTGTTTCTGGTATGCAAATCAATTCATTAGGACTTAAACATCCCTTTATTCGTCATCACTACACTCACATCAACATCAACCAATCAATCAAAAATATCTCAACCTAAGGGATCATATTATATGCATGTAAATGCAACTACATGGACTCACATAATAACACAAACAAATATGTCCTATATTGTAACACCCCCAAATCCGAAATCGGGGATCCGGGTTGTCACGAGTTTCATTTCCCTTAATAACACCCAATCTTAATAAACAACCAACTACTATGTACTGTGACCCCACAATATACACACACACACTACAAGTTATAGTCTCAGAGATGAATATCAAAAATAACACAAGTCATTTTATTCCACAATTATAAGTCATTACACCTCAAAAGGGTTTTTGAATAGATTTACATAATCTTTTCCATTATTACAATTTGTAAATATACATAAGTCTGGTACATCAACAATTGAAAACCTAGCCTATTGGTAGTTTCTACCTCAGCTACAGCGAAATCAACGCCTACAAGAAACTGCGGAACGTTTCCTATCCGCTCGCGAATTGGGAGCTTGGTCAGGTTCATCTTGTCTATTGGTTGTTGTGTGATGACAGAATAAAGCAAGGGTGAGCAACAAGCCCACCAAAATAACATGTATAATAATTTTCAATATATGAGCATTCTCATAGTACTCATGAAAGTCTTGGTCAAGAAGAAATGAACCAAGTTTTATATCTTAATGTGAGGAAGTCGCAAAATATTCAGTATATATATACATATATACTTCTCAAAATCTTTGACATCCTCTGACCTGTATAATGTACACAGAGTTCCAGTTTATAACTGTATAAAATATCGTTGCAAGGTGATCTCATATATCTAACCTTGTCTCAACATTTTCTGAAAATATTTGTCGTGCATAAGTTAATCATTAACTAGATATAAGATGAAAATATGAAGTTATAAGATACTCCAATATACTTATATCTTTTCCGAATACTACTCGAACTACCACTGTTCAATCTATAATCAGTTTCAAAAGTTCATCACATAGATGAGACTACAGGATAAGATTTGAATAGATTCAATCTTTGAAATAACATTCAAAAGAAATGAAGTTAGGAGATACCTCATTAAGTGTCGATATATATACACCTATATATATCATACTTTCCTTGGAAACCTCTGTTATGAAAAGTATAGACAGAGTTATAATACCCAATGAATTTGGAAAGAAGAAATACTTTGGCATAAACCCGATATCTTGCTGATCAAGCAAGGATACCAATTAAGTAACCTTTTCTAGTAGTAGATGGATGAATTCCCCACTGGTCATCACCCTGGCCGCATTAGGACCTTATGATGGACTGCCACTCAGACACTTACGCTTAAATGGACTGCCACTCAGCCACTTACACTTTGATGGACTCCCACTGAGCCCATGTTGCTTATGCCGATGCATTCCGATTGGGCTTACTTCCCGAATGTTGGGCAAGTAATCAAACTCTTTTATCAAGTTAGCAACTTCGTTGCTCCAAAAATACATCACTGAGCCGGATCCCTTAGGTTTTGAGTGAGTATTTAAATCCCCTTCGAAAGGAAGATCTGAAATCTGAAAATGAGTTTTTGGATCCGCTCTAACTTTTAAAATCATTTTGGAGACTCAAAAACATTTTAAAGAATGCTTAGAGTAATGGTGATTTAATAAAATAATCCAGTCCCGATATGTTAGAAAATATCTGAATATTATTATTTAAATAATATTCCCATAAGGATAATCTTTATAAAAATAATTGAAGTAGATGTTTTAAAACTCATACTTGAAACGAATAATAAATAACAAAAGATATACTTATACGAAAGTACAATTTTTATTTGAATAATCGAAAGTAAGTTTGATTATTAGTCAAAACTATCGAATATACCTTATTCGATTAATAGTTATGGAAAACTATATATATATAAATATACATATATTATACTCGGGAACATCGACTCCCAGTTTAGAAAAATGTTCACCTTAGGGTCCCATATACTAAGGGTATATGTAACTACTGCTTATCTCTAGCATAGGTATTATGCAGTTTATCAGCATTTGAATTGATAATAGAATATCAAGATTATGAAATAGGCATGCATATATATATATATATATATATATATATATATCAACATGCTCCAATATATCGCAAGACTTTGCTAATATAACCATGCACTTATCTCAAGATAATGCATCAATATATTACATCACAACAACAGTATAACGGGTAGAAAACTTGCCTGAGTGTTCCCGGATAGACTTAATCTTAGAGTGGATCCGGTAACCTATGAACAATAACATAATCCGGAATTAGAACATGGCCGCTTAAGAAACTAGTCAAAACTCACTCATACCCTAACAGTCGCTTATACGCTTATCGATTTGCGTTACTCGCTCGCGTACCCTTGGCTCCACCAATTTTAATAAATTAACCATTACGAATTTTAAGGCGAATTATTCGCGAGAACTTTACTAGATTCCTTATTCACTTGAAATAATTCTCTTGTGTTTTGATTAATCATTTAAGGGTCTCAATTATGGTCTCAAAGTTACTCGAGGTTTCGGGGTTCGCTCGCGAAACGCCGATACTTAAAATGGGCATTTCTCATCGCTCGTAACTCGGATTTATGCGAACGACATATCAAAACGAAACTCGTAACATGAACTATCTAAAAATGGCAAAGGTCAGAATCTTACAGTGAGTTCACGGGTCCTAAAGTTAAGAACAAAAACAGTCTAAGGTAAATCGGGCATTACGACGGCTATGTTTACGTGATTTCCCAAAATTTTACCAAATTAATTCAACACCAAACCACCATCAATCAATCCCAATACAACTATATGATAATATCACTCATCAACCAACATTAAACCATAAAACTTAGCCCAAATCATACCAAGAATCATCAAGAACAACTAGTGCTACTCTTAACTCCCAAAATTAACAAAAACACTTAACAACTAAGATCTTAACATGACAAAACAACTACTACACTTAATCTATCATTCCATCATCATAACCATTTATACCAAACAACTTAATACTAAGATAATGAAGAGTTATACCTTCCTTGAAGCTTTTAATCAATGAAACATCCTTGGAAAGTTTATGGGAGACTAGATCCACCTTTAAACAACCTTGATCTTTTAATCAAAATCAAGAAACACAAAGTTAGATCTTGAAGTTACTATTCACCTTAAACTTTTAGGAATTGTTTAACTAGGTAAACCTTGGAATCTTGGATCCAAACTAATAGCATAACTAAGTTATGAATTACGGAAGCTAAGGAAACAAACCTTATAATTTTTGAAGGTGTGTAGCTTGAGTTTTGAAAAACTCCTCCTTGTTTTAAGAAGAAAGGCCGAAGAAAATGAAGGAGAAGAAGAAGAAGAAAAAACTTCTTTGATGCTTGTTTGGTTGACTTGTGAGTTGTTTTATTTGATTGATTAATTAGAATTTATCATGGTAAAAAAATGCATGGCTAATAATCAACCAACTCAAAATATCTACAAGTCATGCTTATGTCATCTTGATTGTGTCATCTTTTAACACATATTTTTTCCTTGTGGTGTGATGACATCACCATACACTAACCTCTTTGATTAAACCTGAATTACTTGGCTAATGACCGCTTATCTGTTATACGGTTCGCTTAACTTTCGTTCTCGTTCGTCGTTTGAGGGATCATATTCGGGATCTTATTACTTGGGTTCCCCTAAACCTTTCTCAATATTTTATATTCCTTTTATAATCCTCTCTTATAATCCTTGAATTTAAATCCTTTTAATCATGTTACCTTATACTCAATTCTTTCAGTATCTGGTGGATTTTTGGGAAAAATCAAAGTGTTCGAATTTGGATTCTGACGATCTTTACATACACTCATTTACTTTATGGAATACTAATACGATCTCAGAATTTCCATAACAGTACTCCTATATACCGTGGTCTGATATTTTCCTTAATCAGCATAGTCATCAAAAGTTACTATTCATCAGGGTTTCAAAAATTTCCAAAATTTGGGGTTATTATAGTCTCCCCTCCTTAAAAGGATTTCATCCCGGAATCAGATAGAAAATAGTTAGGGATGCTTTTCTGGCATTGCGCTTTCTAACTCCCAAGTTATTTTTTTCCACATTGTGGTTTTACCACAAAACTCTAACTAGTCTGATAACCCTGTTGCTAAGCACTTGCTCCTTTCAATCCATAACCCTCACTGGTTGCTCTATATAGGTCAAGTCTGGTTGCATGTCTATGCGCTCGTATTCCCCTATATGTCTGACATTCGGATTATCCTTTCTTAATATTGATATGTGGAACATGTTATGGACTTGCTGCAGGTTCGGGGGTAGGGCTAGTTCATTTGACAGCTTCCCAATACATCTTAATATAGCTAAGGATCCAACAAATTATGGACTTAGCTTTCCTTTCTTTCTGAACCTCATCAATCCTTTCCAAGGGAATACCTTTAACAATACTCGGTTCCCTATTTCATACTCTTTGTCCTTTTGTTATCAAATCAGCATACTTCTTCTGTCCATCATGGGCTACTACCAGCTGTCCTCTGATTAGATGTATTATATCCTTGGTCCTGTGGACCACTGCTGGTCCGAGCATCTTGCGCTCTACAACTTCATCCTAACATAAGGGAGATCGACATTATCTTCCCTCAAGGATCTCATAAGGAGACATCTCGATACTGACATACGATCTATTGTCATAAGAAAACTTAATCCGCGTTAAGTGATTATTCCAAATTCTTTCAAGTCTATCGCACAGACTCTCATCATAGCTTCTAGCGCTATAGCTTTTGCTTCTCAATACTCATTCTTTTCTTGTTTGTAAGCGTTACTATCTTTCATTCATAATACTATTTGGTCTATACTTTTACTCGCTGGAGTTTTATAACCTTTTAATAAATGCGTCAACCTTAGTATCACGAACGCGTTAGAATCGGAATACCACCGCATTGGTACTACTTCATTTCTAGCTGCTTCCATCTTTGAAAGCTTGATCCATCGTATAGAAGTAGAAGAATTTATTGAGAGATCACTATGATCATGAACACTTGTTACATCGCATAGTTAGTACAGAAGGTGGCCAGCCTTTAGTACTTGACAAGCAATTAAACAACGTGTGGTATCCTACTAGGCTTCTATCACACAGATAGATAGTCATTCATCTATACCCCCCTTTTGGAAGGGTTGTTCTTCTCAGTTTACACGAAAATGAAAAGAAGAGAAAAGAAAGAATTTAAGAGAATTATATAAAAATATTGCCACAAAACATATGGCTTGTAGTCTACCTCTGAACTATAGAGGTTTATCACAAGAGGACAAAACATATATTTGTATATATCTCAACATCAAGTATTATAGTATCGTAATTCACATGCCTGAATATTTAATATTTCGTCCATCATTCTATGGACCCATGCTTTTGCTCGAGCTTATAAACAATCACCTTTGAAACTCCCTCGACATTGAAAATCGAATAAGGGGTTTCATTCTAGACATTATTGTTACTAGAATTCTATGCTTGCACTGCAACCTTCCTCGTATAGTAATACGACTCACTATTCATAAGAAGGAATAAATATACAATATGTAAATAGTCCATTAGTTAGTCTATCAATGATAATTATACATCACCACGACCCGATTAGTGGTGCTCAACCTTAACATCCATTACAATACAACTCTCACGGTTGTAATCGGCTCATTACTCGCAGAATCATTACTGCATTACTATAGTCCACCGTGGACCTACAGTTTTTATTCATTTTCCTTGGAATCTTAATAGCTAATCATACGAAGTCCATGCCTGCCGTACCAAAATCTTCTAGAGAGGCAACATAATCACCATTTCATGATTCAAGAAGAACACTCCTGAGCTTGGCGTACATATGACATGAAGCAGATAAAATTGTAGAAGAGTTTCAATCAATGAAATGATAGCAGGTTAACACCATTATTAACCTTATGTCTTTATTAGGAAACATGAAGCTCAAAGGTTTATTTAGTCCTTTTGGGAGAATCATCATGGCTTACCTCAAGGTAGGACCTTCTAAGATAGGTAGCCCGTTCGAAGCGATAACCGAAATTAAATCATTTCCAAACTACTATTATGGTTGGGTATTGCACAGTCATCAGAAGGAATGTCAATCTTCCATACCACAATATAACCTTTATGGTTTCACACAGTCATTACTATATTCCTTTGGCACGAGTGCCTATAATTATTCTCTTACAATTAAAGTGTTGGCCACCTCATTGGCATTTTTTTATAATAATATTTCCTTACAATCAATTTCTTTTGAGCCACCTTCAACTAAATTTCTACCTCATTTCCAATCACTACATATGTGAAAATGCTCTTCTTAAGTTCTTGTGAGTAAAAAAAATCAACATTTTTCCATAAGTCACTGCCTTAGTCTTTAAATATGAACATTATCACGGCTGACTCTCGATCATACTTAGGACGTCTCTTATCTTGGGTCCTTCTTGCTTTCACCAATCTCAACCTTCATTGGGTCGATCTATACTTTCTTATGGGTCAACACGTGCCCTCCTGGCATTATTATAATTACGTAATATTTCCTTTATCAAAATTTCCATTCTTCAGAACTTTGAATATTACCTTTCTCCTTGTAAGACCTCTAAGGTTATCCTTGAATCGTTCCTCCTGTATTCCCTAGATATAGGGCATATCAAAATACCATTTACTAATACTAGAATCATTATCTATATACTTCTAAAAATTCCTCCACTGATCCTTAAAGGTTGTTGTTACCCTAATCCTTTCCAATACAATTTTCAAAACTCATAATGTCCCTATTAAGGGTGAAATGCCAACCTTTATACATTGCCCTAGGATTCATCTCAAGTTATCGAGGTTTTATCCTTAATTCCACCTTTAAAAAGGTACTTGCATCCTTTCATGGATAAATCAAGTCATATATCCCTGATAAGGGTATCTTATTCAATCATTCCCACCTCGATAGTCTATATCTAATTTCACAATAACATCCGTAATCAAACTGAGGTCAATCCATATGGCCTCCAGAAGATAACAATGGTTATCCGCTTTTCTTTCCTGATTTAGTAATGAGAACAGGGATCTTCTGGAAGATATTGGTTGTGTTCAAAGTGAACTTTTTAGTTCTAATTACTCATTTACCTCTGTTATTTATCTTAAGAGTCATCTCAATGTTAGGATATCTTTTGTACCTGGTGTCTCCTTTTGGGTATCCAGTCACTGGTGTTACATACACCTCATATTCTTGAAGGTCACTTCCTTCATCCAATTTCCTAATTTCTTGTTTTCCTGTCTCCTCGGTCCATCTGTGTTTTCTTATTAGCCCATCGATCTATCTCGAAGTGTCTTCGAATACTCCCAACTTAAAGGGGATAATATATATATATATATATATATATATATCATTTATGCCTTCAACCATCAACTTTAACTCATGGTGAATCACCATCATCCTGATGATCACACACTTTTCTATTTCTATTACTACGAGTCTTTAGGGTTTCCTCATACCCAACTCCCTTATCATTCCTCAAACTCTATTGCCTTTATATTCCTTTCCACTTCAGTTTCTTTTTTTTAATATTACAATCATTTCATTAACCCATTAATCATTGACTTCAAACATCACGTCGTTCTGGGATTCGTGCCATCAGGACGAACCTTGACGACTTTGATAACCTAAATTCAAAATTCATCATACTTGTTCGCATCTGGCCTGGTTTTAAAACTTCTACACTATCTCTCTATCTTCCTCAGCCTTCCACCAGCGGGTAGCCTCTCTCTTAGGAAGGTATGTGGAAAAAACAGTCGTTTGCGCTTCATCAATCATTTAGAATCTCAAATGATTCCTCTATTTCCTTTAGCCAGGCTCTTGCCTCGACCGGGTCAACCTGTTCCTTGGAACTCTGAGAGCTTAGCGACTTAAAGGTCATGAAAGAATTTCCCACCACATTGTTTCCTCAGGCTGGTGGTTGGGGGTAAAAGTATAAGTTTTGTTTAGGCTGGTCCATGAATTTCCCCATAGGAGTACCGTCCTGGTTCTCCCTATCTTGCTCGACTTCTATTTTCTTAGTATGAAATATTTCATCCTTCTCCCATAATCGGGGTTATCTTATACGTTGAAATCCTTGTTTTCCACTTCATTATGTTATGAGCCTTCTTTCTTGATGACGACCTCCCTGACAAACATATTCAGGGTTTGCCCTAAATCTTATTCCTCGAACTATGGCTTTCATCTAAGATCCCGTTCTTAAGCTTTTGAAATTGATTTTGGGTATTTATTTTTCAGAAAATATAAATAGATAAAATTTCAGTTTATTATTTATTTTTTGTCAAATTTTTTTAGAAAAATAGAGAGAATTTGGGGGTAAAATCCTTCAACCAAACTTTGATTGATGATTTTGGGCTAACCAGGAAACCAAACCAAACGTTCTACATATCAAATTAATCCTTGTTTCATGCTCTTTATGTTGATATCAACATCGTGATCTGAGGTGCTGTATTTCTAAAAATTGATTTTTTTTGTTCTTGTTCTTAAGAATTTGTTTTTGATTTTTGAAGGATTGTTTGATGATTTGGATGATACATTATTGTTCTTAAGTTCACGAGAGTCGATTTAGTATATAATTTTGTTGATTTTGGTTATGTTTTAGTATAAGTCGAATTCTTGAATTTTAGTGTTTTTACTTTTCAAATTTTTGGATTGTTCTTGATATGGGTGAAGATTAGAGTGATATGAACAGATTAGACGTGTTTATAACTTTAATTTGATGCATATATTGTTGATTTTGGTTAAGGAACGGCTAAAATCGGTTTCTCGTCGGAAAATGAACCTTGGTTCGATTGTTTTGATCGGATAGTAGGTTCTAGTATTGCGATGGTGATGTTAGATTCATTTTCAGGTTTTGATTGTGATATGGATCATTTTGCTGTTAAAAACGAAAGGAAACGATGCAGTATGATGGCCGTGGGACTCGCCAGAGATGGCCGGGCATTCGGCCGGAATCTGGAGAATTCTAGAAATCGGCGAACGCCGGTCATCTTCTCCACCTTCTCCGGCGAGGTTCCCCCCTGCTTCGCTCTTGAATCCAAAAAGCACTGCCCCTGTTTGCATCACATTGTTTATGTTATTTTCTTTTTGTTTTTATTTCAACGTTTAATTCTAATATCCTAAAAATTGTTTCTTTTATTTTCAAAAATCATTTACTTATTATTTTATAATTCTAAAAAATTATTTTCTTAATTTTTTTAAATTCCAAAGATTTTTTTTTTCAAAAATCCATATTTGTTTTAATTATTTATAATTTTTTTAATTAATTATTTATAGATTTAATTAATTGGTTAATTCATTTAATCAATTAATTTTATTTATAACTAGTTAAATAAAATATAATTATTAATAATTAATTCAAATAAATCCAAAAAATTATTTCTAAAATTTTAAAAATTATATTTTGGTATTTAAAAATCAATTATTATTATTATTATTAATTGATTTATTGCCATTTAATTCTTATTTTATTCGTAATAAATGAACCGTTCGTCCGTTTAATACGAAATGAACGCGTACAGACTCTGAAAAACATTACGCTTCCAATAAAAATACTTTTGAGGCCTAATTCCTTTTGTATTGAAAGGTCATTTGAGTTGTGATTCATTCTGAGTCGGTATTTAATCGATAAACACTGTTATTGACCTGATTTGAGTTCTAAACGTACTTAGACTTATCTGTTGACTATCTGATTTATGTATTACATGAAAGATGTGATTACGTGTTATATGAATACCATGGTTACGTGTTATGTGATATGCATGTTATATGTTTACGATATTAAAATGCCATAATTAGTTATAAATGATCGGGTAGACGTCAAGACGTGTAGTTACGTCGATTGAGTTTAGTTCTATCAATTAAGATAGTCCTTTTGTTTATAGAATTGAATTGTAAGGAGTGCAGTCAAGTGTAGACAGAGTTGATAGCTAGCAGTTATAAGACAAGGTTATAATGAGAAGTTATCAAGCATACAAGGCAAGTATCCCTACCTTCACTTATCGTTCAAGTGATATTTATTATTAATCTTATTACGTAAATATTCTCGAACTTTCTCATATACTACAAGTTTTTTACGCTATTCTAATTTCAGAATAGTTTATCATTCTACTTATCAGATTGTTAATTATATTATGTAAATATTCTCGAACCTCGTTGTGTTATATTTCAAGTACTGTTTCCCTATTCTAAGTTCAGAATAGTCAAACATTTTTATATATCGCTACAAATTACTCTATACAGTGGAATATTGAGTTGAGATTAGCGAATAACTAATTGTTCTAGTTATTTTGCCATCAGTTGTTGAGATGACTCCGGACCATATGAAATGGGGGTTATATTGATAAAGGTGTCGTTTGAATCGGCTCATTTAATCAAAATGTTTTATGGATTGAATGACTACGTAAGTGACCGGGGCGGACGGTCCAACGAAGGGCCAAGTATTTTATAAAATATTATGAAACAACTTATGCCACAGGCAGGATATATTGCCTTTTTATTTGAGTACTCATGTTTTGGGACATGTTTCTGTGAACTATGATCCAGTGCTATCACACGGGCTGATAAGCATGTGATAGTACGTTTATCGGAGATAAATTCCAGTCTAAAAATTATCGTTTATTGTTGATAGCTTGTTTAGCTTTTATTATTGATCAAATATCACTGGTTTTATCTTGTTGCTCAGTTATTATCAAAATGTAGTTTATCATTTCAAGCACACTTTATACTGTTTGTTGAGCATTTCTTTCGCTCATACTTGTTTATTATTTTAATCTTTCAGCCAAGTCAGAGCAGGCCCGAGTTCCAGGTTCGACCAGGAGAAGTGTACTTGTAAATAGTTTCGTATGTTTCCAGGTAGAAAGTTTGGGACGTTTGTCTAGCCTAGAGGTTTGTAATAAAATTTGAATAGTCTGTAAAACTAAATAGACTTATAAGTTATAATAACATTTGGTTTGTGTTACTGTAAGTTTCATACTATAACCTGTGATCGATCCAGTTGCATGCTATAATCAAATTAGCATAAGGGGTCATATTTATTATCTTATTCTGTTGTGCATATTTTAGTATTGTTTATCATTTAGTGACCCCCAAATCTAGACCCCGGGTTTGGAGGTCGTCACACCAGCGACTTTCAAAGACTAAGGGAATTCATATAGCTGGTGATAGTGAATTGACAATGGTAAAGTCCTGAGTTTGACATATCACATGGCCTTATGGGAATCTCAGGAAAGAAAATGAAAGCAATGACAAACTTTGCATGTGAGATTCTCAAGAAGAAGAAACATTCCATTTTTATGCATGACAAATTGGAGGGATATTCAAGTAATATATTAAGATAAAATCTAACCTCATTTGTCAAGCCTCGCGGGAAAGATGATGAAGAAACAATCTTGCTGGATCTCGAAGATTGTGTTATGTATTGTTTAGCAGGCATTATAACTTGGTTTTATACAAATCAAGTAAAAGTAGATGTTTCATTCAAGAATTAGGTTTACATTCTTGAGAGTATAGAGACAAATCCTCTTTTGAGTGAGACACTGTAACCTACAATGGTAAGATTATTTTATAATTGTAACATATTATTTCTTCAATAAAAAAAACTCAGGTGGCATATCAAAAATAAACCACTCGAATTTTTTATGTCCTGTGTTCTTATTTCAGTTTAGCAATTGTTCAAGTTCGAAAAATTTAAAAGTTATAATTTATATTCAACCCCCTTCTACAAATTACCCTAGTAATGATTGTTAGTAAATAACATGTCAGTTCTCCTGGTGGTTGTATAATTGGTTTAAATAATATGTGATTAGCTTCTTTGGAGGTAGGTTATTTGAGCAATAAAGTGAAAAATTAGGGTGTTACTTTTGTGATTATGCTCTTTCTTGGCGTTGTAGTACTAACATATAGATGTTGGTGGACTATGTGAGTTATATTCTAGAGGAGGCAAATAGTTCAAACCATCGGTGAAATATGTATTTTCATAGGTGTAATTTGGTAAACCAATGGGGAATTTACCGGCTTGCATTTTTTTGATGCAATATAACACATTTGCTATCATAGACTTTTATCGGGAAAACGTTGCTTGTGATATTCAGCCGACTAGTGCTACATAGTTTGTAATCAACTTAAATCAACTTAGATGGCCATTGACACATACTTTATAACCAACTTTGATTGGTCTTAAATATAACCATGCACCCTAATTTAATATATTGGATAGTATGCACCAAATTATAAGAATGACATAAAGTGATATAGGATGGATAAAATATTATATTTTATATTTAGAATTCAAATAATAATTTTAAAACATGTATTTTATTATTTAAGGCTGAAGTTAAAATTACATTTTTAAAAAGGGATCGATAAGTACGCATGTGAATACACGAGGGTATTTTTATAATTGCATAATTTATTTAAAAAATTATAACTTTATCACTGAAAAATACTACGTACTTATCTAATTGCCTTAATTATATACTTAGGGGCATTTCTTTGTTTTAAAAATAAATAGACATTTGTGTACTTTTGTTTTAATTGTTTTATAACAATTTGGAATTATTGTCTTTCAAATATAATATCTAAAATAAGTATACATTCTTTTTATCTTTTTTGTGTTTTTTGCGTTCAAATAGTAGTTTTAAATTTATAGTTTTTTAGTGTGTATGGTTGAGGTTAAAACAATAATTTAAAAAATAGTTGTGTGGGACTTGTTTTTTAAGTTTATAATAATAATATATTTTAAATTTATGTAACTTGTAGTGTCTTTTATTTTATTTATTTGTTGGATTTAGGATTTTATAGAAATGTAAATTATTAGTAATATAAAATATGTTTAACTTAGGATACGTAATTTTTTTATTATATAGTTATTTTTGCGAACTAATAGTATTTAAAAAAATATAAATTTCATAGAAAGAATGTCCAAAATATACTACTTACCAGCTCCAACTGCCCAAAATATTGATTGGCGGTACATTCCGCCCAAAATACCCACAAAATACGCATTATAGACATACATATTCAAATTTCAAAATTTTAGTAAAGTACACGCATGCTACACATGTGTGTTCAACTTTTGGCAGAAAAGGAATACGCATCTTTGTGATGCATGTGTGTTATTCATAAAAAATTAAAAAAATCGAATACGCATGTCTTGAATGCGTATCTCGCAAGTATATTGGTTTTTCACCCTATTTCATATATGAAATATTTTTAATAAAGATTTTTTCTTAAAAAAACTAAACTATTCATAGAATGAATTTGGTTATAAGTGTTTTATTAGGTTATGCGGTTCAAACTAATAAGATATAATATTTCTTATAAAATTATGTATTTTTATAATTTAAAATGTGTCTCCTTAAATTATGTTGTATTTTGAAACTTTAAAAGCATACCTTTTTTTTAGAAAATCCTAGCGTGATATAATACTGTGAGTTAGTATCACATGTAATTTTTTTTATTTGTTCGGTCAAACATTTACTCATAATCTATGAAGTTTTAATTTGCTTAAATTTTTTCTTGAAAAAGTTTTAAAAAATTGTTTTTCATGTGTCTATAAATCATAAGTTCAAAATTTTATGTATAAAATTAGTGCATATGTGTGGTTAGAAAGTGTATATATGGTAGTGTTCAAGTTTTTAATTAATAAATAAATATAGGTGAAAATTAGGTTTATATGAATGTAAATGTGTTTGTAAGAAAGTTGGTGAAGTATAATAGTTATATGTGTCTATCAAAGCTATATATGAACTTCACTCTCTAGGTTGTGATATTTGATCGTAGGAGTTTGCGGGATTATTTAGTTTAATTAATTTTGTTTTTAGGTTGTGACATTCATAGGAATATGATTATATATACTATAATACCATGATATACCAGTGTAAGAACTTAAGGCTGGAGTCGGTTTTGGCTTGGCGGTGACTGATCCCCAACACTGTCTAGACTAGGCGCCAGGCGCCAAAGTGGCTGACTACATGTGATTAGGCGCCGAACTAGGAGACTCTATGGAGTTTTATTGATTGATGAGATGGTGGGCTAATTTATACCTGGTTGGTAAAGCTAGTTAGATTAACAATAATCATATCCGTGTTGGGCTGATTATATGGCTGGCTAGGCAGCTAAGGTGCTTTATATCAAAGGCTGGGTAAATTATTGGCTCATGTGGGGGAAATAAATTTTGGGCTACAAGTTGCATGAATATGAGATAAAAAAATGTGGGTGATACTTGGGTTGTATATATATGTGTATACATGTATTGAACGGTGTCTAGTGATTGCTAGCAGCTGAACAATAGATTTTACAAGCGAATGGTTGGCTGCTATGTGTCGCTGTAACTGCTGGAAACTAACTTGGCTAAGATTAACTGCTCGTCTAACTGCTCAGCACAGGAGAAAAACATGAGGAGATATAGATAGGAATTTTATTGATGTAATCTGTATCTTGTATTCAAAATTCTGTATATAGGAAGTTATATACAGAAAGATGGACAATCATTGTAGTCTTGTCTTATATTCTCTTGTATCCTTTTGGGTTGTGATGGAAATGAAAAGGTTGGGAGTGTGTATCCTGTAAATATTGTTGTGTACTTATATTTACTAGGGGCTATAATCAAATTAGCATAAACCAAGTGTTGATAGTATAAACGAAGTGTGTATGCTTTTGTTCTTGTGGCGTTCGTTTAGACTTTGCGCCTGGGACTATGTGTGTTGTCGAGGCTACTAGTTCTATCGGGGCCGCGTTGAGCGAATGAGCAACTAGGAATGTTGGACGATTGAGAACAAGCCGCTTAGGCGACTATAAGAAAATAAATAAGCCTGTGACAACTGGTATCCGAGCGAGGTTGGTGAATTGGTAGGTTGAATCATGGTTGGAAACTCTATAGGTAAATGATTGATTAGGCTTAAGGAATTCGTTAGAGTTCCTTTACCAACAGATGATATCTCGTTAGAAAACCATCTCCATAACCTTCATGAAGGTCTGGACGAAGTGAAGACGATATGGTTGAGATTCTTAATAGAGTTTGTGATGGCCAGTTTGTAGACTTGTTCGTAAAAACCGTTGTATATACTGAATTGACTAGAGATCAAATGCAGAAGATAAGTGATGCGATCATTATATTGAAGAGGGTTGTGGCTGGCGGCACCTCGAGTGGTTCAAATTATGGCCACCCTATATTTAAAGTTCCATAACAAAAGGCGTTTGGTGGTAGTCAGAATGCTACTGAACTTGAAAACTTCATGTGAGATATGGAACATTATTTTAAGGCTACCCAGATTGGAACTGCTGTTGGGGCGACTGGTTCTATCGGGGTCGCGTTGAGTGGCTAGAATTGTTGGGCGACTGAGAATAGGCCGCACATGCAGCCGGAAAAAAATAAGCCTGTGACAACTACCATAATATCATAAAATATAAAATATTTAAATTTATTTTATCAAAAATGTATACATCAATTTAGGTAAAAAAAATTAGTGAATACTATGTGTGAGTGTACTTGTTATCTATTAAAGCAATTTAAATGAGTAATTTACGATTTCATATTTTGTTTTTAAATTTTCACTACACCATATATGGCCTCTAGCAACACCCAAAAAAAAGTGTAAAACTGGCCAAAAAATGTTACCTAAAGTAAAAAAATTGGGCTATGGTTAGACTTTTTGAAAATTTCGTGGTGTTGGATTTGCCTGTGCTACAATAGGGGTCTACGGTAACAGATTTTGAACCTTTGGTAACATAGCTGAAAATGTAACAATAGACCCCCTATGGTTACACTTTCAATATCTATGGTTACAAAATGCAGGTGTAACCATAATTCTATTGTAACACCCATAAATATCTAGTAACATCAAAAAATATGTTGCAATAAACTCTTTCACAACATCATATTTGTTATTGTAAAGCCGGATGATAAAATAGTTCAATCTTTTGGTAACATCTTTATATCCTATTGTAACATTTCTTTTTTAACACTTCTATATTTATTGTAATTTTTTTTCATGTTTTTACCAACATAAAAATATCTACTAATTACACTTGTAACACTAAAAACTTAAATACATATTAACTTAAAAATTCAAATCCAAAGTTCAAATACAACATAACAATATAAAGTTTTAAGTCAACTAAAATAAACAAAGTTTACAAATTCATCCAAAAACCACAACTTTTGACCACATTTCTAATTAAACAAAAATAATCTCAGGTTCTAACATCAAATTTATCTTCCAACTTGTCCCTGCCTTGCCACAAACAATTCACATGCTTCCGTTTGTGTTTTCTGCATCTCCACTGTGAGGGGCTCAATTGATTTGAGATCAGCTTTCATCCTTGCGATTTTGTCCTTAAGACTCCTTTTTTGATGTTTTATTCTATAGCTCTAATATGAGAACGCAACATCTGCAGCTCAAACTGTACAACAATATGTTATTTCCTTTAGATTTTAAAAGTCTAGTATATTAATTTTCCTGGTTATTAGTTTTCCTTTACAAATAGTTATCAACCAAATTTTCTGGATCTTAGAAAATAAGGTAAATGAACAAACAGGCAGTATACTGCTCAAATTACAAGTTATTTAGAAAAAAAAACTTAAAATGTTATACTTGACTGAGACACATAGAGAGGTAGAGATGACCACAAAACCAATATCATAAAGTTTATAAGAGTTTATATATATATTATATGCATTTACGTATAAATCTACTATCACAAAGTTTGTCATGAGTTCTGAGAATAGAAAGATACGTAAAGGAAAATGTGAGCATCAATAATGAGAACGTAATGATAACATAAAGTCACAAATAACAGAATTATCACTATTTAAAATTATTATAATTACAAAATATAGAGCTTAAAATTAGCCAATCTTAAGTGAATTAATGCATTTCAAAATATAGGTAACATAATCAACAAAAATCATGTAAATATGAACATAGGTCATGGGTTTAAGGTTTTCATATATTTTTCTTTTAAACAGTAACTTCCATTTCATCTCTATAAAATAATGTTAAAAAAAAAACTCTTGCAAGCTTATCAAAGTCACGCAACTCCTACTCCATACAAATCCCTAGCAGAAGCTTACTACTAAATAACAAAACGAAGGTATTGGAATGAACCTCAAACTTTTATTAGCAAGTGCTATGGATTAATTGCATATTTTTTCTACTAAAAGACCCTAATGAATAAAATCAACCTCAGAAGTACAAATATATATTCAAGTGCATTTTTTCAATTAAAAACCTCATGTCACAAAAAAGAACTAAAACACATATATCAATTAATTGAAGACCCGAGGGGGAGATAGAGAGGGAGAGAGGGGGGGGGGGAGGGATAAGAGAGGAAGTTAAGAAAGTTAAGATCTGATTTAAAAAAATAGAATATTAAGGAAATTATTGTTTGCTAAAATATCGCCAGTAGTTTGACATAGGAAGTGCATATTCTTTAGGATAAAACCACATCTTAATGCCAAGCAATTAGTTTGTTTATGATGTTTCTATTGATTTCCACTCGATTAAGTTATTCTACATTATACAATAGGACCAATACTAAATACTAAGCATCCTCGTATATGATTTTGTGGTCTTCCTAACAAAAAAGAAAGTCAATGTGATTGATAAAACCTGTAAAAAATATACCAGTATGTTACTATGTGCATGGACCAAATTAGGACGCATACCTAAGGATGCACTTATGGCACCTTAATAGTGCAGCATGGTGCATGACCAACTATTTACGTTCTTCCTTTTTCATAATTTTACTGGAATGATAAAGTATGTTCTTTCTACCTTACTAAGAAAGCCTACACAACTACTGAGTCCTAAGTCCCCCACCCCCATGTTTGGTATGCGGGAACCAATTTATGACAATCATTGATAAAATAACGGAGAAATTCACATATAATTAAAAGATATTTATAATTTTTAAGGAAATTGGAAAAATAAGCTAGAAAAAGAAAATAAAAAACAAATTGAGCAAGAGAAGGGAACAAATTCTTTTTTATGCAACACAGGCTAAAATTCTACAAGTTCACTAGAACCACGTTGTAATTTAATAATGTTTGCATTAATTTGGATTGGCTCAGCTTCAAGTTCACTAGAACCACACTACAAAAAATAAAAGTATGAAGAATTCAAAGGAAAAGTCAAAAACTATCAAAGAAGACATAAAAGGGCATATTACGGGATTCTTTTATTCTAAATGTTCTTTTGTGATGACTTCATATTATGTTTGTTAGGCGGTGCTAAGGGGTCTGTTTACACTACTGGAAATAGTGCCTACCACATCACCCCTTTAACATCGGTTAGAAATGTCACTGATGTTAAAAACAGTTTTAACATCCGACACTTCAAAACCGATGTTAAAGGGGTTGTAGGACATCACTATCTTAACTAGCCGATGTCTATAATCATTTTAAAAAAATAATAAAAAACCCTCTTCTTCCTTTCCCCCGTTAATACACCAAAAAATTCCCCCCTTAACAAATTTTTTATTTCCCCTATCACAATAAAAATTTACTTTTCCTTCTTCCTACTTTTTATCAACTCTCTCTCTACTTCATCTCTACTCTCTCTCCCTCTGCTATCTCAAACTTCATCTCCTCTCTCTCTCTCTCTCTCTCTCTCTCTCTCTCTCTCTCTCTCTCTATGTTCTCGTCCCTCACTCAACTCAGTCTCTGAATCTTTTATCAATCTGAATTTTCTAAACCCATCTCAAACCATAAAAACCTTAATTTATAGAAACCCCTAATTAAGCTTTTAATCTTTGAAATCGAGCTTGTGATTGCTCCGATTCTTGGTAAATACCCTTCAAAAGTGTTGGATATGTTCGATTACTGTGTGAAAAATATGTAAGCTTCTAATTTATTTTCAATTTTTATGTTTTGATTTTTTTAACGGGTTCGGTTCACAGGCTTGGAGATTTATTTAGAGGTGCAATATATATATATATATATCTGTGTGTGTGTTTTTAAGGGTCGTATTAATGTGTGGGTGATGAGGACTGATTATGTAGATGAAAATTCTTGGTCTAAAGCACTCACCGCAGAGGAAAAATGCGGTACACATGGATATAAAGCTTTTTTAAACCTGTTTATTATACTAGGATGGGTCAAAACTTTTGTGGTATGACCTTGAGAAGAAAATGGCTAAGAATGTCGAGATGTGGGGGATTCCAAATGAGTTTGATTCACATGTGTACACTCAGAGTCTCGTATAGCTCAAGGAGGACAATCAGCCGCCAAAGCCATCAAAAAACATGCCACATAAAAAACTAAGGTATATAATGTTCTGTTGTTTGTATGCTCTATTGTTGTATTTTGAGTTCTGCACAAGTTTATTTGTTCACTATTATGGTTAAGTCTTTTTTCCCCAGCTCATTTTAGGTTCCATTTTCCCTAATTTTGTATATATGTGATAATAGAAGGATGATGGTTAATGATTGAAAGGAGTAAATACATATTGCGACAACTGGAGCTGTGTACATTTTTAAAGATTCCCACAAATTTAAATAGCTATGTGATATGTATGTTTCTTTAGGATTGTCTATGTTGTACTGTGAAAGATCTTGCAAAATTATATTATAATTTGGAGCTTGTTTATAGTAATATTTATTTTAGTTTTCTTGCTGAATTTATGATAGGGGCGCAATGTCATCTTGGAACAAAGTTATGGGGCTCCTAGAGTGACCAAAGATGGTGTCACTGTTGCAAAGAGTATCGAGTTCAAGGATAGAGTGAAGAATTTTGGTGCTAGCCTTGTAAAGCATGTTGCAAATGCTACAAATGATGTTGCTGGGGATGGCATGATTTCATATAAGTTGACTAGGTTTTTTGAAAGCAGATACTGCTCCTTGAGAGAAAATCTTATTTGATTGAAATCCTGACTATTATTAGATCTTGAGTAAGTATAGCTAATGGTACAATGCTCCTTTTTACATGTCTACAGGTACCACCTATGCAACAATCCTCACTCGTGCAATATACTCAGAAGGGTGCAAATCTATTGCAGTAGGAATGAATGCAGGGGCAAGTATATTTGCATAGAGGAATACAATAAGTAATATAACATCGCAAATAAATGTAGTCTCGTTAGATAGGCAAGTATATTTGCATAGAGGAAGAAGACACTTTTAATATTACGTACCAAACTAACATCTCTAATATTTTTTTTAAGGTGATGTATGATTTTGAAGAAAAATAAATATGGCTATTTTCCCTGGACTTCAAGGTGGCTCACACAACCACACGATCACTGGCTTGGCAGTTGCATTGAAACAAGTTAGAGCTAATAAGTTGAAGCTTTTCCAGAATATCACTTTAAAAGGACACACTCTAAATGTGGATTCTTGTATCTGTATTGTCTTTTAAGAAACATATTGGTTTTAGAAAATATTAAGGAACATATTGATTTTGATAGGAAATATTAGTAATAGCTGTTGTACCATAGTATTACGCACTCAAAGAACTGAGTTTTACTTTTGCACACAAGATTTTTCAAGTAAATGATTGTTTCTAGCATTTGGGAGGTAATAATACCATCAGTATTTTCCATAACATGCTTTTTTATAATCATTTCAATCAGGGAAAATACTCTTTTTTTCTTTGTTTAAATTGGTTAATTTATTTGAGTATGATTGATATATATTAAGTTCTTGTCCCTAACTCATAAAGGAATGCAGGCGACAATTGGAGAATACAAAGCCTACCAAGAGCAAGTCCTCAGTAATTGCTCCAAGTTTGCACATGTGTGACTAATGAAATCTCTGTGTTGCCGCCTTATATGTGATTTTGTAACAAGATTTTTTTTCGATGTTACTGGTTCAGTTAACATCTATGAAAATGTATTCCGGTATAGTAAATGGTAATGAATATTCTCTCTTGCAGACTTTGATGAAGAGAGGCTATGAACTTATTTCTGGTGGAACTGACAATCACTTAGTTTTAGTTAATTTGAAACCCAAGGTAAATGAAAGATTACTTTTTTCTTCCACTAGTCTAGAGAAATAAATGCTTCATGATCTAGAGATTCGGATAACTTATTATCCTTTCTTCCTAGCTTCTCTGATCTGACAGATTTGTTTTGTCACTAATCCTTTTTTAAATTGTGAAAAGAGTTCCTAGGTTTCAAGTCAGAAAATCCACAGCTCCGTATATATGATATGAACTTATACTGAAATAATCATGGAAAAGGATACAAATTTTATGTAAATTTCTTCTTTCTACAGGGTATTGACTGGTTTAGGGTTGAAAAGGTGCTGAAAGCTTTTCATATTGCAGCTAACAAAAACACCATTCCTGGAGATGTGTCTTCCATGGTTCCTGGTGGCATTTGAATGGGTAGATGATATTTTTTCTAGCAAGTCCAAATTGTGAATAGCTTCATTAACTAATTGCCTAAACAAACTCATTCACTGTAGGGACTCCTGCTCTTACTTCAAGAGAATTTGTTGAAGAAGACTTTGCTAAAGTTGCTGAGTACTTCGACAGCGCTGTAAAGTTGGCACTGAAGATAAAATCTGAAGCTAAAGGTTCTTAACTTATCTAGATCTTTTTTTCCTAGTGTTCTAATTTATGCATTGTGCATATATGTAGCTTTTTTACTCTTTTTTGGTCGGAGAACCATTTGGATTTAAGTTGCTTGTGATTCCTACATACTTGATTTCTTAATTTATACGGTATAATTTGATTTGACAATTTCAGGTGATTTCGGTTGTTGCTATCTGCTAAGATATTCTAAAGTCTCTTCTTTCTCTTTTAACTGCAGATGAAGAGGCAACTAAGTTAGCGAAGAATTCCATGAAACAGTTATCTACTTTGGCCTAATAGGGGCAGGAGGTTGATCTCTAATAAAGCGGATCTGTAGTATGTCTGACTTAATGTTTTGTGTAGCAGTATGGAAGTGAAACCAATAACCTAGTTAACGTTTTTTAGTCTCGAAGTTATTGTGCTTTCTTATGGTGGTTGTAAATGGAATAACCAGTGTTAATGTTGTTCTATGGAAATACACAATGATCTAACTGGTATTATAGTTTTCTAAAACAAAGTTTGTGTTAATGTTGTTCTACATGTCATGTTGTTCACTTTCAGTTAATGTATTTGTTAACAGTAATTATATTACTAGCATTATTAATGACAATATCATTTTTTTGATTATTTTTGTTTTAAATACTTCTTTTATATGATTTATATCACTTTCAGCTCATAAATTTAAGGAATGACAATGATGTCTAAAATGTTAAAACACATCGACTTGTGCAAGTGAAATCGATGTCAAAAGTAAAAGTTTATATTAAAATAATTGAAATAAACCGATGTTTTTCACTATAATGCACAATGGTTCCATTGAAAAAGGATATTAAATAAGAAATTTGACATCTCTATATCAAGAAAAACCGATGTGATATATAACATATAACATCGTATCTTGGAAGAGAACTGATGTCTAAGGTCCTCTTTAACATCGCTTCCACAGACCGACCGATGTACTATAGAATATAAGATATCATTTTTTTTAAGAATCTGATATTTATCAGTTAAAAGTTCTTCCCTATTATATATTTATAGTGCTTTTTAACCTCCTAAATACCATTTTTCACAATCTAGTTGTAACATGTTATTAAAAAAGGGGCTAATTATACATCAGTTTGCTCAAATAACCGATGTCTATGTTAATATTTAACATCGGCTAAAAACCGATGTTAAAAACCCCTACCTTTCTCTACACATGCGAAGACATCAGTTTGAAAAAAAAAGACATCGATTTATAACCGATGCCTAAGGACATTTTTGTAGTAGTGCTAGAGGAATCAACAGATGATAATATCTGTAACACCCCCAAATCCGGGGTCGGGGATCCGGGTTGTCACGAGTTCCATTTCCCTTAACAACACCCAATCTTAATAAATAATCAACTACTCTGTACTGTGACCCCACCATTAAATACACACACCACAAGTTATAGCCTCAGAGATGAATATCCAAAAATAATCACAAGTCGTTTTATTCCACAATTATATGCCAATACACCTTAAACAGGTTTCTAAATAAATTTACATTTCTTTGCCATTATTACAATTCATAAATATACATAATCTGATGCATCAAAAGTTGAAAGCCTAGCCTATTGGTAGTTCCTACCTCAGCTACAGCGACATCAACGCCTATAGGAAACTGCAGAACGTTTCCTATCCGCTCGCGAATTGGGAGCTTGGTCCTGTTCATCTTGTCTATCTGATGTTGTGTGATGAAAGAAGAAAGCAAGGGTGAGCAGCAAGCCCACCAAAATAATATGTATAATGATTAACAATATATGAGCCTTCTCATAGTACTCATGAAAGTCTTGGTCAAAAGAAATGAACCAAGTTGATATTTTAATGCGATGAAGTCGCAAAATATTCAGTATATATATACATATATACTTTTCAAAATATGGGAAGTCCTCTTCCATGCATAATACACACAGAGTTCCAGTGTATAACTGTATAAAAATATCATTGCAAGGTGATCTCATATATCTAACCTTGTCTCAACGTTTTTCTGAAAATCTTTGGCATGCATAAGATAATCATTTACTAGATATAAGTTTAAAAGATGAAGTTACAAGATACTCCAATATACTTATATCTTTTCCAAATACTACTTGAACTACCACCGTTCAAGTTATAATTAGTTTCAAAAGTTCATCACACTGATGAGACTACAAGATAAGACTTGAATAGATTCAATCTTTGAAATATTTTGAAGGAAATGAAGTTATGATATACTTCATTAAGTCCCGATATATATATACACCTATATATATACATACATTTCCTGAAAACCTCTGTCATGTAAAGTATGAACAGAATTGCAATATCCAATAAATCTGGAAAGGAAAGAATTTTGGCATAAACCTGATATCTTGCTGATCAGGCAAAGATACCAATAAGTAACCCTTTCTACTGTAGATGGATGAATTCCTCGCCGGTCATCACCCTGGCCGCATTAGGACCTCGCGCTAGACCGTTACCCGGCCACTCACGCGTGGATGGACTGTCACCCAGCCTCTTACACCTTCATAGACCGTACCCCGGCCTGTCGCTTATGCCGACTCAATTAGATGGACTTACTTCCCGAACGTTGGGCAAGTAATCAAATTGTTTTCTCAAAACAGCAACCTCGTTGCGAATATAAAATACACCACAGAGCCGGATCCCTAAGATTTTTGAGCGAATATTCAAGTCTCCTTCGAAAGGAAGATCTTAAATCTGAAAATGAGTTGTGGGATCCGCTCTAACTTTTAAAATCATTTTGAAGACTCGAAAACATTTTTAAGAATGTTTGGAGTAATGCTGATTTAATAAAATAAATCAGTCCCAATATATTAGAAAATATCTGAATATTATTATTTAAATAATATTCTCATAAAGATAATCCTTATAAAAATAATCGAAGTAGAAGTTTTAAAACTTATACTTGAAATGGATATTAAATAACCAAAGATATACTTATATGAAAGTACTATCTTTATTTGAATAATCGAAAATAAGTTTGATTATCGAAACATTATTCTTTAATAAAATAAAGAATATTATTAAATAATAAGCGGAGTCATAATACCTCGAATGAATATTATAAATAATATTCATTAAATAAAATAAATGGAGTCATACATCCTCCAATGAATAACCAATTAATAATCATTAAATATATAAACAGAATCATAAGTCCTCGAATGAATATTCAAATAATATTCATTAAATAAAATAAAGTTATCGAATAAACCTTATTCGATTAATAGTTTGGAAAACTATAACCATATATATATATATATATATATATAAAATCTACTCGGGATCCTCGACTCCCGGTTTTAGAAAATGTTTTCACCTTTGGGTCCCTATACTAAGGGTATATGCAAATTACCGCTATCCTCTAGCATAGGTATTATCAACTGAACCAACAGATATATATGGCAAGAATACGAAACAGGCATGCATATGTACCATATCACATGCTACAATATATCGCAAGAATTTGCTAATAACAAATATGCATTTATCGCAAGATCATGCATAAACACATATACATCACAACAACAGTTATAACGGGTAGAAAACTTGCCTGAGCGACTGGGGGTTATGAATGGCTCGGGACAAGTCTGGTAACCTATAAGCAACAAGTAAGTTGGAATTAAACCAAAGTCACTTGTAAATCTATACTCTAACCAACTCAGACTCTAACGCTCGTTTTGCGCTTACTGATTCTCTTAAGTCACTCGAGTACCCTCGGCTCCACCATTTTTAATAATTTAACCATTACGAGTTTTATGGCGATTCCTTCGCGAGTGTCTTACCAACTGCCTATTACACCTTACATAAATGTTTCATACTTCAATTAGTCCTCTAAGGTCTTTAACCTATGTTTCAAAGTAAGGCGAGGGGTAAGGGTTCATTCGCGAAACGTCGTTACTTAAAACGGTCGTTTCTCCTATACCGTTCATCGGAATCAAACGGACCACATATCAAAACGAAGCTCGTAACATGAGCTATCTAAACATGGCAATGGTCAACATCTAGCAGGGGGTTCTCGGGTCCTAATGTTATGAACAAAAGCAGTCTAAAGTAAATCGGACATTACGACGGCTATGTTTACGCGATTTACCAAATTTAAACCATTCCAAATCCACCACAATTCAACCCCAATTCACAACCCAATCAAAACCCCATCCAAACTACATCATAACAGCCCCAACAACTCCACATTAACAATTTATACTTATTCCCCACATGAACTAAAAGCTTTACTTAGGTTCTTTAACTAATTATCAAGATTTACAACTCCAAAAATACCACCAAACCAACTAATCTCTACAAACTCAACCAAACTTTAAACAAACAAGCATCATGCTTCACATATACTATACCAAACATATTCATTCCTAATTACTCAAAACTAAAGCTAGGGTTTGTAGTTTATACCTTCCTTGGAGAGTGGAGAATCAAGAGAATGGCTTGGAATCACCCTTAAAGTCCTTATCCAAGCTTAATCTAAACAAAACTTCAAGAACACAAATTTTAGTTCTTGAAAAACACTATTCACCATCTTCTTCCATGATTTATAGAAAAAGATTGGCTTGGAATTAGAAGCTTAAACTTATAGGGAGTATGTAACTATCCATGGGGAAGCTTAGATAAATACCTTGCTAAATAGTAAGTGGTGGAGCTTGGATCTTCATTTTTTAAGAAAAGAAGCCGAGAACTTTTATGAAGAAAATGGGGGGTTTGTGTTTTTTGATGAAAATGAAATGTTTTGGCTTGGTTGGTTGCTTTTTGTTTTGTTTTTTGGTTAATTACCTTTCTAGCCTTGACTTTGTGTGGTTTTAAATCAACCACATCTCCTTCCCCTTATGTCATGCTTATGTCACATTGCTATGTCATCATCCCTTCTAATCTCTTTGATTAGCTTGTAATTGTTTGCCTAATGACCGCTGATCTGTTATACGGTTCGCTTAACTTTCGTTTTCATTTATCGTTTGAGGGATCATACCTGGGATCTTATTACTTAGGTTCCCTTAACCTTTCTCAATATATTGTATTCCTTTTATGATCCTCTCTTATAATCCTTTAATTTAAATCCTTTTTATCATGTTACCTTATACTCAATTCTTTCTGTATCTAGTGGATTTCCGGGAAAAATCAAAGTGTTCGGAATTGGATTCTGACAATCTTTACATACACTTATATACCATATAAAGTTCCAATAAAATCTCAGAATATCCATAAAAGAACCCCTACCTAGTGTGGCATGAAAAGTTTTCTCATTCAGCAAAAACACTATTCATAAGGGTTTCAAAAATTTTCCAAAAATTGGGGTTATTACAGTCTCCCCTCCTTAAAAGGATTCCGTCCCGGAATCAGATAGAAAATGAATAGGGATACTCTCTTAACATTGCACTTTCTAACTCTCGAGTAAATTTTCCCACATTGTGGTTCTTCCATCAAACTCTGACTAGTTTGATAACCCTTCTCCTAAGCACTTGTTCCTTTTCGATCTATAACCCTTTCTGGCTGCTCCCTATAGGTTATGTCTGGTCGCATGCCTATGCGCTCATATGCCCCTATTTATCTGGCATCCGAATTACACTTCCTTAACATTGATACGTGAAACACGTTATGACTTGCTACATGTTCGGGGGTAAGGCTAGCTCATATGCTAACCTCCCAATACTTCTTAATATATCCAAGGGTCCAACAATTGTTCGACTTAGCTTTCCTTTCCTTCCGAATCTCATTAACCCCTTCCAAGGGAATACCTATAACAACACTAGGACCCCTACTTCCCATTCCTTGTCCTTTCGTGTCAAATCAACATACTTCTTATGTCCATCTTGGGCTACTACCAGCCGTCCCTTGATTAAATCAATTAAATCCTTGATCCTTTGGACCACTGCTGGTCTGAGCATCTTGCGCTCTACAACTTCATCCTAACATAAGGGAGATCGACATTATCTTCCCTCAAGGATCTCATAAGGCGACATCTCGATAATGACATATGATCTATTGTCGTAAGAAACTCAATCCGTGTTAAGTGATCATTCCAATTTCTTTCAAGTCTATTTCACAGACTCTCATTATAACTTTTAGCATTAGAGCTTTTGCTTCTCAATACCCATTCTTTTCCAGTTCGTAATCGCTACTACCTTCCGTTCCTAATATTATACTGGTTATACTTCTACTCGTTAGCGTTCTATAACCTTTTAATAACCACGTCAACCTTAGTATCACGAATGTGTTTCCATTCCGAATACTACCACAACTTTACTACTCCTTTCTCAGCTGTTTCCATTTTCCAAGGTTTGATCAATCATATAGAAGTAAAGGAATTTGTTGAGAGATCACTATGATCATGAACACTTGTTATATCGCATAGTTAGTACAGAAGATGGCCAGCCTTTAGTACTTGACAAGCAATTAAACAATAGCTGGTATCCTACTCGGCTTCTATCACACAGATAGAGAGTCATTCGGCAATACCTCCCCTTCTGGAAGGGTTGTTCTTCTCAGTTTATATGAAATGAAAAGAAGAGAAAAGAACGAATTGAAGAGAATTGTATATATGAAAAATATACTGCCACAAAATATCTGGCTTGGAACCTACCTCTGAACTATAGAGGTTTGTCATAGGAGAACAAAACATATATGTATTTATATCAACATCAAGTATTATAGCATCGCATTTCACGTGCCTAAATATTTTTGCTATTCCGTCCATCATTCTATGGACCCATGCTCTTCCTCGAGCTTATACACAATCACCTTTGAAACTCCCTCGATATCGAAAATCGAATCTGGGATCTCATTCTAGACATCATCGTTACTAGAATTCTATGCTTGCATCACAACCTTCCTCGTATAGTCATACGACCCTCAATTGATAAGGAGGAATAAATATTCAATAGGTAAATAATCTACTTAATTAGTCTATTCAATGATAACTTATACATCACCACGACCCGATTAGTGGTACTTAATCTCAACATCCATTCCAATACAACTTTCATGGTTGTAATCGACTCATTACTCGCAGAATCATTGCTGCACTACTATGGTCCACTACTGACCTACTGTCGTCATTCACGTTCCATGAAATCTTCATATCTAACCATACGGAGTCCATACATGTCGTATCAAATCCTTCTAAGGAGGTAACATAATCACCATTCACGATTCATGAAGAACACTCCTGATTCTGACATACATACATGACATGAAGCAGATAAAATTGCAGAAGAGTTTCGCTCAAAGCAACGATAGCAGGTTAATACCATTCTTAATCATATGCCTTAAATAGAAGACTTAACTCAAAGGTTCGTCTAGTCCTTTTTGAAACATGGTCCTGGCTTATCTCAAGATAGTATCTTCTGAGATAGATAGCCCGCTTATGGCGATTACACGAATTAAACCTTTACCAACTACTATTACGGTTGGGTATTGCACAGTCATCAGAAGGAATGTCAATCTTCCAAACCATAATACAACCTTCATAGCTTTAACCATCATCACTGTATTCCTTTGGCACAAGCGCCTATAATTATCCTTTTACCTTTAAAGTGTCGGCCACCTCTTTGGCCTTTCCTGATAGTAAAATCTCCTTACAGTCAATGTCATTTTAACCACCTCCAAATAAATTTTCTACCTCATTTCAATCACAGCTTATGTGAAGATGTTTTCCTTAAAATCTGATGAGTTAAAAAAAATATCACCATTTTTCCATAAGTTATTGCCTCAGTCTTGAGAGGTTAATCACTGTCACGACTGACTCTCAATCATACTTAGAACATCTTTTATCTTAGGTCCTAATTGCCCTGAACAATTTCGACCATTACTGGTTCGATCCATACTTTCTCGTGGTTTAACACGTGCCCCACTTGGCATCATTATAATTACGTCATATTTCCTTTATCAACATTTCTATTCTTGAGAATTTGAATATTACCTTTCTCCTTGTAAAACCTCTAAGGTTATCCTTGAATCGTTCCTCCTGTATTCCCTAGATACAGGGCATATCAAGATACCATTTATTAATACCAGAATCATTATCTATATACTTCTAAAAAATTTCTCCACTGATTCTTAAAGGTTGTTGTTACCTTAACCCTTTCCGAATCATACTTTTAAAACTCATACTGTCCCTATTAAGGGTGAAATGCCAACCTTTATGCATTCCCCTAGGATTCATTTTAAGTTACCCATGTTCTATCCTTAATTCCTACCTTTAAAAAGGTACATGCATCCTTCCATGGATAGATCAAGTCATATATCCCTGATAAGGGTGTCTTATTCAATCATTCCCACCTCGATAGTACATGTCTAATTTCACAATAACATCTGTATTCAAACTGAGGTCAACCCATATGGCCTTCAAAAGACAACAACGGTTATCCGCTTTTCTTGCCTAATTTGGTAACGATAACAAGGATGTTCTGGAAGATATTGGTCGTGTTCAACGTGAACTTCTTCTTAATAATTCCTTATTTACTTTTGTTGTTTATCTCAACAGTCACCTCAATGTTGGGATATCTTTCATACCTGGCGTCTCCCTTTCTGGGTATAAAGCCACCTGTCTTACACTTCACATTCTTGAAGGTCACTTCCTTCATCCAATTTTCCTAATTTCTTACTTCCTTGTCTCCTCAGTCAATTCGCGTCTCATTATTTATCCTTCAAACTATCTCAAGGTTTCCTCAAATCCTCCCAACTTACAGAGGGTAAACTATATGTATCTCTTATGCCTTTAACCATCAACTTTAACTCATGGTGAATCATCCTCATCCTGACGATTACTTACTTTTCTATTTCTATTGCTATGAGTCTTTAGGGTTTCCTCATACCTAACTCCCTTATCATACCTCAAACTCTATTGCCTTTATATTCCTTTCCACTTCAGTTTCTTTCTATTTTCCTTTCTCTTATCATTATTTCATGAACCAACATAACATAAGCATTGATTTCAAACATCCCGTCATTCTCGATTCGTGTCCTCAGAACGAATCTTGACAAATTTTAAAACTTAGATTCATAATTCATCATACTCGTCCGCCTTTGTTCTGGCTCTAAAGCTTTTACACTCTCTCCATAACCTTGGGAATTACTTTCCCGAAAACAATTGGCTGAACTTTAATCAGTTTATTATAATCTCTTGCTCCGTGCCTTCCTTGGCCTTTCACCAGTGGGTGGTCTCGCTCCTAGGAGGGTAAGTGATAAAAACAGTCTTTTATGATTCGTCCATCATTTAGAATCTCAAATGATTCCTATATTTCCTTTAGCCAGGCTCTTGCCTCGACTGGGTCAGCTTGTTCCTTGGAACTCTGAGAGCTTAGCGACTTAAAGGTCCTGAAAGAATTTCCCACCGCACTGTCTCCTCAGGGTGGTGGTTGGGGATAATAGTCTAAGTTCTCTTTAGACAGGTCCATGAATTGCCGTATAGGGGTACCATCTCGGGTCTCCTTTCCTTACTCGACTTTCTGTTTCCTTAATATGAAATGTTTCATCCTTCTCCCATACTTGGGGTTATCTTTTACGTTAAAATCCTCATTTTCCACTTCATTATGTTATGGGTTCCTTCTATCTTGATGGCGCCCTCCCTGACTATCACGTTCAGTGTTTGCTCTATATCTTATTCCTCAAACTAGCTTTCATCTAAGATCTCATCTTTAGGCTCTTGAACATTTGGAAACCAATTTCTATAGGAATGCCTCATTATTCCCTTATCATCTTTCTCGGTATTAATCTTTTATCTAATTATTGGCTCTCTGCCTTCATTCATCACTTTTTCTGGCACAATATGTTCTCTTCCGATAATTCAGACTGTATTGCAATCTCAAACATATTTTCGGTACCGGCTCCGGTTACCTTCACTTCTATTTCCATTTTCTCAAAATCTCTTATAAACTCTCCAAAAGACATTATCATCTTGAGTCTCTCCTTTTTACTAAGGGCATCAGCCACCATATTGGCTTTCCCCGAATGATACAGAATCTCCCAATCATAATTCTTGATTAGCTCTAACCGCCTCATTTGGCGCATGTTGAGCTCTTTCTGCATGAAAATGTACTAGAGCACTTACGGCTTACGTAAATCTCGCACTTCTCTCCATACAAGTAGTGCCTCCAATCTTTAGGGCAAAACTATTGCCACGAGCCCAAGCTCATGGGTGGGGATACCGAATTTTATATTCCCTTAATTTTCTTGACGCGTACACGAGTACCTTGTTGTGCTGTATAAGAGCACCCTAATTCCTTATGGGAAGCGTCAATACAAATCACAAAATCTCCTTTTTCCATCCGACAATGCCAATATAGGGGCCATCACCAATCTTTGCTTCAGTTCTTGAAAGTTGTTCTCGCATTTTTCTGTCCATTCAAACTTCTCAGTCTTACGAATAAGCCGCGTTAAAGGGGCTACTATCTTAACAAACTTGAACGAACCTCCGGTAGTGATCGGCCAATCCTACTTCTGGTAATTCCCCTAACCATGGTCATCAATTCCACAGTGGTCCTTTATTCATTCTTGTCAGGATCCTTCACAGGATCCTTCTTAGCGATAATTCCCTTCTAGGACAACATCCTCAACCGCTACATCCTCAATATGAACATCATCTGGTCCCGTGTTAGGACGCTCTATCGGGTCCACAATCTGATCTCCAATAACTAATAAAACATCATCGCGTTGTTGCTCCTCAACCTCAGGGTTCGGAGTCCCGCTACCATATATGATAACGAACTACGCTTCTATCACGATATTTATAAGGGTTCCCATAAGGGTTTTAACTGTCAGTACTACGTTAGGTAGCCCGACTATGAACTTGGCAAGAGTTCTTATTATCTTTGTGAACTTATTATCTTAATGTCACATCATCTCTGAGGTTTATAACGCTTAGCTCTGATACCACTTCTGTCACACCCCCAAATCCGGGGTCGGGGATCCGGGTTGTCACGAGTTCCATTTCGCTTAACAACACCCAATCTTAATAAATAATCAACTACTCTGTACTGTGACCCTACCATTAAACACACACCACAAGTTATAGCCTCAGAGATGAATATCCAAAAATAATCACAAGTCGTTTTATTCCACAATTATATTCCAATACACCTTAAACAGGTTTCTGAATAAATTTACATTTCTTTGCCATTATTACAATTCATAAATATACATAATCTGATACATCAAAAGTTGAAAGCCTAGCCTATTGGTAGTTCCTACCTGAGCTACAGCGACATCAACGCCTATAGGAAACTGTGGAACGTTTCCTATCCGCTCGCGAATTGGGAGCTTGGTACTGTTCATCTTGTCTATCTGATGTTATGTGATGAAATAAGAAAGCAAGGGTGAGCAGCAAGCCCACCAAAATAATATGTATAATGATTAACAATATATGAGCCTTCTCATAGTACTCATGAAAGTCTTGGTCAAAAAAAATGAACCAAGTTGATATCTTAATGCGATGAAGTCGCAAAATATTCAGTATATATATATATACATATATACTTTTCAAAATATGGGAAGTCCTCTTACATGCATAATACACACAGAGTTCCAGTGTATAACTGTATAAAAATATCGTTGCAAGGTGATCTCATATATCTAACCTTGTCTCAACGTTTTTCTGAAAATCTTTGTCATGCATAAGATAATCATTTACTAGATATAAGTTTAAAAGATGAAGTTACAAAATAATCCAATATACTTATATCTTTTCCAAATACTACTTGAACTACCACCGTTGAAGTTATAATTAGTTTCAAAAGTTCATCACACTGATGAGAATACAAGATTAGACTTGAATAGATTCAATCTTTGAAATATTTTGAAGGAAATGAAGTTATGATATACTTCATTAAGTCCCGATATATATATACACCTATATATATACATACGTTTCCTGAAAACCTCCGTCATGTAAAGTATGAACAGAATTGCAATATCCAATAAATGTGGAAAGGAAAGAATTTTGGCATAAACCTGATATATTGCTGATCAGGCAAAGATACCAATAAGTAACCTTTTCTACTGTAGATGGATGAATTCCTCGCCGGTCATCACCCTGGCCGCATAAGGACCTCGCGCTAGACCGTTACCCGGCCACTCACGCGTGGATGGACTGTCACCCAGCCTCTTACACCTTCATAGACCTTACCCCGGCCAGTCGCTTATGCCGACTCAATTAGATGGACTTACTTCCCAAACGTTGGGCAAGTAATCAAATTGTTTTCTCAAAACAGCAACCTCGTTGCGAATATAAAATACACCACAGAGCCGGATCCCTAAGATTTTTGAGCGAATATTCAAGTCTCCTTTGAAAGGAAGATCTTAAATCTGAAAATGAGTTGTGGGATCCGCTCTAACTTTTAAAATCATTTTGAAGACTCGAAAACATTTTTAAGAATGTTTGGAGTAATGCTGATTTAATAAAATAAATCAGTCCCAATATATTAGAGAATATCTGAATATTATTATTTAAATAATATTCTCATAAAGATAATCCTTATAAAAATAATCGAAGTAGAAGTTTTAAAACTTATATTTGAAATGGATATTAAATAACCAAAGATATACTTATATGAAAGTACTATCTTTATTTGAATAATCGAAAATAAGTTTGATTATCGAAACATTATTCTTTAATAAAATAAAGAATATTATTAAATAATAAGCGGAGTCATAATACCTCGAATGAATATTATAAATAATATTCATTAAATAAAATAAATGGAGTCATACATCCTCCAACGAATAACCAATTAATAATCATTAAATATATAAACAGAGTCATAAGTCCTCGAATGAATATTCAAATAATATTCATTAAATAAAATAAAGTTATCGAATAAACCTTATTCGATTAATAGTTTGGAAAACTATAACCATATATATATAAATATATATATATATATAAAATCTACTTGGGATCCTCGACTCCCGGTTTTAGAAAATGTTTTCACCTTTGGGTCCCTATACTAAGGGTATATGCAAATTACTGCTATCCTCTAGCATAGGTATTATCAACTGAACCAACAGATATATATGGCAAGAATACGAAACAGGCATGCATATGTACCATATCACATGCTATAATATATCACAAGAATTTGCTAATAACAAATATGCATTTATCGCAAGATCATGCATATACACATATACATCACAACAACAGTTATAACGGGTAGAAAACTTGCCTGAGTGACTCGGGGTTACGAATGGCTCGGGACAAGTCTGGTAACCTATAAGCAACAAGTAAGTTGGAATTAAACCAAAGTCACTTGTAAATCTATACTCTAACCAACTCAGACTCTAACGCTCGTTTTGCGCTTACTGATTCTCTTAAGTCACTCGAGTACCCTCGGCTCCACCATTTTTAATAATTTAACCATTACAAGTTTTAAGGCGATTCCTTCGCGAGTGTGTTACCAACTGCCTATTACACCTTACATAAATGTTTCATACTTCAATTAGTCCTTTAAGGTCTTTAACCTATGTTTCAAAGTAAGGCGAGGGGTAAGGGTTCGTTCGCGAAACGTCATTACTTAAAACGGCCGTTTCTCCTAAACCGTTCATCGGAATCAAACGAACCACATATCAAAACGAAGCTCGTAACATGAGCTATCTAAACATGGCGATGGTCAACATCTAGCAGGGGGTTCTCGGGTCCTAATGTTATGAACAAAAGCAGTCTAAAGTAAATCGGACATTACGACGGCTATGTTTACGCGATTTACCAAATTTAAACCTTTCCAAATCCACCACAATTCAACTCCAATTCACAACCCAATCAAAACTCCATCCAAACTACATCATAACAGCCCCAACAACTCCACATTAACAATTTATACTTATTCCCCACATGAACTAAAAGCTTTACTTAGGTTCTTTAACTAATTATCAAGATTACAACTCCAAAAATACCACCAAACCAACTAATCTCTACAAACTCAACCAAACTTTAAACAAACAAGCATCATGCTTCACATATACTATACCAAAAATATTCATTCCTAATTACTCAAAACTAAAGCTAGGGTTTGTAGTTTATACCTTCCTTGGAGAGTGGAGAATCAAGAGAATGGCTTGGAATCACCCTTAAAGTCCTTATCCAAACTTAATCTAAATAAAACTTCAAGAACACAAATTTTAGTTCTTGAAAAACACTATTCACCATCTTCTTCCATGATTTATAGAAAAAGATTGGCTTGGAATTAGAAGCTTAAACTTATAGGGAGTATGTAACTATCCATGGGGAAGCTTAGATAAATATCTTGCTAAATAGTAAGTGGTGGAGCTTGGATCTTCATTTTTTAAGATAAGAAGCCGAGAGCTTCATGAAGAAAATGGGGGGTTTGTGTTTTTTGATGAAAATGAAATATTTTGGCTTGGTTGGTTGCTTTTTGTTTTGTTTTTTGGTTAATTACCTTTCTAGCCTTGACTTTGTGTGGTTTTAAATCAACCACATCTCCTTCCCCTTATGTCATGCTTATGTCACATTGCTATGTCATCATCCCTTCTAATCTCTTTGATTAGCTTGTAATTGTTTGCCTAATGACCGCTGATCTGTTATACGGTTCGCTTAACTTTCATTTTCGTTTATCGTTTGAGGGATCATACCCGGGATCTTATTACTTAGGTTCCCTTAACCTTTCTCAATATATTGTATTCCTTTTATGATCCTCTCTTATAATCCTTTAATTTAAATCTTTTTTATCATGTTACCTTATACTCAATTCTTTCCGTATCTAGTGGATTTCCGGGAAAAATCAAAGTGTTCGGAATTGGATTCTGACGATCTTTACATACACTTATATACCATATAGAGTGCCAATAAAATCTCAAAATATCCATAAAAGAACCCCTACCTAGTGTGGCATGAAAAGTTTTCTCATTCAACAAAAACACTATTCATAAGGGTTTCAAAAATTTTCCAAAAATTGGGGTTATTACAATATCTTCCAAAGACAAGAATTAAAAAATTATTTTGCATAATCTCTAATAATTAATGTATCCAGATTATCTGGTTACTACTAAATGAGAAAACATATATAGTCGAGTCCTAACTTTATTTTGGCAGCTATAAATAACATTTTCTTAAACACAATATATTCAAGAACTTCATCAATATTTGTGAGTATTGAATTAGTACCTCGTGAAGCTCTGCTTTTAATTACCAATAAATAACTAGACTCATAAAAATAAAAGATTAACCAATATAAAAATAATTCATACCCTTTCGTCTATGGAGAGCAGCCATCTTTCTAGGAAGAAATCCAAGAGAACCGTGCCTAGGATGCTCAAACTTCCTGTGAGATATTGTTCTTAATTTGTCTTGACCATGTACAAAACTAAAATCAATATTAGCACACACCCAAAATAGTTAATTAAAACACTCAAATCTTGTCCTCATCTAAATTTTAAATCTCGAGTGAGCGAGATACTAACATAGATCAGTGAACAGAATAACCACACAAGTTAACATAAATATTCACAAATCAGATATTTATTGATCTATATAAAACCTCATTACACGTAAATGATTAAATTTGTAGAACACACATCTTATGAGTGAATGAATACCAAAAAATGTTAATTATCCGCTATAAATTTCACCTTATAGTAATTTACAATATAAGCCCCAAAAATCAGACCTTATTTGAAGAGGATTTTGAAAGAGAGGCCGGTAAAGAAAGTTCCACGAGAGAGTACACACACGTACTTAAAAATTTATGCACAAAACAACACTTAAAATTTAGGCGAAGCCTAAATTGAAACTGCTTAAGAAACTAAAAAATAAGATCATGTAAATAACTAATTACATCATATAAAAGATGCTTGGTTTATACCTGCAAAAATAATGTGAAGCCCTAATTGAAATCATTTAAATCCCTAATTATAGCGACATGTATTCCTAATTGAAACGGTATGAAGGTGTAAAGCCCATCCAGTGACTTGTGTATATGTTTTGAGATATATTTGTGTATATACGATTATGTACGAGAGAGAGAGAGAGAGATTGTGTTTTGGAGAGAGATTGAGCTTCATTGAGGAGAGAAGGTGGGGAGATTATTTTGTGCGTAAATTATTTTTAGAAAGAAAGTTTTGGGTTTGAGCGGGTTAATTTTAGGATATTGGTCGCCCAAAACTTTAGACTTCAGTTGACCCAAATAATTAGCCCGCCTAATTCATAAATTCTTGTAACACAATTTTCAGGATCAATAGCAACACCTTAATTAATGTTATCATAGATATTTAAACTTACCTAAGGTAACACCGGATGACTTCTATTGTAATATCAAAAAACATGTCGCCTTAGATCAATTTTAAGTCATTTTAGGTAATATTTTGGCTTGTAACACAAAAAAAAGTGTTGGTAAAAGTCATATATGGTGTAATGTTTATAGATTATAAAAAAATAAAAGATTATTGTTTAGTATTATTATGAAATTATTTTAAATGATTTTAAGGTTTCATATTTAGAGTTCTTAAATTTTGTAGGTTATGCTTATTTACTCTCACAATTTAAAAGATTAAATTTATAGTTAGGCAAGAATTTATTTAGTTTATTTTCAAAAAAAAAGAATTTATTTAATTGTTTATATTTTATTATACAATTATTTGCAATCTTATTTAATATATTTTGATAAAAAAAGTTATAATTAAAAAGTATTGAATTTATTAAAAGTGAAATTGTACTTATTTTAACCTAAAATTTTATTCATATTTCAAAATATTATAATTATTTTGTTCATACATAAATTATACATCTTTGTGAAAATGTAAAAGATTTAGAATTACAAATAATATATTTTATTTGTTTAAATTTGTATAGACTTGATATATTTAGAGTTGTAACTTGTTATTTTTAATTATTTTATTTGATATAAGGTCATGTTCATATCCTTGACTTTTTATTATTTTTTACTCATGGTTGTATATATGTATTTGTAGTTTAGGATGGTGTAACTTATACTATAAGAAAAAATTAATCAGACAACACATATCAGACAACGCTTGACCAAAAAAGTGTTGCCCGAAAATTTTATACAACAATTTTTATATACCCAAAAAATGGGTGTTGTGTGAATCCCATTTCTACAACAGATTTAAAACTGTTATTAGACAAATGCTTTAAAAACTATTGTCTAGGTAATTGACACAGATAAGCCTTTCAAAAGCGATGTTGTGTAAATGAAGTAGTATGTACAACGGTTTAATTTTGCTTGTCTGAAAATAATAGAGACAACATTGTGAAAAAGTGTTGTTGGAAGAAGACAAATGTTTTCTCCTAGACTTAGTTAAGTTGAAGTAAAACATCGAACCTTTGTTGTGTTGTCTGAACATTACCTAACATACAAGTGTATTCCTTCTATTTTATGTCACAACATCAGATAAGCATTTTGCTGATAAAATTGATGTATCAATTCTTAACATTTTTTTTAAAAAATTAACTTAGACAAACTAATTTTTAACTAGACAAATATTAAAACTTTTATTGGTGAGCTGGTGTAGTGAGAGCCGTTGATTGAAAGAAGATTTCACATCAGCCGTAAGATTAAAAAATGTTGATACTCTTACACAACTATTTTTGTGCAATAGAAATGTTGTCAAAGTTTATCTAAGACAGCATTCATAGAAAACCATTGTATGTAAGGCTCATTCTAGAACTTTATGAAGCATTGCACGTGATTGGTGAAAAAAATATTCACATCGATTGCTAAGTTGGTGTAGTGTGAGCCGTTGATTGAAAGGAGATTTGTATCATCCGTCAGATTAAAAAACATTGCTAAGCTTACACTACTGATTTTGTTCAAAAAAGAAATGTTGTTAAAGTTTATCTAAGTTAACATTTTTTCATAGAAAACCGGTGTCTGTAACTAGAACTTTCTAAAGCATTGCATGTGATGAGGTGGCACCATGTTAGGTAATGAATACAACACGGGGGGGGGGGGGTGAATGTGTTTTGGATATTTTTAAGGCTTTTTGAATGTTTATTTCTTGGTTAACAAAGAAGATTAGAAATGCAGTAATATTATGTTAACTGAAATAAAATAGTGCACACAATATTTCAAAACTCACTTAATTTTATATTAAAATTAAGCTAGTGCCTTGCTACAAATCCTGGGTTCTTTGTAAGTAAAGAACTCAGCTTCTTCCGTGAGAGAGTTGTAAGAAATTCTAGATATGTTTGATACTTGAAATAAAAGCAAAGGACCGGTGTTTACTTTATAGATTAGTAAATACAGGTTTACACAACATGCAATAAGATGTACTAAACCATACTTTAAGTTATCTCTAAAGCTTTCCATTTCTGGATTAGTGTATATTTGCAAATCCTGTGAATCTGTGACTTTCCTTTGTCAGTTAATATTGGCCTTTGATCTTATACTCTTCAAGCTGCTTTTGTAGACTTTTCAATCTAAGTGATTAGATTATTTGTTGATTGATAATCTTGAATATTTAACTTATCTGTATTCTCCTGTTTGATCTATAGAGAACTGACATCTCGATAAGTATAATGGCTTATCGAAATATCTGAGTTCTCTATAAGTGTCTTCGACTTGTCCAAGTCTGTGAGTTCTCTATAAGTGAACTTGGCTTGTCGAAGTCTCCAAACTTCTGTATGTAGAAATGGCTTTTCGATATCACTGAGATCTCTATAAGCATTTTGACGTGTCAATATCTCTGAGATCTCTAATGAGAAAATTGACTTGTCTATATCTCCAATCTTCACATCTTCATTTGACTTGTCGATATCTCTGAGTTCTCTAATGCAGAAATAACTTGTCGATATCTTTGAGTTCTTTAATGTAGAAATGACTTGCCGATATCTTTGAGTTCTCTAATGCAGAAATGACTTGTCGATATCTCAGAGATCTCTATATGCATTTTGACTTATAAATATCTCTGAGATCTCTAATGATAATTTTACTTGTCGATAACTCCAATCTTCATGTCTTCATTTGGCTTGTCGATATCTCTGAGACTTCTCTATAAGCTATTTTGGAGTTCTCGAATGACTTCTCTATACGACTTGATCTGTGACTTGTAGATATCTTGACTTAGAACATTTTTACTAAAAAAATTATTCAACTCCAAGCTTCTTCACAATTTCTCTGAGGCATGATCTTCTTGATCTTCTTCTAGAGTTTATTTTTAGGCTTGAGACTGTTTACAGAAAAATACTCCAGTCTAATCTTTGACATTTTACAGACTCAAGTACTACAGTACAAAATACAAATTTAGATTATCATGCAATTAATTCTTAGGATTGTCAATTTAACATAGTCTTGTTATGATACATGCATGTCTTGCACAATAATTTCCCCCAATTTGTGAGAAGATTGCTTATTACATATTCATGCCTAGTAACAATACTAACCCCAAGTTACAATGAAACAATTAAAGATTACATAAAAAATTGACAGAAGTACAACTTTTATACATTAAGTGAATACAACAGTTTGATAAGTTCATCTATTACAAAAAAAATTCATAGTCTGTTTCTTGTCTAATGAGGTCCTTTATGTCTACAAGTACTTGCAGTTCCTCTATAATTTGTTTCCCTCTTAGAGCTTCCACAAGCTTGAGCCAATCAATAACTATTCAAGTAACCAACTCTGACTCTTGAGAATCTGCCAACTTTAATGTTCAGAAAATGTCCATCCTTGGAAATTCTGCTCATCCCCTTTTCCTTTAGTTCTTCAAATCTTTGCTCAAACATTTCTATCTCTTCAACATATTTCCTTTCCCTTTCCTCTCTTTCAGCCTTTTCTTTTGCTCTTCTTTCTTCCCTTACTATCAACCATACATTCAATACAGACCTCAATGCCATTGTGCCAGTATCCTTATCCTTTAGTAAGCTAATTACCCTCTTAATATATGTGGCTGAAAATATATCCATTAAATTCCTTCCAAGTAAAGTGTAGAATCCATCTTGATAATAGATTCTTACATCCCTCAATGATACAACCCAAACTTTGATCATTTCTTCATCTAATTGTTGAAAGTAATCATCATCTGTGATGCACCAGTTTAAAGGTAGAAAATCATTTTGATTAAAGTAGTTCCAGATGGCCCTCTAATTAACTTTCAGTTTCTTTGGCTTTCTTCCAACATATTTTTAATGAGTTTTGATTGGGGGCTTGAAGGAAGGTAAGTTTGAGATTTTCTTTAGAGGAATTTGGCTAGAAGTGATTGGTATTTTCAGTATGGTGTTTGCAGTGTGTTTGTATAAAAACTTAGGCTTAGAGGTCAAAGGTAGTGATGTGTTTGAGTTTGATGGCTTAGAGGTCAAAGGTAGTGAAGTGTTTGAGTTTGATGGCTTAGAGGGTTGAGTAAGTTGGATTTGAATTGATTGGACATTTTCTTGGTTCTTGAATCATCCTCCTTCTTCTTTCTTCTTTTCTCATCACCCTTCTTCTCATCATTTCCCTTTTTCTTGGCATCTCTTTTCTTCTTATCTTCTTTGTTGCTAGATGCCTTGGAGGATTGACTTGGATTTGAGCCAGAAGGTTTTTGATCATCTTTCTTCTGCTCATTATCAACCAAGTCATCCTTATTTAATTGAGTTTTGGGCAACTTGGCTTTAGGATCTCTCAAGTATCTCCCCAAAATCCTTATCATCTCTATATCTTCATCAGTCTTGTTCTTTTTGGTCTTCAATCCAGTTTCCAAAGTCATTATAAGTTAACAAGAAAGTTCTTCAGTTCCTTGATGTTTGGATAGATTTATGCCAGTCCCTTGTTGGATAGAGATATGCTTCTGGAAAACCAGCTTCTTGAGCTTTTTGTAATTCTTCAAGCAAGAGAGTCTCTTCACTGATTACTCTGTTGACTTTTTTAATGAAGATATCCAATTAAGATTCCCTTCTTGATGTAAGAAAATTAAGGGACACCTACATGCATCTGTCTACACCTGAGTCATTGATGTTTATCACAATTCTCTTTTCCAGAAAATTACCCTTGGTTAACAAAATCACCCTTATGAAGTTTATGGTCTTGTTCAAAGCTCTCTTGTAGGTGATGAAGTTGTTGTTGAGAGAAGCCCTGAGAGCCTTTAGAAAATCTTCAAATTAATTGCTCAGACTAGGTCCCTCTGCTGCTTTTATAAGCCTCTCCATTCCAACATCAACTTCTTGAAATTTGCCTTTATTAGCAGCTTGAACAGATGTAGATGTTTGGGATGATCTTAGTAGCCTAGCCTTAATCTCGCCCTTAGGTTTGTTAGCAGGTATGATAATAGATGTAGGGATTTCAGGCCTCACAACTTCTGGAAGTGCATACAGTGGAATGTTGAGTGCACCCATTATGGCTCCCAAAGACACATAATTCTGCATTTGTAGATGCTTATGAGAGTCCACCAAGGTTTGAATATCAGCCTGTTGACTTTGAACAATGGTTGTGAGTTATGATATTTGAGTTGTTAGAGATTCATTGGTTGATTGTAAGGTAGAGACTTGAGATTGAAGAGCCTAGATTTGCAAGTTGGTTGATGTTGAGATGGGTTATAGAGAGTTTAAAGTGAGAGAAGTGCCAAAAGTGGCTTGCATAGCTTCCTTTATGCCTTCCATCAAAAGAGCTGAGGGCTCATATCTTCTTTGATGAAGTTGATTCAACTTGAGTCTGGTGTCATTTAAAATTTGTAATGTGCCATTGAACCAACTAATGCAGAGCCACAAAAGATTGCCTTTGATTTTTGATGTTGGCATCCATGACAGTTAGATGAAATCTTGCCATCTGTTCTGCAAAGGTTTTGAATTTAGATTTGATCTCAACTAGTGAAGGGATAATGTCATCCATTTTCTCCCTTACCATCTTCCTAATTTTATCTTAATGACAAGTCAACGTCACTTGTAGTGCTTCACCAAAGAGGTGAAAAGCCTTGATTTGAGCCTTGTAGACTTCATTGATTGCATCATAGACTTCCTGTGGAGTGAGGATCTTGGCATTACTCCCCAAAATGGTGACATATTCCTTTCTGAACCTTTCCTAGACCTCATCCATCTCCAATGTGAAGTCCTTAAAAAGCCAAGAATCCATATTGCCATCCTGCTCAACTTCATTCACTATCTTCTGATTTTGCTTCTCAACATCTTCATTATAGATAAGCAGAATTGTCTGATAGTCTTGATTTCACATATCTATAGTGAGCAGATGTTGTGTGATGTTTACAAGGCCTGGGAGTTGATCAACTAGAAGGTCATCCACAGTGCTTGGTTGGAATTGAGCATTTTGTAACCATTGTTGGATTAAGTGAAAGGGTTTTTATGTAGGGTTGGATGTTGAAGGAATATCTGTAGGTTGTGAAGTGGAGGGTTGATCTTCAATAGAATCACCTGTGACAGATGTCACAGTTTGACTCACAGGTTGAACTGTGGTTATGACAGTTTGTTGTCCTCTACATGTGGTAGGAACCTCCATTGGAATTGGAGGGGAGTTAACTAGGTTACTGTCATGTACTCTAGTCTCAAACCCTTGCTCATTTTGTAGCGAGCTTGCACTTGAATGTGTTATTCTTGCCTCTCTCATGGCAGGATCATTGGAAATTGAACTCCTAGCTTCAATTGTAAGTGCAATATCAACTAGGGTTTTGAGGGGAATTGTTCCTGCAAGAGGAACCTCCAATTGAATTGGAGAGGATTTAGATAGCTCCCTTTCAAGAGTACTACCCTCAAACCTTACAACCTGTGAAGGTTGATTTATATATAAAGGTGCATTGGAAACTACCACAGGGTCTTCAATAAAAACAAATGAAACCCCTATATTTGTGTTGGTGTCATCAAGGTCTACCCCAGCATGTAGCCTCTCACCAACAAAATTTGGTTCCTGGGTGGTGAGCACAATTTCTTGAACCCTGTCACTTGATGTTGGGAACTCTTAAGACTCAGATTCAAGAGTTTGATTAAATGAAGAAGAAATTAGAGAAATTAGAGTTTGAATTTCAGAGTTAAGTGTTGAAAGCTCCCCTGAATGAATGAGGGAGCTTGAAAAGATGTGTTTTCTTTGTGTGTGCCATCCTTATTTCTCCTTTCATACACTTGAATTTGTTTAAGTAATGGTGCAAAATTTATACAAGATGCATTAGGATGGATGCTTAGTTCAATAGAGACACCTTGTTGAGAGGATGCCACTAGAGTCTGTTTAATTCCTTGTTTTCAAACCACATCCTTTTGGGAGGATGCAGAGGTGGCTTGACTGGTCAACTAAGTTTATTTTGCTTTATTTTTTTTCTTGACAAAGGGTGACTCTTGTTCTGTTTGGTCCTCACCACTCTAATTGATTACAGCTAAAGGTGCCTTCTTTCTCTTCTTTTTATTCACTTCACCCTTTTGAGTGGATGAAGTGGTTGGTCTCCTAGATAATAATGGTAAAGAAGAAGGGGTCTCAGTATGGGAAGGTCCCTGTTGGTGTTCCCGTGTTTGTTCTTCCACAGGTACAGGAACCATTATTGCACTAGATGTAATTGTAGACTTTATGTCAGTAATGGGGTAAGGGTAAGTCCTAAAGCTTTCCAACATAAATCGAGTGATTTTGAGACTTACACTTACCTTGTTCTTTGTAGTAAGTGAACCAAATAAAAGTTTGGAGACTTGCTTATAATTGCCTAATTTTTTCCTATCTATACCATCAAGTAAATGAATGTCTACAACTTTATGGCTTAAAGTAGACATTATAAACCTAGGAAAGAATATTTCCCTACCTCTTGAAGACAAAGGCATAGTTTGCCTTGTGCTGAGCTCCTGCAGAGTTAGCATCCCCACATTGATGTGTCTATTGTGAACCATGGAAAATACCAGTTTTTGAACTATACTAGAAATGTTATCATACCCTGTCTTCCTACATGTGAATGCTCTCATAATGGAGTCAAACTGGAATGACCATTCCTTCCTCAAATTCTTCTTGTTGAGACTGGCTAAGTTCATCCTTTCACTATAGTTGATGAAGTCCATGAATTTTGCTAGTTCATTTTGAGTTGGAACCTCCATCAAATTTTTAGTAGGAATACCCAAAGCCATGTTTACATCAGTTTCAGAAAAATTCCATTTGTTGACCCTGGATGGAGCAATTAACCACCATGGAAGCAGTTTGCATTTGGAGGTGCTTGTGAGAGTCCACCAGAGTTTGAATATCAGCCTGTTGACTTGCCACCATTGATGTTAGTTGAGATACTTGATTTGTCAATTACTCATTTGCTGAATGCAGAGTGGAGACTTGATTTTGGAGAGACTAGATTTGCAAGTTTGTTGATATTGAGATGGGTTGTTGAGAGCTGGAGGAAACTGAGGTACCAAATGTGGCTTGCACAGCTTTCTTGATGCCTTCCATCAAAAGAGCAGATGGCTCATACCTGTTTTGATGAAGTTGGTCTAGCTTGAGTCTGGTGTCATTGTATTTGGTAATGTGCTATTGAACCACTTCATGCATATCCATAAAATATTGTCTAAGATTTTTTACATTTATATTTATTAAAGTCAGATCAAATTTTGCCATTTGGTCAGCAAAATGTTGGAATTTTGATTGGATCTTGACTTGTGAAGGAATAATTTCATTCATCTTCTCCCTTACCATCTTTCTGACCTTGTCTTAATGACAAGTCAAAATCAATTCTAGAGCTTTACGAAATAGGTGAAAAGCTTTGATTTGAGCCTTGTAGACTCCATTGACTGCATCATACATTTCCTGCAGAGTCAGGATCTTGGCATTACTTCCCCAAATTATGGCATATTCCTCCCTGAATCTTGCCAAGACCTGATCCATCTCCAATATGAAGTCTTTAGACAACCAAGCATCAATATTGCCATCCTGCTCAGCTTCATTCACTATCTTATGCTTTTGCTTCTCAACATCTTCATTATAACTTAGCAGAATTGTTTGATAGTCTTGATTTGCCATGTATGTGGTGAGTAGGTGTTGTGTGATATTTGCAAGGCCTGAAAGTTGATCAACCAAAAGATCATCCACAGTGCTTGGTTGAGATTGAGCATTTTCTAACCATTATTTGATTGGGTGAGATGGTTGTTGTAAAGGATTGGATGTTGAAGGAATGTTTGTAGGTTGAGAGGTGGAGGTTAGAATTTCAGTAGAACCACCTGTGATAGATATCACAGTTTGACTCACAAGGTAACGTGTGGTTATGACAATTTATTGTTCTTCACTTGTGGTGGGAACCTCCATTGGAATTGGAGGGCAGTTAACTAGGTTATTGTCATGTACTATAGTATCAAACCCTTATGTTTCTTTCAAAACACCGTCACTTGAAAGTGATGTACTTGCCTCCCCCATAGCAGGATCATTGGCAATTGAACTCCTAGCTTCAATTATTAGTGCAATCTCAGCTAGGGTTTTGAGGGGAGTTATTCCTGCAAGAGGAACCTCCAATTGAATTGAAGAGGATTTAGACAGATCCCCCTCAGGAGTACTACCCTCAAACCTTACAACATATGAAGGTTGATTTGCAGATGAAGGTGCATTTATAACCACCATAGGGTCTTCAGTGAAAACTGATGAAACCCCTGTGTTTATGTTGGTATCATCAAGGTCTACCCCAACATGTAGCCTCTCCCCAACTAAATTTGGTTCCTGGGTGGTGAACATAGTTTCATGAACTATGTCACTTTAAGTTCGCAACACTTGAGAATTGGATTCAAGTGCTTCATTATATGAAGAAGAAATTTGAGAAATTAGAGTTTGAATTTCAGAGTTGAGTTTTGGAAGCTCCCCCTGAGTGAATGAGGGAGCTTCAAGAGATAAGCTCTCTTTATGTGTGCCTTCCTTATTTTTCCTTTCATATACTTGAATTTGTTCAAGTGATGGTGCAGACTCTGTACATGATGCATTAGGGTGGATTCTTTGTTAAATAGAGACACCCTGTTGAGAGGATGCCTCTAGAGTCTGTTTAAGTCCCTATTTTACAACTACATCCTTTTGGGATGATGCAGAGGTGGCTTGAGTGGTCAACTCAGTTTATTTAGCCTTCTTTGTTTTCCTGACCAATGGTGACTCTTGTTCAGTTTGGTCCTCATCATTCTCATTTATTACAGCTAAGCATGTCTGCTTTCTCTTCTTTTTACTCACTTCACCCTTTTGAGAGGATGAAGTAGTTGGTTTACTAGCTTCTAGTGGTAAAGAAGAAGGGGTCTCAGTATTGGAAGGTCCTTGTTGGTGTTCCTGTGTTTGTTCTTCCACGGGTATTAGAACCATTACTGCACTAGATGTAATTGTAGACCTCATGTCAGGCATGGGGTAAGGGTAAGTCTTAAATCTCTCCAATATAAATGGAGTGATTTTGAGACTCACACTTACCTTGTTCTTTGTAGTACGTGAACCAAATAAGATTTTGGAAACTTTCTTAAAATTGCCTATCTTTTTCCTATCAATACCATCAAGTAAATGAATGTCTGCAACTTTATGGATTAAAGTAGACATTATAAACCTAGGAAAGAAAATTTCCTTACCTCTTGAAGACAAAGGCATAGTTAGCCTTGTGTTGAGTTCCTGCAAAATTAGCATCCCACATTGATGTGTCTGTTGTGAGCCAAGGAGAATACCAGTTCTAGACTACACTAGAAATGTTATCATACCCGGTCTTTCTACATGTGAATGCTCTCACAATGGAGTCAAACATGAATGACCATTCCTTCCTTAAATTCTTCTTGTTGAGGCTGGACAAGTTGATCCTTTAACTATAGTTGATGAAGTCCATGAATTAAACTACTTCATCTTGAGTTGGAACCTCCATCAGATTTTTAGTAGGAATCCCCAAGGTCATGTTTACATCAGTTTCAGAAAATTCCACTTATTGACCCTTAATAGAGCAATTAACCACCATGGAAGCAGTTTGATTCTCATGCACTACTGTCCTTATCACAGCTATGTTCCAGAAATCCCCTAGAACATCCAAGTACAGGACTGGATTTGCTGTTAAAGCACTTGCAAAATAAGCCTCAGAGAGAAACTTCACAAAACTCTTGAAAGTATCAGGAGCCTGGTTTGCATCAGTAAAAGCAAGTAATTGGTGCCCTCCTTTGGGATGAAAGCTGTAAATATGTTTGAGGCCATCGGAATAGTTTAAATTTGAGTGGGTAAGAAAAAGTAGAGAGAAAGAGTTTGAAACTAGATAGAGAGCGGTTGAGAATTGGAAAATTCGGGTCACTTGGAGATCTCGAAAGCGTAAAGAGGTGTATGTCGAGATGTATGGGTATTTATAGTAAAAGGTAAATGACTTATCGAGAACTAAAAATGCACGTTTGGAATTTGCTTATCGAGAAGTCATATTGAGAGAATAGATACATATCGATATGTCATTTTCCTGAATCTTATCGAGAACTAAAAAATGATTTGTCAAGATGTTCAATAAATACCTAGTTTGTCCAGAATGGACTGAATTATTTCCAATTTTTATTTGAATAAATCAAAATAAAATTAGACTAATTTTATCAAAAGTATTTTTCCAAAATAATTTATTAAATTAAATTATCTCAGTTATGAGTTATTGATAAATCTAAAAATTTACACTTGTAGATAACTCTGTGAGTTAACACTTATTGAGAACTCTAAAATGACTTATCGATAGGCCATAATAAAGCTTGTTGAGAAGTCCTTCGAGAAGTCAGAAAAATGACTTATCGAGAACTCACTCAAGAAGTCTTAAAGTGGATTGTCGAGAAGTGAATTAGACTTCTAGAGAACTCAGTTCTCTAGATACTTTTGTTCTTTTTCACTCTATTTTGTGCTAATTTCACATATCAAAAATATAAATCAACACTCAGACAGTTTTCTTAGAATTAAAAAATTCCAAGCAAAATTTTGAATTTGAAAAATAAATATACAAAGATTTCTGAAATATATTAACTCTAATTCCAATTAATTTCTAATTAAATCAAATTAATTTTGATTTACTCAAAATTATTATGCGGTCAAATATTAGCTGAGTTCTTGCATTTAGAATGAAGAAATTAGCATTCCAATTTCACTTACAAGTCTAGTGAAAGTTGCTTCATCCAAAAGTTTAGTAATAATATCAGCTAACTGTCTTTCTGTTGGAACAAAAATAAACTCAGTGATACCATTAGCAGCATGTTCTATAATAAAAGGGTACCTAATATCAATGTGCTTTGTTCTAGAATGATTAACTGGATTGGCCACAATAGATATAGCACTAGTATTAGCACACATAATTTTAATTTTTTGTAACACTAGACCATAATCCATTAGCTGATTTCTAATCCAAAGCACTTGAGCACATCAACTTCCAGCAGCTATGTATTCAGCCTCATATGTGGAAGTTGATACAGATTGTAGTTTCTTACTATACCAAGATACAAGTCTTTGTCCAAGAAACTAATAGCTTCTACTAGTGCTCTTTCTGTCAACTATGCAGCCAACAAAATCTGCATCTGTGTATCAAACAGCTTCAAAACTTGTTCCCTTAGGATACCATAATCCCAAGTTTAGAGTCCCCTTTAAGTATCTGAAAATTCTCTTCACAACCGTCAAATGTGATTCCTTTGGATTGGCCTGAAATCTTGCACACGGACATGTTGCAAACATAATGTATGGTCTACTAGCAGTTAAATACAGCAAAGATTCAATCATTCCTATATAACCTGAAATATCTACACTTTTTCCTTTCTTCTCTTCATCGAACTTAGTAGTGGTAGACATAGGTGTAGATGCAGGTGAACAATCAACCATGTCAAACTTCTACAATAAATCCTTGACATACTCATTTCGTATTCATTCTGTATGAGCTTTGAGAATCTTTGACATAGATTTTCATTAGTAGAGCCAAAGATGATATCATCCACATAGATCTGAACTAGAAACATATCATCACCATGCTGCTTGTAGAAGAGAGTCTTGTCAATTGTACCTCTAGTGAATCCATGCTTAAGCAAAAATTCTGACAGTGTGACATACCAAGCTCTAGGTGCTTGCTTTAGTCCATAAAGAGCCTTAAGTAGCTTGTACACAAAGTTTGGAAATTCTGGATCTTCAAATCAGGTGGTTGTTGCACATAAACTTCTTCTTCCAACTCACCGTTAAGGAATGCACTCTTCACATCCATTTGATACACCTCGAAATTTGAGTGTGCAGCAAATGCAATAAAGATCTTTATTTCTTTAAGTCTTACAACTGGAGTAAAAGTTTAATCATAGTCAATTCCTTCCTCCTGTGAGTAACCTTTTGCAACCAACCTTGCTTTGTTTCTGGTGACGATCTCATTTTCATCCATTTTGTTCCTGAAAACCCACTTTATTCCAATTACACTTCCGTTCTTTGGTGCACGAACCAACTCCCAAACTTTTTTTCTTTCAAACGGATTTAGCTCATCTTGCATAGCAAATATCCAATCAGGATCAAGTAGATCTTCCTCATTTTTCTTAGGCTCAACTTGTGAAAGAAAACATACATGAAGTCATTAATTTGTAGTTGCACTCCTGGTAATCACTCCAACAGTTGGATCATCAATTATAATGACTCGTATATTTCGTATTACTTTAAATGTGTAATAAATAAATAAATAAAATAGGTGTATGGGTTCTGTCATCTGGATATTATTTTTATTATTTATATATGCTCATTGGTGTTTGAGGATTATTTTGTTTAATCAGTTGTTGAGCCATGTTGTTTTATTTTTATATTTAAAAGTGATTTTATTTAATATTTATTTCCATAAATACATGGATTATCTCTAAAATCATTTTTATAGATTCATAATTTCATTTATTATTTTTAGGAATTTATAAAATTTAGAAATCAATATTTCATCAATTGTTCAGCCCTGAATGATTTTCTGATGGTATTATATTGTAAATTCTATATTAAACTCCAGAATGTTTCAAAAATTATGAAATTAATATTTTATTAAGTTTGAAATATTTTAAGAATTTTAAAATTATTTTGGAAATTTTTGGAGTTAAATTCACCCGCGCGTTGTTTCGTTTAATCGATAAATGCGGATACGAGTTGCATTTCAAGAATGAGTTCAAAATTATGAAAAAATTATTTTTAAATAACTTTTAATTATTTGTGATATTTTATAAAAATATTTTATTAATTTTCGTGTTTTCTTACCCGTGAATTGTTCGTTAAAATAATAAATGTCGAGGTTGTATTCCGATAAAAGCAGACTGGAAACAGATTGGGGTTATATTCTATCAATTACTTTCCTTTTATCCCTGCTCCTTCACAACATCACCGCCTCTCTTCCTCTCTCTCAATCGATTCCCCTGTATCTCTCGATTTCTTTCTCTCTGAATCTCTCCCTTCTCTTTTCCCCACCCTGTTCGCTCTGTTTTCCTGGTAATTCCTCTATGATGTTGTCCCCTCTATTCCATCACCGCCCTCTCCATTTTCCGGTGAGGGAGTGGTGACATGTGCATCTTTATATGTTTGTTGTGCGTGTGTGTGCGTGTGTGTGTGTGCGTGAGTCTGTGTGTGTGCGTGTATACGCGTGTGTGTGTCTCGTGTGTGTTGTGGTTTCAGTTGCCTGTGATGCCTAGTGTTGTGTTCGTTTTACGATTGATGGTTCTGCTCTCCGTCCACAGCCACACGTGTATGTATGCGTGTGGTTGGTTTGTATTCGTGCTGTGAGTTTTGCGCGTGTTTGTATGCACCTGTTTGGGGGTTCTGTTACTTATTTAATTATTTTATTTTCTTGCATGAATTATTGCATAAATATTCGTGAAATAAAAATGAATTTCGTGCGGGAAATTAAATAATTAATCGGTGAAATACGCGTTGGAAACCCGAAATTAATCGGGTACCCGCGAATTTTACCGCCATCGGCGATGAGCCTCGGCGAGCCGATGGTGGACGGTGATGATATAATTTGAGTCCTACGAGTTTAAATTAAAAGTATAAAATACATATAATAATAATAATTAATTGATTTAAATCGGTGGTTGGGATTTATGAAATTGGATGGCGATTGTTGTTGTGATTGTGGTTGTTGAAATTGATTGGATTTGACGTCGAATACTTATCGGGACATGGAGCGAATATATATATATAAATACTTTATACGAAACACGATGGTATGTTGTGGTGAAATGTTTTGCCAAAACCAATTACCCTAAGTTTGTAAAATGACGAGTATACGTATTCTCTGAAAACTAACATCAAACCGATTTTCGAGAACGTGAACCTTAATTGATACGTGTATTACAATAATGCGTGTGTTAGGATTCGGGTTTTGTTAACATACGGGTAGGTTTTTTAGCGATGATATGTCAAGCATAATCAAATGTCTAAATTAGGGTATTTCGACTCTGTAGGTTCTAGTTGGCCCGAGAGTTGACGTTGGACCTGAGAGTTGATAAGCTCCGCAAGGTTCCAATCGAAGGGCCTGAGTGTTGAGGTCAGATCCAGGATAGTCAAATAGTAAGGCGATAAAGCCGAGTGTCCAAATCGGTTCAAGGTCAATCAGAAATAGTTGTAAAGCTCTACAAGGCAAGTACCCCTGACCATATCTTTATGGTTCAGTAGTATATGAATAATTGTTGATTTAAATTTCATACTGGAACAGAACGTTTTAAGTTACGTATCCCATGTGTTCAAATTATTTTGTTAACTGATGTTTTGGGGAAAGAGTAACTTATGAAAATACCTATCTCTAAGTGTGAATAAAATGAAAAAAATGTTTTAGAAAGTGTGTTGTGATAGAATTGCTTTGAATAGAGATAGGTAAGTGATTTGGAAAACTGGATAAAGTTGATCAGATAATTGGATGAGCGTGTGCAAGGGCCCGTAACGGCTAGGAAGATAGCGTAAGAGGCGAAGTGGTTGCGCACCCTATTATAACCACCGGCCCAGCGTGACAGAGACCTAGTTAGTCTCTGAATTCCGGAACAAGTTTCATAGGATGGCCAAAAGAGCTGTTCTATGGAGATAGCTCGATCAGCTATCTCACCAGAGATCATTCAATATTTTTTTATATGAGCGAGATTTTTATGGTTCCCGTAACGGAATAAATGGTTTTGGGTTCCAGTAACGGGACAAATGGTTCTATGGTTCCTGTAATGGAACAGAAGATTTGAAAATGAAAGTAGCATGCTAAAATTGAACTCTGAATATTTACACAGCACAACTAATGAGATGTTTTATAGAGCATGCTAGTTATTGATATCCATTTTTCATCTATTTTCACTTGTTTTACTTGTTTCTATAAACGAGTTATGATTTATGTTCCTATAAATGTTTATCATAAACTATTTTTGATTATTATTTATATAATGGTAATGCTGAGCAATTGATTGCTCACCCTTGCAAAAATGTTATATATATATATATATTACAGATACCTAGGAGATTCTTCCGTGATAGTCAGGGCAGAGTTCCAGTCCTTTCGTGTCAGGCTCCTATGAGGTAGTTCTGTCAGACAAAAAAAATGGTCTATTGAGTTGCTGTATTAAGATAATATTGTCAAGGTGGTTGTAATGAGTTAGTTTTGTACGTAATTAAAACCTAAGTCATACTTAAATCTGGAAAAGATCTTGGTAAGAGGGGTCGTGATTATGTTTTATCATTAAAATAGATTTATTATGTTGGTTGTTGTGTTCTGGATGACGTCAACTCCCGAACCCGGGTTGAGGCCGTCACATCAATAATTACTTCTCTTGTGTGCCTCCTATCCCATTTTATGGTGTGAGTTTGTTGACTTGAGTTTTCTGTATTTTCTTCACCATTGGAATGACTTTAGAATTTTCACCTCTTTCCCCTATGAGTGTTTGCTATCAAATTTAGGTGTTTGAGGTGTGCTTCCATTTTCATGATTCACTTGCTCAGTTGACTCTTCATCAATTCTGTGATTTATGTTGATTTCAGCTTCATCCTCAGAATCACTATCAATGTTGAGATTTTCAAATTTCAGGGTCTCAGCTTCATTTTCATCAACGTATAACAATCCTGGACAATTGTCATCATCAAAAGTTACATATGTGCTTTCCATAATTTTCTTTTTCTCAATCACATAGACTTTATAGGCAGTTCTCTCCAATGAATATCCCATAAAAATTGCTTCAAAAACCTTGGAGTCAAAATTTCCCACATATACAGAGTTGTCTTTCAAAATATAACACTTGCTTCCAAACACATGAACATGCTTCACAGTAGGCTTTCTTTTGGATAAGATTGAGTAGGGTGATTTGCCAAGATTTTTGTTGATGAGATATTTGTTTTGAGTATAGAGTGTAATGTTGACAGCTTCTTCCCAAAAATTTGTTGGAAATTTGGCTTCTTGCAGCATTGTTCTAGCAACCTCCACTAATGTTCTATTTTTCCTTTCAACAACACCATTATGTTGAGGTGTCCTAACTGCTGAGAATTCTTGAAAAATGCCCTTGTCTTTGCAGAGTTCAGTTAAAGTTACATTTCTGAATTATGTTCCAATGTCACTCCTCAATCTTTTTACACAATTCTGATCTTCAGCCTGTTTCTCAATCATCTTGATGTGTTCAATTATGATGTGTGTAGTTTTATCTTTAGAATGCATAAATTCTACCCATGTGTATCTTCAGTAGTCATCCACCATCACAAGTGCATATTTCTTTCTTGAAATTGATAAGACATTAACTGGTCCAAATAAGTCCATGTGAATAAGTTACAAAGGTGCACTAATGGAATACACAGTTTTACTCTTATGACTTGATTTCTTCATTTTTCCTTTTGACAAGCCTCACAGACCTTATTTTAAGCAAACTCCAAATTTGGCATGTCTCTCACTAACTCTTTTTTGACTAGAGTATTGATTTTCTTGTAATTCAAGTGAGAGACCTTTTTTATGCCACAACCTGCTTTGTTCTTTAGATGCCTTGGTGTAGAAGCAACAAATTCTATCCTCATTTGCTGAGTCCAAGTCTGCAACAAATAAGCTTCCTTTCCTTGCTCCTTTTAAAGCATTTTTACCAGTCTTTTTGCTGATAATTAGGCATTCTCCTTTTTCAAATAAAACATTGAATCCTCTTTCTATAAATTGGCTAACAGTCAGGAGATTCACCTCAAGACCAGCTACCAATGCTACATCTTCAATGACAACATTTCCAGAAATTATCTTGACATATCGCATTGTGAAACCTTTGTTGTTGTCTCTAAAAGTCACTAATGGGCCAGCCATCTCCTCAAATTGTGAAAGCAGGACCATATCACATGTCATATGTCTTGAGCATCCACTATCTATGATCCATATAACCTTCTTCACTTTTCCCTGCACACAATGAGGATTAAGTGTGTTTAGAAACCCAAGCAGTGTTGGGTTCTTTATTCCTTTTAACAGATTTGGTAGAAGTAGAATTTGATGATTCAGAAAGAATAGAATTCATTGATTGATGTGCATTTTCCTTTTTAGATGAGGTCTCAATATTGACTTCCTTAATATTTATTCTCGGCTTGTGGCAACTTGTCATTACTTTCATGTTGCAAGGTATACAATCAAACTTGTCACAGAATGAGTAGGGATCATTAGCCTTTGCTTCATTATACTTGCATGCTCCCAATCTTGGCTCACTAACAGCCTTTTTATAAATGTGAGTTAAATGATTTGTAGAGCCACATTTTTGACACTGTTTCCTAGGAGCATCTGCAACAAATGCAAAGTTATTGCTTTTGTTTATTCCCACCTTCACTTCTGTTCTTATTTTTCTTTCCTTGTTGTGGATATGTTGTGAACTTGATAATTTTATTAACAAAACACCTTAGTAGATTTCACTTAGTGAAAAATGTAACACTCGACGAATAAGGAATATAGTCTCGACGAATGACTCAATATAGTCCCGACGGACGATAACTAAGTATCCATCGAGTGAGTAGCTTGTGTAATAATGAGTCTGTAACACATTTCTGCATACACCTTGTTTAGATTCTGTAGTAGCACTCAAGTCATGTTGTAATTAGATATGCAGAATAGGTTTATTAATTGTACATAGATGATGTCTTGTAATTCTGTATAAATAAAATGAAGTCAAGTGCCAGATTGCTACCCGATGGATAAACAATAATGCCACTTGATGGATGATCAACAAGGCACCCCGACGGATGATCATGTACCCGACGGATAATTAATTCAAACATCAGTTGACAGTGACAACACAGTCACATGCGTCGAGTGTATGCAAAAGGAATGTGGAAGTAGCAAATAGAAAAATAAGAACACTAAGCAGGAAAATTCTTAGAGAAACATTTGTAAGCTGTATTCTTAGCATTCCTCTATAAACTTAGTTGTTCACATTTGTAAGCAGCTGTGAGCAAATCTTGCTACGCAGAGTTTTCTTGATATAATATATATATCTCTGGTGGATACATTCAAATCCACCAGAAAGTTTTTCAAGACTTGTGTTTTTAATTACTTGTGTTTAGATTCATTTCAAGCTATTATTCCGCATTTTGCAAATCAATTCACACACATATATATTTTAAGTGAGAACACTTTTAAACCAAGAAAAAGTTTCAAGAATTCCATTCAACCCCCCTTCTGTAATTCTTGTTGCATTGTTAGGGACTAACAATTGGTATCAGAGAAAGCTCTTGATAAAAAAAGAGTTTAAAGATCACAACAAACTAGCAAGATGAACAAGAAGGATGTTGGAGTCAAGATTCCTTTTCTGGATAAAGATAATTACCATCACTGGAAGGTAAAAATGCATCTTCACCTACTTTCTCTAGATGAGGCCTATGTAGATTGCATAGAGATTGGCCCTCATGTACCAATGAGAGTTGCAACTGGGAATGATCCATCAGTTCCCAAGCCAAGGCATGAATGGTCAGATCCTGATATTGAACAAGTCAGGAAGGATAAGAAGGACATGAATATCCTGTTCAATGGAGTTGATGGTGACATGTTTGACAACATCATCAATTGCAAAACTACCAAGGACGTTTGGGATACAATACAGATTATCTATGATGGTACTGAACAAGTCAGGGAAAATAAGATGCAGCTGCTAATTCAATAATATGAGCAATTTCATAGTGAAGATAGTGAGTCTCTCACTGACATTTTTAGTAGATTTCAAAAACTACTAAATGCTCTGAAGTTGCATGGAAGGGTCTATCAGACAAAAGACTCCAATCTTAAATTCCTTAGATCTCTTTCAAAGGAATGGAAACATATGACAGTCTCATTGAGAAACTCTTAAGATTACAAGGAGTTTACTTTGGAGAGATTGTATGGCATCCTGAAAACTTATGAACTTGAAATAGAGCAAGATGAGAGGATGGAGAGAGGAAAGAAGAAAGGAGAATCCATTGCACTAGTTGCTGAGTTAGAAAAAGAGAAGGAGATGAAGATGAAAGCTGTTGAATCAACTTCAAAGGTCTGTGAAAATAAGGGCAAGGGGCTGGTAGCAGAAAATGAAGATTTTTTGAGCCAAGATGACATGGAAGATATTGATGAACATCTAGCATTTCTTTCCAGAAGATTTTCCAAGCTCAAGTTCAAGAAGAACTTTGGGGCAGCTAAGCCAAATAGATACATAGTGGATAAATCAAAATTCAAGTGTTTCAAATGTGGCTTAGCAGGGCACTTTGCCAGTGAGTGTAGAAAGTCAGATTCCAGCAAAAAGAAGTTTGAGAGTGTGGACTATAAACAAAAATACTTTGAGTTGCTCAAACAAAAGGAAAGGGCTTTCATTACACAGGAAAATGACTGGGCAGCAGATGGTCTGGATGAGGATGAGGATGTCAGCTATGTCAATCTAGCCCTAATGGCCAAGTCTGATGAAACAGAGACAAGTTCTTCAAGTAATCAGGTAATCACCACTAACCTTGCACATTTATTTAAAGCTGAGTGTAATGATGCAATAAATGACATGTCTACAGAGTTATATCATTTGCGTGTTACACTTAAGTCTCTTACTAAGGAAAATGCTAAAATCAAATAAAACAATTTGTTTTTAAGTGAGAGGAATAATGTGCTAGAGTCTCAGTTCATTGAATTTGAAAAATTGAGAATTGAGTGTAAAATTGCTAAGGATGAATTAATTAAGTCCTTGAAGAAAGAAGAGATCCTGAAGAAGCAGCTTCAACGAGAATAGGAGGTGATTAAGGCATGGAAAACATTTAGAGATGTTCATGCTCAAATCACCAAAGTTCAAGGGATTGAGTCCTTTTGTGATGCAGCCTGAAAGAAGGATAAGAAGAAGCTGGAATCCAATTTGGTTGAAGGATTGCTAACAGATGTAGACTCGACGGATGATGAGGGTCATCCATCGGATAACAAAAAGGGTTATCCGTCGAGTGATATAAATCCTCATCCTTCGACTGTGAGCAAGCCTGTGAGTAAAGCCAAACTTGTCAAGTTAAATGAGAAATATGGATCAGTTTCCAAGAATTTTGTTTCAGGAGAATCCAGTCAAGTGAAGAAAGAGAAAATGGCTAATTTTGGTCATATGACTGTCAAGCAATTGAGTGACAGACTGAAAAAGATTGAGGTTAAAACAGAGGCTAAAAAGAAAAATAATAGAAATGGTAAAGTAGGAATTAACAAGCATAACAACTACACACCTGATAAATATGCTCCTAGAGAAATCTGTGTCACGTGTGGTAGTGTAAATTATTTGTCTGTTAATTGCAAAACTGTCATGCCTACCCCCTTATCTGTGCCACCTCATTTTCCCAACATAAATGCCATGCCTTCTATGCCTATGAATGCTATGTCTACACAGAATATAAATGCACAGTTTGCTAATATGCCATTTGCACCTAATCCTTATTATACTGCATTTAGTATGCCACAAATGCCATTTAGCATGCCTTACTAGAATACCATATTTACTAATAGCATGTATAACACCCTCAAATCCGGGGTATAGATTTGGTGCATTATTAACACTAACTACTCACTAAACCTGTACAAACAAGATGTAAATAAAATAATTACCCCGAACTACTACTACTCAAGATCTTTTCAAGGTTAAGGATTGATAACAAGAACGACTAACCAACTTTATTCCAAAAACCAGTTTAAACAATCTGTCTCAAGAACTCTCTTTATTACAAAATATTATTCTATTCACATTTTAAACTAAACATCTTTTACTCAACTACCACTATTACTTATCCGGCTACACCTGATTTGGCAACTCAAAACGCTCTTCTGGGATAGGGACAAACACCATTGATATAAGAGGGTCCCGCTGCTTGACTCAATTCTTGACTACTCCGGTTCTGATGGGTTTCATTATCTACCTTAACTGAAAAACAATGTGAATAACAATAAAAGGGGGTGAGCCAATATTGCTCAACAAGCCTGCAACAATGTATATATAGTGTAAAGAGAGAAGAATAAATGAACCGATAATCTGCTAGTTTGAACAACCATCTATTTCTATAAAGAATAATAATTTGCCATTTCTGGTGAGTGCCAAATGAACAAGACTGGAAACAAAAACCAATATATGCACTATAACCCGCTGATCAGTCAGGATATAGTGCGGATCTATACCCAACTGCATAGACCCAACCAACATAAAGAGTACTCAGGCAACTATGGCATATTCATTAAAGGTCTGGGTAAAACCCAGCCCGTATCATAACCATCAAGTCCAAAGTTTAACATCCGGAACAATCCGAATGCTTTTGATGTATCCCAACATCAGGATATATCAGACTGTATGTAACAAGGGTAAATGTATTAGAATATAAATAGGGAATTCAATAAATTGGGAGAAATCAAGAATTGAAATAAAATAAAAACAAGAATCAATAAGTGTGTAACAGTGTATATGAACAAGAATTATCAAAGTGTAACAGATGTGAAAAATGGGATATAATTCACTATTCTGAATTTAGAATAGGCAAAAAACTTGCATTGCGCATACTTAACCTTGTTCAACTCACCGCCTTCTGTCTCCTGCTTGATCTGCCTTACTGATACTGAATCAATCATAGAAAGATAGTCGTTTAGATAATATACTACATGTGCGTATCTCGAATTGATACTACGCAACCCTATCAATCTACCCATGTGTTTCCATCTGACTCGCATATATACAGATATTTATATAGCACATAAGGTTCACATAACCACGTAAAGCACATAACACATAAATCACATAATTGATTTTTGGACTTATAAATATTTTTAGAATCGATACTAGACCCATACCTGTATTAACTAACCCTATTTGATTTTATTATAATTTTTCAGAATTTATTTGACTCGATTCTACCCCTATTAGGGCATATAAACAATTAACATCACAATACGACTCTCTTTCGGAAGAAATTATGACTTACAATTATTTTTATTGGATCCGTTTCATTTTTCTGAGTCTAGGGGTCTTCGTTTCGCTCAAAACGGACCAACAGTTTAATTATTATGAATTAAACAAGATTTAATTAATTAATAATTCATTATAAATAATTAGTTATAATTAAATAATCCTTAATTATATTTTAAAATAATTTTTAATATTTATTGTATTTTAAAATAATTAATCCCTAATTATTAGGATTAATTACAATATTATTATAACTATTTACAAATTATTATCACTTACTCGATTACATCGATTATTTACAAATAACCAATCGATACAACTAACTGATACACTATTTATCGAATAAAAATTTATTACTCGCATCATAATCTAACTCAACGGTCAATTACTCGTATAAATACGAGCTACTCGCATTCCTCATATAATTATCGAACTATTACTATTATTATTATTATTATTATTATTATTATTATAACTTATATAAATAATTAATCATTTATAATTAATTATTCGTTACGAATAATTATTACGACATTCTTTGAATAAATAAATTATCGCTTGAATACTAATTCTAACTTATTGAAATACTACTCGTATTATTTGACTAATTATCGAATTATTAATCATATTATTCGATCTAATTATTTAATCTTAATTATTACTTAATTACTTAACTATTAAATAATAGATAATTAAACAAATAATTAAATAATTAAATAAATAATCAATTCGAATTTCTAAATTAATAAAATAATTTAGAAATCAATCATAAAATAATTCAAATTTTAAATATGATATTTAATTGATTTTTAGAATTTTCAAAAACTAATTCTAATTTATACAAAGAAAACAATTAATTAAAAAATTACAGAAACAACTTTTAGAAACTGGAATTGGGATTTGAAGGATCAAAATCGGGTCTTAAAATTAGAAAATCGGGTCGGAGTTCGGGTTAACGGGTCCTAAAGAACAGCCCCACCGGCAACGACGCCGGTGGATTTTCCGACGAGTCAATTTGGCCAAAACACGGCGATTCCAGGCTGATTTAAGCTGTATAATTATTCCAATCCCTCTCCAAAGTACAGCCGTCGAATCCCCTGCAATCACCGACGTCCCCATCGTCTTCTCCGGTGAAAACTGCCACGAACGTCGGTGACTCCTCCAGTTTCCGATGAAGTCGGTTTCAGGCCGATTCGTGCATCGTTTGAACAGATTTTTACATCATTTCGATTGCAAACATCGTCTTACATATAACACAATTATCAATTACCTCTCCTCATCCCTACAACTAAAAATCCGATCAAACCAAGAACTATTCCGGCCAAACTCCGTTTTGCTTCATTCGTACACCAAAAAAAACGATGTATAGCTTAAAATAAAGCTTAAAGCATACACAATCAAACCCATAATAACAAACTAACCTCGGATTCTTGCAACTTCAAAAACAAATTAAAATAAAATTACATAAACTTGAAACTAAGAACTAACACTTAGAACCTTACTTTGATGAATTAAATAGCATAAATCAATTGTAAACAGATATATGAAACTATACCAAGCATCAAATTCAACCCAGAACCCCACAATCAAAAATGCCCGAATTCAGTTCATGAACCCTAAAATACGAATTGAAAATCAAATTAGCAACACATAAAATTGATGATATGAATAGAAAGTAGAGATCGAGAGGATCATTTTGGTTACTCACATGATCGATTTGAGCAACAGAATCACTATGAAATCTGTGTTTGAATCCAAGGAAGTGTTCTTCACCCACACAATGTTCTTGAATATTTCTGATTTTTAATTACAATTAACTAATCAATTAAAAATAAAACAGCTATTTATAGTACTGAAAATAATACCCTTAAATAAAATTAAGGGGCTATTTACACATCTAATAAAAATATTTGGCCCCAAATTTTATAATTTTTGGGTATTAATAATGAATTTTTAAATATCCAATAAATACAAAATAAATGTTAAAAATTCCCAAAAATTGTGAATATTACAAAAATGCAAGGAAAAATGATGTATGATAATTTCATGATCATATAAAAATAAAAATTTGATTTTTGTGGGGTTTTTGGTACCCGAAGCGGTCCAGAAAAGTCGTTTTTCACGAAAAAGGGAAATTTGTAAAACGTCTAGGGGTTCAAAATAGCGATATGGTATAGGTTGTTTTTTTTGCAAAATAGACCAATGATTTTGTTTGAAATACGGGCTTTTAAAACACTGTTTGAGCTGTACGGGCTTTGATATAAAACATATAACTTACGATAAAACACTCAATAATTATCCAAATCACATTCGGATCATAACACACAACATGTAGCACATAGCAATTAGGATTTAACGACTCAACACATTTAATCACATAATAATACATATAATTTATCTTTATTATGATATAATACAAGCGTAATTTCTCGGTTGTTACATTCTCCCCCCTTTAACAGGATTCTGTCCTCAGAATCACGCTATGAGAATAACTGAGGATACTTTTCTAACATATTACTCTCGAGCTCCCATGTTGATTCTTCAACCACTGGGTTTCTCCAAAAAATTCTTACTAACGGTACAGACTTATTCCTTAATACTCTCTCTTGCCGATCTAAAATTCTTATCGGCTGCTCTACATATCTATTACATGCCTTGTATCAGGGTTATACTTCTTAAGCATGGACATATGGAATACGTTATGAATATGCTGCATATGGGGTGGTAAAGCTAATTTGTACACAACTTTTCCGACTCTCTTCAGAATTTCAAATGGTCCGACGTAACGAGGTTTCAACTTGCCCTTGTTACCAAACCTGGTTAATCCCTTCCATGGCGAGACTTTTAACAGTACATGCTCTCCTTCTTAATAGTCCACATCTTTTCTGGCTAGATCCGCATATTTATGTTGTCGATTCTGTGCTGCTTTGAGTCGCTTGCGAATAAGTTCTACCTTTTCTTTGGTCTGCTGAATTATTTTTGGACCTAGAATCTTGCGCTCTCCAACTTCATCCCAACCTGTAGGCGATCTGTATTTTCTTCCATATAAAGCTTCATAAGGTGGCATTCCAATACTTGCTTGATAGCTATTTTTGTAAGAGAATTCCACTAGCGGTAAGTGCTCGTCCCAATTGCCTTCAAAATCTATCGTGTATCATCGTAGCATATCTTCAATTGTCTGAATAGTCCTTTTCACTTTGTCGTTTGTTTGTGGATGGTAAGCGGTGCTCATATTTAACTTGGTTCCTAGACATTCATGGAATTATCTTCAAAATCTCAAATTAAAACGGGGATCTCGATCCGATACAATAGATACAGGTACACCATGACGTATCACGATTTCCTTGAGATATAAGTGCACTAACTTGTCCAGTGAAAATCTTTCGTTAATCGGAAGGAAATGCGCTGACTTCGTTAATCTGTCAATAATAACCTAAATTGCATCGTGATTTTCTTTAGTTCCTGGAAGTCCCACTACGAAATCCATAGCTAAGTGCTCCTATTTCCATTCTGGAATATCTAGTGGTTGTAGTAATCCGCTCGGGCGTTGATGTTCAGCTTTAACTCTTTGGCACGTATAACACTTACTGACCCATTCTGCTATCTCTTTCTTCATATCTGGACACCAAAAATTTTCTTCAGATCTCTGTACATCTTGGTGCTTCCGGGATGAATTGAATATCTTGAACTATGAGCGTCTTGCAAAATTTCCGCTTTCAATTCCGGTACATTAGGTATCCAGATTCTCGAAACAACTCAAAAAATTCCTTTATCATCTTTTTCGCTGGTAATTTCCTCTCCTGACAAATTATCAATTTCATGATTCATTACTTCTTTTTGACACCTTCTTATCTTTTCCAATAATTCTGGCTGAAAAGTCATTGCATAAATCATTTCAGTGGAGATTTCTGGAATGCGAACTTCAATTTCCAATTTATCGAATTCTTTAACCAAGTCCTCTGAAGATGTTAACAGTTTCAATCTTTCCTTTCGACTCAGTGCATCTGCCATAAAGTTTTCCTTGCCTAGATGATAATTGATGGATACATCATAATCTTTAATTAGCTCTAGCCAACGCCGTTGTCGCATGTTGAGTTCTTTCTGCATGAAAATGTACTTCAGCCTTTTCTGATCCGTGTAGATTTCATACATTTCTCTATAGAGATAATGTCTTCAGAGTTTTAGTGCGAATACAATTGCTGCTAGTTCCAAATCATGTGTTCGATATTTCTGCTCATGAGGTTTGAGTTGTCTAGAAGCGTATGCAATTACATTGCCATGCTGCATCAAAACACATCCGAGTCCTCGATAAGAAGCATCGCTATAGATAACGAAGTCTCCTTGATCATCAGGTAGCACAAGCACGGGTACAGTTACTAGTCAATTCTTTAATTCTTGAAAACTTTTTTCGCATTTCTCATTCCATTAAAACTTTTCATTTTTCCGAGTTAACTTGGTCAATGGCGTAGCTATCTTTGCGAAATCTTTGACAAATCTTCTATAGTAGCCAGCTAATCCCAAGAAACTTCAACTTCTGTTGGAGTCTTTGGTTTGTCCCAATTTAAAATAGCTTCAATCTTCGCGGGATCAACTTGATTTCCTTCCATACTGATGATGTGTCCTAAAAATTGCACTTCTTTCAATCAGAATTCGCATTTTGAAAATTTTGCATAAAGTTGTTCCTTCCTCAATGTCTCCAATGTCATTCTCAGGTGCTCTGTATGCTCGTCTGCAGTCTTCGAATAGATCAAGATGTCATCAATAAATACAATGATAAACTTATCCAGGTACTTCTTGAATACTCTATTCATCAAATCCATGAATGTTGTGGGTGCATTAGTTAGTCCAAATACCATCACAAGGAATTCGTATTATCCATATCTCATTCGGAACGCAGTCTTTGGAATATTTTCCGCCTTGATCTTCAATTGATGATAACCCGATCTTAAATCAATTTTTGAAAACCATGTCGCTCCTTTAAGTTGATCAAATAAGTCATCAATTCGGGATAAATGATATTTGTTCTTGATAGTTAACTTATTCAGCTCACGATAATCAATACATAATCGCATGCTATCGTCTTTCTTCTTCACGAACAACACTGGTGCACCCCATGGGGATACACTGGGCCTTATAATTCTTTTGTCGAGAAGATCCTGCAAGTGCTTTGCTAATTCCTTCATTTCAACAGGCGTCATTCGATACGAGGCTTTTAAAATTGTTTCAGCCCCTGGTGCCAAATCAATAGTGAATTCGATTTCTCGATCCAGGGGTAATCCTGGCATCTTATAAAGTTTCTTCATCACCCTTTTTTTTAGTCCACTTCCTTTCCTATTTCCATTCTTCATTCTCATAGCTCCTTTGAAACCGAACTCTTGACATTAATACTCATTTTACTATCATATCAAATTAGATATTAATACGAACTTTGATGCTCACAACATCCCATTCTGAAGTATACATCAGTCATCTATATTAATACCACTCTCGATATTTAACAACAACCTAAGTATCGACATCTATCGGAAACTGGATTAAAACTGTATCTCACACTTTATCCAAAACATAAATACTTGACAAATCATTTATTATATGATTATCGAAACAGTTTAGAAACAAGACGTCCTTTGATAAAACTTTATTGCAGAGAATAAAATCTCTTTGACTGTCTAATAAAATCCATATTGGTGTGATTATTAATCTCCTCTTTAGTCCACCTCCGTTCTTCTTTTTCTTCCTTCTCTTTGCTCTATCTTCAATCTTTAGTTCTTGAAAACATTTTTTTTCTCACTTCTCCATATCAAAAAACTTTTTATTTCTTTTGTCAATTACAAAGGCGCATTCATCCAAGTAAAGTCTCTTGCACTTGCAGCAATTTCTGAATTCTACTGGTGTTCATACCTTTTCCAAATTCCTCATTACTTTGATTTCGGATTTGAAAGTCACATCAAAATTTGACTTAATCTAATTGGAATCAATTTCGATCTAACTAACCATTAAATGGTAAAATTAACCAATTAACTTACATAATTGATCAATTACACCAAGTGATGACTAGCTAAACGAAATCAAAGACCAATTATATATAGTCGGATTGGTTGTAACAATCTATTTTAAGAACCGAGGTCACAGTTGTTTGGAGTATCAACATGAATATTAATAACACACGGAAGTATAGTTTCTATCTTCAAAAGTAGTGTAATTTCAGAAAATTTGGGCAGCATCTCCTTTATATTATTGACTACCAGTCGGGCTCAAGCCGACACCAACAATCAATCAAGCAACCAACAGTCATTCAAACAAACAACAATCAACTTTAAATATACCAATTCACTGCCACCTTCTAAACTTATTATGTCACTACTGCATATAATACTAACCAGTACAACCCGTATTTTAGTTCAACCTAGGATTATAGCGAACAATTCTGATGATACCGTGATCTTTCTCATATCTTCTGATTATAACAGAATATCAATACTGAGTATAATTATAATATATTCTAGAATTATTCTAGTTCATATTTCAAATCAAACTCTCTATTTAACAATTCATCCATCCTTGGAAATATACACTTGTTCTAATTAATTTTACCACAACTCACTTACTTGAATGTGAAAGCCCAATCATTCCTTGACGAACGCACTTAAAGTTTATTCGTAACTAGCATTTCTTCAATCTTGAATCTTCATGACAAATATCTCCCACATGATTTAGGTATGCTTCATTTTCATAACGTGTTAATCGATTATCTAGTTATCATTAAGGATTTCTTCATTCGTCTCCGTTGTCCAATCGATCATTTGCCTCATCTGATACATGTAACTTTACTTTCTTGTTTCTCTCGTTAATTTACCTCATACGATTTGCTAATTACTCTAATTCACGTAAAAATCTCATACATACAACGTAATATGTATGCAGATCCCCGCCTTTGATTTAATGTCCTCGCAATTATCTCGTTATCGAAATAATGATTCTTTTTTGCACATAAATGTCCACCATCCATCGGCTTGCAATTGTCCATACTTATTACATAACATTATCTGCTACACAGGTTCATTTTACTTCCTTTTTAAAACACTCAAAGGATAGACCTTACACAAGAAGGAATTTGTGTATATGATTATGATTGGAAACTTTTTGTAAGGAATAAGAGTACAAGGAAACAATCAGAAGGATTCATTAATAAACAAATCAGGAGTGAGGAAGAAAGAATAAATAATGATTTAAATAGAAATGAGACAACCATATTAGTACTCAAGATGGCCATTCTTTCATACTATATGGCATACAGCACATGATTAGGTGGCATCCCACCAGACTCTTCGTCATTTCGACAAAGCGTCACACCATAACACTGCTTGTCCCAATTAGAAAACAATATCTTGAAGAAGGAATGATTTGAAAGGGATTCAACAATCACCTTATAAAGTTGATCATGAAAGAAGTTCATACTATACTATGCTACATTTATCTACATATAATACACATGGTACAACATCCTATTGTCAGCTGAGATCAAAATCCAGGTGGCATACGGCTCAACTCTTGCTGTAATGCCTTTAACACGGCCTCGGTAAGTCTCATCGCCCTGTGACATACGACATCAATGCGCACATCCTGCTATCTCAAATCAACCATCTCCTGAGAACCGGCTCGATATATCTGACAAAGTCTCTCCCTCAGTATATAGTCCGACTGAAGTGCTCTGACCGGCCCATCCTCTCTAGTCTCAAATAATCCAAGTATCTCTCAGCACTGGTCCTGACATCTCACTCTCTCCTCCCTCTCACTCTGGAATGTCAACCATATCAGGAATATCAAACATTGGAAATTCTAATGGCGGAAAATCAGGTATCTCCGGCTCAAAATGAGGAAAATAATCAACAAAGTCAGGTACCTCTGGTGCAGGGGGTACCGACAACTGCTCTGGTGCGGGTCCCTGTGGCAATGGGGTGCTAGTGGTAACGGTGGAAATGCATGAAATGATGCTCGTGCTACCACTGAGTCTAAAGTTGTCCGCTCCGAGGATGACGCTAAAGAAGCCATCTAATCTAATAACCATAACACAAGAAAATCAAATAACAACCCTAGAACTCACAAACTCCTAATCTAATAAATAAACAAACCTAATACCATTATCCTATCTCATGTGATCTCCCTATCTTATCTTAACTCTAATATTCTTATTTTCAAGGGCCAAAACCTAAGCTCTGATGCCAACTATAACACCCTCCAAATTCGGGGTATAGATTTGGGGCATTATTAACACTAACTATTCATTAAACATGTACAAAAAAGATGTAAATAAAATAATTACCCCGAACTACTACTACTCACGATCTTTTCAAGGTTAAGGATTGAAAACAAGAATGACAAACCAACTTTATTACAAAAACCAGTTTAAACAATCTATCTGAAGAACTCTCTTTATTATAAAACATTATTCAATTCACATTTTAAACTAAATATCTTTTACTCACCTACCACTATTATTTATCCTGCTACACCTGATCTGGAAACTCAAAACTCTCTTCTAGGATAGGGACAAACACCCTTGATATAAGAGGGTCCTGCTGCTTGAATCGTTTCATGACTACTCAGGTTCTGATGGGTTTCATTCTCTACCTTAACTGAAAAACAATATGAATAACAATAAAAGGGGGTGAGCCAAAATTGCTCAACAAGCCTGCAACAATATATATATAGTGTAAAGAGAGAAGAATAATTGAACCGATAATCTGCTGGTTTGAACAACCATCTATTTCTGTAAAGAATAATAATTTTCCATTTCTGGCGAGTGCCAAATGAACAAGACTGGAAACAAAAACCAACATATGCACTCTAACCCGCTGATTAGTCAAGATATAGTGCGGATCTATATCCAACTGCATAGACCCAACCAACATAAGGAGTACTCAGGCAACTATGGCCTATTCATTAAAGGTCTGGGTAAAACCCAGCTCGTATCGTAACCATCCAGTCCAAAGTTTAGCATTCAGAACAATCGGAATGCTTTTGATGTATCCCAACATCAGGATATATCAGAGTATATGTAACAAGGGTAAAGGTATTGGAATATGAATAGGGAATTCAATAAATTGGGAGAAATCAAGAATCGAAATGAAATAGAAATAAGAATCAATAACTGTGTAATAGTGTATATGAACAAGAATTATCAAAGTGTAACTGATGTGAAAAATGGGATATAATTCACTATTTTGAATTTAGAATAGGGGAAAAACTTGCCTTGCGCGTACTTAACCTGGTTCAACTCACCTCTTTCTATCTCCTGCTTGATCTTCCTTGCTAATACTGAATCAATCATAGAAAGATAGTCATTTGGATAACATACTATATACGCGTATCTCGAATTGATACTACGCAACCCTATCAATCTACCCATGCGTTTCTATCTGACTCGCATATATACACATATTCATATAGCACATAAGTTTCACATAACCACGTAAAGCACATAACACATAAAGCACATAATTGCTTTTTGGACTTATATATATTTTTAGAATCGATACTAGACTCATACCTATATTAACTAACCCATATTTGATTTTATTATAATTTTTCGGAATTTATTTGACTCGATTCTACCCCTATTAGGGCATATAAACAATTAACTATCACAATACGACTCTCTTTCGGAAGAAATTATGACTTACAATTATTTTTATTGGATCCGTTTCATTTTTCTGAATCTAGGGGTTTTCGTTTCGCTCAAAACGGACTAATGGTTTAATTATTATGAATTAAATAAGATTTAATTAATTAATATTTAATTATAAATAAATATTTATAATTAAATAATCCTTAAGTATATTTTTAAATAATTATTTAATATTTATTGTATTTTAAAATAATTAATCCCTAATTATTAGGATTAATTACAATTTTATTACAATTATTTACTAATTATTATCACTTACTCAATTAGATCGATTATTTACAAATAACCAATCGATACAACTAACTGATACACTATTTATCGAATAAAAAATTATTACTCGCATCATAATCTAACTCAACGGTCAACTACTCGTATAAATACGAGTTACTCGTATTCCTCATATAATTATCGAACTATTATTATTATTATAACTTCTACGATTAATTAATCATTTATATTTAATTATCCGTTACGAATAATTATTATGACATTCTTTGAATAAATAAATAATCGCTCGAATACTAATTCTAACTTATCAAAATACTACTCGTATTATTCGACTAATTATGGAATTATTAATCATATTATTCGATCGTATTATTTTAATCTTAATTATTACTTAATTACTTAACTATTAAATGATAGATAATTAAACAGATAAATAAATAATTAAATAAATAATCAATTTCGAATTTCTAAATTAATAAAATAATTTACAAATTAATCATAAAATAATTCAGATTTTAAATCTGATTTTTAATTGATTTTTAGAATTTTCAAAAACTAATTCTAATTTATACAAAGAAAACAATTAATTAAAAAAAAATACAGAAAAAACTTTTAGAAACTGGAATTAGGATATGAAGGATCAAAATCGGGTCTTAAAATCAGAAAATCGAGTCGGAGTTCGGATTAACAGGTCCTGAAGAACAGCCCCACCGGCAACGACGCCGGTGGGTTTTCCGATGGGGCAATTTGGCCAAAACACGGCGATTCCAGGCCGATTTAAGCTGCAGAATCATTCCAATCCCTCTCCACAGTACAGCCGTCGAATCCCCTGCAATCACCGACGTCCCCATCGTCTTCTCCGGTGAAAACTGCCACGAACGCTGCTGACTCCTCCAGTTTCCGATGAAGTCGGTTTCAGGTCGATTCGTGCATCGTTTGAAGCGATTTTTACATGGTTTCGATGGCAAACATCGTCTTATACATAACCCAATCATCAATTACCTCTCCTCATCCCTACAACTAAAAATCCGATCAAACCAAGAACTATTCCGGTCAAACTCCATTTTGCTTCATTCGTACACCAAAAATGACGATCTATAGCTTAAAATAAAGCTTAAAGCATACACAATCAAACCCCTAATAACAAACTAACCTCAGATTCTTACAACTTCAAAAACAAATTAAAAAAAAATTACATAAACTTGAAACTAAGAACTAACACTTAGAAACTTACTTTGATGAATTAAATAGCATAAATCAATTGTAAACAAGTATATGAAACTATACCAAGCGTCAAATTCAACCCAGAACCCCATATTCAAAAATGCCCGAATTCAGTTCATGAACCCTAAAATACGAATTGAAAATCAAATCAGCAACACATAAAATTGATGATATGAATAGAAAGTAGAGATCGAGAGGATCATTTTGGTTACTCACATGATCGATTTGAGCAACAGAATCACTATAAAATTTGTGTTTGAATCCAAGGAAGTGTTCTTCACCCACACAATGTTCTTGAATATTTTTGATTTTTAATTATAATTAACTAATTAATTAATAATAAAACAACTATTTATTGTACTGAAAATAATACCCTTTAATAAAATTAAGGGGCTAATTATACATCTAATAAAAATATTTGGCCCCAATTTTTATAATTTTTGGGTATTAATAATGAATTTTTAAATATCCAATAAATACAAAATAAATGTCAAAAATTCCCAAAAATTGTGAATATTACAAAAATGCAAGGAAAAATGATGTATGATAATTTCATGATCATATAAAAATAAAAATGTGATTTTTGTGGGGTTTTTGGTACCCGAAGGGGTCCAGAAAAGTCGTTTTTCGCGAAAAAGGGAAATTTGTAAAACGTCTAGGGGTTCAAAATAGAGATATGGTATAGGTTGTTTTTTTTTGCAAAATAGGACCAATGATTTTGTTTGAAATACGGGCTTTTAAAACACTGTTTTAGCTGTACGGGCTTTGATATAAAACATATAACTTACGATAAAACACTCAATAAATATCCAAATCACATTCGGATCAAAACAGACAACATGTAGCACATAGCAATTAGGATTTAACGACTCAACACATTTAATCACATAATAATACATATAATTTATCTTTATTATGATATAATACAAGCGTAATTTCTCGGTCGTTACAGCATGCCATTCCCTGCTAATCAAAATATACATGATAATTCTGCTGTAAAGAATGGTTTCAAAGGTCCAACTAAAATGACTAAGGATGAATCTGATATCCCCAAGTCAAATTAGATCAAACCTAAGAAACATAAAAAGAAAGCTAACAAGGCAGGACCCAAGGAAACTTGGGTACCAAAATCAACTTGATTTGATTTTGACGTGTGCAGGAAAATAAAAAAAAATCTATTGTACTTGAATTGTGGTTGTTCAAGACACATAACTGGTGATTCTACCCTGCTCATAGAGTTCAAGGAGAGAGCTGGACCAAGTATTACTTTTGGAGATGACAACAAGGGTTATACTGTGGGATATGGCTTGATTTCAAAAGAAAATGTCATCATTGAAGAGGTTGCCTTGGTGGATGGTCTCAAGCACAATTTGTTAAGTATCAGCCAGCTTTGTGATAAAGGCAATTCAGTAACCTTCAACTCAGAAGCCTGTGTTGTGACTAACAAGAGGAGCAACAAAGTGGTTCTCACTGGTGTGAGAAAAGGAAATGTATACTTAGCTGATTTCAACTCATCAAATGCATAATTTGTTACTTGTCTTCTCAGTAAAGCAAGTCAGGATGAAAGTTGGTTATGGCACAAGAAGTTATCCCATTAAAACTTCAAGACCATGAATGAACTAGTAAAGAAAGAACTGGTAAGAGGCATTCCTCAAGTGGAGCTTTCTAAGGATGGACTGTGTGATGCTTTCCAGAAGGGAAAGCAAATTAAGGCATCATTCAGAAAAAAGCTTGATTCAACAATTGAAGAACCTTTGCAACTGCTACACATGGATTTGTTTGGACCAGTCAATATGTTGTCCATTTCAAGGAAAAGATTTTTCCTAGTAATTGTAGATTATTTCTCAAAGTTCTCTTGGAAATATTTCCTAAAGTCTAAAGATGAGGCCAGTGAAATCATAATCAATCACATAAGGCAAGTCAATAATCATCATGATTTCAAAGTTAGAAGAATCAGGAGTGATGTGGCGCCCTCCAAACTCGGGTCAGAAGTTCGGGGTCCACACACACATCTTAATTATAAACTGCTTATAACAATAATAAAGATAATAATAATATATGCAGTGACCCTACTTATCAACTACCACGGAACGCAACAGGTTAAAGTATGCACACAAGCCAAACACACTAATATAATACAAACCGTTCAAATCCCAACTATTTCAAACTCACACTGAGTATCAAACATTAATACAAACTTTTACAAACTTAAATTATCCCAAAAGAAGCCTACTAGCTCAGCTTCCTCAACCTGAACCCCTAGCTCTTGCGCTGGACTGGGGATCCTCGCTACCAACTGGTTCCTTTTTAACTGGAAAGAATATAAACAACATCGCACAAATGAGCTAACTAGCTCAGCAAGTCAAAATGACAAAACTGAGAATAATGATCATCAGGTGACTATGATTATGATATCAAGTGAACATTGGATTATGATTTAGAATTGGATATTATACTTTTAATTTAAAAGCCAAGGTTAGGTTGCTGATCAGTCACGCACTAACCCCGAGCAAGGCACACAGCATTGCTCTAACTACTGGATCCAAGGCACACATTGGCCTAACTTGACCATTATATGGTCTGACCACGAATCTGGTCCATAATTTTATAAAAACAATCCAATTCTAACATAATAACAGAATATGCAATAATAAACAATAACCAAAATCATTAACAACAATGAGTGTTTAACAATGAAAGGTTTTCAATCTTTGTAAGGATCAAATAAGTAGTTTAAAAGCTTGAACGCTGGGTAATGAAAGAATTGGATAACAAAAGAATCAATATTTCAGGGTTTCAAATATTTGGGCTCTCAAAGCATAGGATACAATGGTTGAATGTACAAGTAATTCAGTTCAGTGTTTGGGATTTTGTTTGCATGTATTTATGGAATAGTATCGTATACTTGAGGTTCGAGTTTAGGTTTACAATAATCAATGGCTTAGAAAGAATATGGTTCATGGCTCAAGAACAATAACTGAAATCAAGGTTTAGGTTTTCGTGCTTCAAAGCACTTGCAATGTCAACAAGACTATCAAGAATTACAATGTCTCGAGAAAGTTCAGAACACTTTCCTAGTATTAGCTTACTACTCTGCACTGACTTCCAATCACAACCGTCTTACTCTTCAACTATCTGTTTTCCTTTCCTATGTCTTGCCTTTTCTGCTCACATATCATAAGTATCTATCAATCATCAACTCATAGAGTTCTATTCAACACACACTTCTATCTACCCTTCGTTTTACCCAAATCCGATTAACGGATTGAAATCTATGCAATAACGAAGTAAACACCGAATATATAGACCGATAGTCAAACAACAGGTCACGTATAACACATAATACATCACGTAATCAATGACATATCATTTATAAAGAAGTCTGGGTCATAAATGTGCTTTCGGGTATTTAAAATAATTTTTAAAACATTTTTCGGAATTAAAACGGGTCGTTGGATCGATTTCGGGTTAATAAACAGGGTTCGGTTGGCCAATTCTGGCTCCGAAACAATTTTAGAATAATTATCGAGCCTTGAAAATAATTTAGAATAATATTTTAAAGCTCAAAACTATTTTTCAGAATTTTTAAATCATTTTTAATAATTAAATCTAATTAAATAATTAATAAAAATCAATTAATAATTAATTAAATCAATTAATCAATTAATTTTCGAATTAATTGACCAATTAATCAATTATAAATTAACTGAAATTAATTAACTAATTAATTTAGATTTATTTGTGAATTAAAAATAATTTTCAGAATTAAAATAATAATTTTTAGAATTTTCAGAAATTAAAAACGAATTTTTATAATAAAAATAAATAAGAAATATGATTTTTAAACATTTTATAAACAGGAATCCTAAATTTGCAAAGTCTGCAAACCTCAGGGACCCTAACTGCATCGTTTTCAAAAGTTGGGGTACCAAACTGTAATTTTTCCAGCTCTTCGCCGGAAAACAGTCGGGTTCGCCAGAGAACACGTTCCCGGCGTCCTCACCCCACCAACACCTCCAGATCACATCTACACAACATCAGGAACACAACCATGCAATCAATTCATCCTAACAATCCCTGAGTTGGCCGGAGTTTGGCCGTGAAGTTTTCCAGTTTCCGGCGAACATCGGAAAACTTCAAAACACAACTCCCTTCTCTACAGACCTCGTTGGTTCATGAAACTTATACGACTGGATTGCTAATTTCACAGAGAACACAACTCACTATAACACAACATCAATCTATCACAGAATAAGAAACCCCCAAATTTCAATTAAGAACATTCATACGGGTTATAAACCCTAATTTTAAAATTCGAAAATCAAACTCAAATTTGAACATGTTATTGAACTCCAAATCAGACGTATGACATATGAAAATCATCAGGAAAATAAGCTCTACAACATGCAATCATCAAATCATACAAACAATCATCCGAACAAAAATTCATATTTTTAATAAAATAAATTCGAAAATAAATAAATTTTTAGAAATTAAACCTTTGATTCTGCAGTGAAACAAAGCTCAGAATCTGATAGAACACCTCAAATCCTTCGTTTTGGTTACTCAAGCTTTAAAAACAGAGATCGGTAACGCCTTCGTTTTGCTATTTGATTCTTAGAACAGTTTATGAATATAAGATTTTTCTCTGTAAAATTATATAATTATCTGTCTGCAATTGATTTTTATACGAAATAAAATACGGAAAAAGGCTATTTATAATTACGGAAAATTAGTATCCCGTTGGATCATTCTGGATATAAAATGGTACGTTTATTTATAAAAACTGATCCAAACGGTATCGGTTTTCGGGATAATTATCCAAATCAGTACAGCTTGTACTGTGGTCTTGGTCTCAGCACCCAGTTACACGTACTACGAAGTGATAATTGCGATAGTTTAATAAAAAGCTCCCGTTTATCGAAAATACGGGTTTTATTAATATACCGAAACGAATATTGCATCGAAAATGTTGTTTCGGGACCCGCGCAGGACAAACCGTACGCCGGATCGAAAAAGTCGAAACATGGAAAATGCTCGGAATATTACAATTAGGTTAGGAAGGAGTTCTCGGAAGAGTTTCGGGTTCCAAAAACGTAACAACGGTTGACGTCGGTTGGTTCCCGTTTTTATAAAATAAATTTTAATTACCCGGAAAAAGATTTTAAAAATTTCATATGATTCTTATAAATCTATAAATCAACATAAAAATAATTAGGAAGATATGACAATTATCTATATTTTATTTTGGACATATAAAAATTAAAATACTCAATTAATATTATTTTTGAATATTCAAGTACATATATCACTTAACAATTAACTCACAAAATAGATACTGAACACACATAATAATTATTTAATATCGAAAATAATTACACGATATATCCCGGATATTACATCCTTCCCCTCTTAAAAGGATTCTGTCCTCAGAATCTCCTAAGAAAACAAATGAGGATACTTTTCTCTCATATCACTTCCTAACTCCCAGGTTGACTCTTCAACCTTTGGGTTTCTCCACAATACTCTTACTAACTTTATCACTTTATTCCTCAATACTTTCTCTTTTTCCTCTAAAATCTCTATTGGATTCTCTACATATGATAAATCTGCCTGAAGCTCTATTGGCTCATATTCTATTACATGCCTGGAGTCTGGATTATATTTCTTGAGCATTGATACATGAAAAACATTGTGAATGTGCCCCATGTGCGGAGGTAACGCCAATTCGTAAGCGACTTTGCCAACGCTCTTTAGGATCTCAAAAGGTCCGACATATCTTGGGCTTAGCTTCCCTTACTTCCCAAACCTCGTTAGTCCTTTCCACGGTGATACTTTTAATAATACCAAGCTCCCTTCTTCAAATTCCATGTCTTTCCTTGACTGGTCTGCATATCTCCTCTGACGATTTTGTGCGGCTATTAATCTCTTCTGGATAATTTTAACAACTTCCTTTGTCTGTTGCACCAATTCAGGTCCGAGTATTTTGCGTTCTCCTACTTCGTTCCAATATAATGGAGATCTACATTTGCGTCCATAAAGGGCTTCATAAGGTGGCATTCCAATGCTGGCATGATAACTGTTGTTGTAGGCAAACTCTACCAGGGGTAAATGTTCGTCCCAACTTCCTTTGAAATCAATAGCACAAACACGTAACATATCCTCGATTGTCTGGATCGTTCTTTCACTTTGGCCATCCGTTTGGGGGTGATAAGTTGTACTCATATTCAGTCTTGTTCCCAAACATTCTTGAAAACTCTTCCAGAATCTTGAATTAAACCTTGGATCTCGATCAGATACGATAGACACTGAAACTCCATGAAGAACTACAATTTCTTTTAGGTACATATGGACCAACTTGTCGAGCGAAAATCTTTCATTTATAGGCAGAAAATGAGCTGACTTGGTAAGTCTATCCACTATAACCCAAATGGCATCATGATTAGCTCTTGTCCTTGGTAATCCAACTATGAAATCCATGGTAATATGTTCCCACTTCCACTCTGGAATCTCCAATGGCTGTAGCAATCCGCTTGGTCTTTGATGCTCTGCTTTAACTCTCTGACAGGTATAACATTTGCTAATAACCCATTCCGCAATTTCCCTCTTCATATCTGGCCACCAATAATTCTTTTTTAAATCTCTGTACATTTTGGTACTCCCTGGATGGATGGAATATCTTGAACTATGTGCTTCTTGTAAAATTTCATTCTTTAACTCCGTCACTGGTGGAATCCAGATTCTAGATGAAAATCTCGAAATGCCTTGATCATCCTTCTGCGTGCATAATTCTTCACCTATCAAACGATTTATATCTTGATCCATTACATCTTTCTGACATTTCTTTATTTTCTCCAACAACTCCGGCTGAAAAGTCATACTGTACACTTTCGCTTTCTCAGGCTCGCAAACTCTAATTTCCAATTCCAATTTCTGAAATTCCTTATATATATCTTCAGGTACTGATAATTCATTTAACTTTTCCTTCCGACTTAATGCGTCTGCCACCACATTCACCTTACCGGGATGATAATTAATCGAGCAATCATAATCCTTGATCAATTCTAACCATCTCCTTTGCCTCATATTAAGTTCCTTCTGGGTAAATATATATTTCAAACTTTTGTGATCCGTGAAAATCTCACACTTTTCTCCATACAAATAATGTCTCCAAATCTTCAAAGCAAAAACTATAGCTGCTAGCTCCAAGTCATGAGTAGGATACTTTTGTTCGTGTGGTTTCAATTGCCTTGACGCATACGCAATCACCTTGTCGTGTTGCATAAGAACACATCCTAATCCTTTGTAGGAAGCATCGCTATAAATTACGAAATTCCCTTGATTGTCTGGAAGTGACAACACAGGTGTTGTGATTAATCTCCGCTTCAATTCCTGAAAACTTTCTTCGCACTTGTCATTCCATATAAACTTTTCATTCTTTCGTGTAAGCTTTGTTAATGGTGTGGCAATCCTTGAGAAATTCTGAACGAATCGTCGATAATATCCTACCAATCCCAAGAAACTTCTTACCTCAGTGGGTGTTCTCGGTCTTTCCCAATTCGTAATTGCCTCGATCTTTGCTGGGTCCACTTTGATCCCTTCGTTACTGACTATGTGTCCTAAGAACTGAACTTCTTGTAGCCAAAACTCACACTTCGACAATTTAGCATATAACTTCTTTTTCCTTAAAATCTCCAAAGTTGTCCTTAAATGTTCTGCATGATCCTCCTCCGTCTTTGAATAGATCAAAATATCATCTATAAATACTATAACGAACTTGTCCAAATATTCCTTGAAAATTCTGTTCATCAGGTCCATAAACGCTGCTGGGGCGTTGGTCAATCTAAAAGACATCACTAAAAACTCATAATGTCCATACCTTGTTCTGAAAGCTGTCTTTGGTATATCTTCTGGCTTGATCTTTAGTTGATGATATCCCGATCTTAAATCAATTTTGGAGAAGTACTTGGCTCCCTTCAATTGGTCAAACAGATCATCGATTCTAGGTAACGGATACTTGTTCTTGATTGTCAGCTTGTTGAGTTCCCTATAGTCAATGCACAGTCTCATGCTTCCATCTTTCTTCTTGACAAATAATACCGGGGCTCCCCACGGGGATACGCTGGGTTTGATTACTCCTTTTTCTAACAATTCCTGCAATTGCTTTGCTAGCTCTTTCATCTCAACAGGCGCCATTCTGTACGGGGCTTTGGATACTGGTTCTGTTCCAGGTGCTAAGTCGATCGCAAATTCAATTTCTCTATCTGGAGGAAGTCCTGGCAATTCGTCGGGAAATACGTCTGGAAATTCATTCACTACTGGGATATCTTCAAGTTTTGCTGGCTCCTGACTTTTGTCAATCACGTATGCTACGAAATGCTCGCATCCTTGCCGTAGTAACTTCTTGGCTTGAATCATCATTAAGAACTTCTTTACCTGCTTCTGTCCCTTGAACGTTACTATTCTTTCGTCTGGCGTTTTCACCATTACTTTCTTATTTCGACAATCTATCTGAGCATCATGCTTAGATAACCAATCCATCCCTAATATCACATCAAATTCTCCTAACTTAAATGGTATCAAATCTATACAAAACTTACTACCAGAAATCTCAATCTCACAATTTCCACAAACTTGGTTTACAGTTACACGTTCTTGATTTGCTAATTCCACAGTCATTATTTCATTTAAGCACTCAACTGGACAGTTTAATTTACTAACAAAATCTTGTGAAATAAGCGATCGAGTTGCTCCCGAGTCTATTAACACTTTGGCACATAAAGAATTCACATTAAGCGTACCTGCCACGACATCTGTATCCTGGATCGCATCCTTCACCGACATGTCAAAAACTCTAGCCCTTGAAGTCTCATTCACTGTTGGGGTAGATCCCATAATCCTCAATGCATTACTGACTGGGGCTGGTGTCTTGCAATCCCTGGCCATATGTCCTGGCTTCCCACATTTAAAGCATGTAAATCCAATGACTGGAACCTTCACTGCTGGATTCCGGATAGGCTGATCCTTATTTACTGGCTGATTTCGGCACCCCCTCGAGTAGTGCCCTTTCTGGTTGCATTTAAAACATACCACATTCAATTTGTTACAAACTCCTCCATGCTTCTTTCCACATACTTGACAATCTGGAAAAGTTAATCTCAACTGATTCGGTGGATTCACATTAGCTGGACGATTGCCCTGGCCTCCGTCTCCTGCATTTTGTCTCCTAAAATTAAAATTTCTCCCTGGCTGAAACTTGCCCTTCTTAAAATTTGGAAACTTCCCTGTTTGTGACTGACCCTCACTTCCCTCAACTTTCCTTTTCTTGCTTTCCTTATCTTTCTGGAACATCTCACTCTCTGTCTCTACGATCATAGCTTTCTGTACAACCCCGGCGTAGGTATCCAATTCAAAAATAGCTACTTTCCCCCTGATCCATGGCTTCAAGCCTTGCTGGAATCTCTTAGCTTTTTTTCTATCAGTATCAACATACGACGGCACATACCTTGACAATTCCTCAAACTTCCCTTCATAATCTGTTACCGACATATTCCCTTGCTTTAACTCTAAAAACTTCAGCTCCATTTGATCCTGAACAAACTGAGGAAAATATTTTTCTAAAAACAATTCCTTGAACCTTTCCCAACTAATAACATCTGTGCCTTCCAATGTCTTCACCATTTCCCACCAATAGGTGGCCTCATTCTTCAGATAGTAACTTGCAAACTCAACCTTCTGTTCCTCTTTCACTTTCACTAAGGCAAATGCCTTTTCTATTTCCTTTAACCAAACATTTGCTTCAATTGGCTCTAAGGAACCCTTGAATTCTGGTGGGTTTATTGCCTGGAAAGTTTTGAAAGTTACCTGGAGATTGGTCTGTCTCTGCTGTTGTTGTGCCAGGTGAACTGTTTATTGGGCCAAGATTTGAAGAATCTGGGCTATTGCTGGGTCCATGGGTCCTGGGTTCACATTCTGGTTTATATCATTTTGATTGTTATTGTTGTTGTTGTTGGTTTCTTCATTCTGGGTATTGGTGCGGGTATTTCTTTTGGGAGGCATTTTCTGCAAAGAATCAATCAATTTATTTAGCTTTTGAATCAAATATTTGCATAAAAGAAAAGTTTTGGAAAACAAGAATATCTCTTTTTGAAAACAGTTGTAACTAAGTAAATTGCATGCTTCTTTACAGAATATAAACAGTTAGAGAAAACAGGGTACATGGTATCACAGGGTATACTGGTGCCATAAATAAGGTAAAGTAAAACAAGTGCAATAAAATAAATGACAGTGTTGGAAAGGAAAAGGTACTGATATATAGATCAAAAGTTTTAGGTAGTACAAGCGTAAAGACGCTTCAAAAGTAAAAGCAGAAAGGGTACAACAACCTACTCACTAGTCAGCATCGCTAGTCTATAAATACAACTCAAAAGTCTTTTGATACACACTACACACTACTGTCCATACTACATAACCATACAACACTACTCAGCATCTTCATCTCAAAATCTCTAACTCAGCTCCAAGGAAACTCTGGTCCTGCTAGCCTCTCAAAGTCCTCCATCACCTCAGTAGCCCAGCCCAGCAGTGCATCAGGGCCCCTGCCAGGTAGTGTAGCTCCATGTAACCTAGCCTCAAGAACCCTCCGGGTCACATGAATCTCCTCTCGAAGCTCCCTCATACCACGATTAACATCTGTAGTCCTGATGATATGCTGTAACTCTCTAATCTGAGCCAACAAGGAATCACGCTCCAATAGAAGAGCCTCATACCGGTAATAAGGAACTGGGGGCAATGTAGACTGGAATGGGGCACTCGCTACTGAATGCCCAGTGGAATCTGAATCAGCTGGTGGGGGTCCTTTGACAGGTGGCCTCATGCCTGGAGGTGGAATAGCCTACAATGGTACGGGCTGCAATACCGGTGGAGGTAGAATAGCCAATGCTGGTGGAATCACAGGACGTGGATCCAATGCTGGTGCTCCAACTGAAGGCTCTGAGTGATCAGCTGATACGTGAATAAAAGAATCGGCCATCTCTGCTATCTGAAATCATATCGCAATATAAGAATCTCGTTCCATAACGCAAACTATACTAATACCTGATATACCGAAGCACTCAACCTCTCAACGTTCTCTCATCCTATGCTTTACTTCTAATCTTAACCCTCTACCCATTCCCGTTATCCTAGGCTTGTGTTAGTGACTTATAACCTGTAGCTCTGATACCAAACCTGTGGCACCCTCCAAACCCGGGTCAGAAGTTTGGGGTCCACACACACATCTTAATTATAACCTGCTTATAACAATAATAAAGATAATAATAATATATGCAGTGACCCTACTTATCAACTACCACGGACCGCAACAGGTTAAAGTATGCACACAAGCTAAACACACTAATATATTACAAACCGTTCAAATCCCAACTATTTCAAACTCACACTGAGTATCAAACATTAATACAAACTTTTACAAACTTAAATTATCCCAAAAGAAGCCTACTAGCTCAGCTTCCTCAACCTGAACCCCTAGCTCTTGCGCTGGACTGGGGATCCTCGCTACCAACTGGTTCCTTTTTAACTGGAAAGAATATAAACAACATCGCACAAATGAGCTAACTAGCTCAGCAAGTCAAAATGACAAAACTGAGAATAATGATCATCAGGTGACTATGATTATGATATCAAGTGAACATTGGATTATGATTTAGAATTGGATATTATACTTTTAATTTAAAAGCCAAGGTTAGGCTGCTGATCAGTCACGCACTAACCCCGAGCAAGGCACACATCATTGCTCTAACTACTGGATCCAAGGCACACATTGGCCTAACTTGACCATTATATGGTCTGACCATAATCTGGTCCATAAATTTATAAAAACAATCCAATTCTAACATAATAACAGAATATGCAATAATAAACAATAACCAAAATCATTAACAACTAATGAGTGTTTAACAATGAAAGGTTTTCAATCTTTGTAAGGATCAAATAAGTAGTTTAAAAGCTTGAACGCTGGGTAATGAAAGAATTGGATAATAAAAGAATCAATATTTCAGGGTTTCAAAGATTTGGGCTCTCAAAGCATAGGATACAATGGTTGAATGTACAAGTAATTCAGTTCAGTGTTTGGGATTTTGTTTGCATGTATTTATGGAATAGTATCGTATACTTGAGGTTCGAGTTTAGGGTTTACAATAATCAATGGCTTAGAAAGAATATGGTTCATGGCTCAAGAACAATAACTGAAATCAGGGTTTAGGTTTCCGTGATTCAAAGCACTTGCAATGTCAACAAGACTATCAAGAATTACAATGTCTCGAGAAAGTTCAGAACACTTGCCTGGTATGAGCTTACTACTTAGCACTGACTTCCAATCACAACCGTCTTACTCTTCAACTATCTATTTTCCTTTCCGACGTCTTGCCTTTTCTGCTCACATATCATAAGTATCTATCAATCATCAACTCATAGAGTTCTATTCAACACACACTTCTATCTACCCTTCGTTTTACCCAAATCCGATTAACGGATTGAAATCTATGCAATAACGAAGTAAACACCGAATATATAGACCGATAGTCAAACAACAGGTCACGTATAACACATACTACATCACGTAATCAATGACAGATCATTCATAAAGAAGTCTCGGGTCATAAATGTGCTTTCGGGTATTTAAAATAATTTTTAAAACATTTTTCGGAATTAAAACGGGTCGTTGGATCGATTTCGGGTTAATAAACAGGGTTCGGTTGGCCAATTCTGGCTCCGAAACAATTTTAGAATAATTATCGAGCCTTGAAAATAATTTATAATAATATTTTAAAGCTCGAAACTATTTTTTAGAATTTTAAATCATTTTTAATAATTAAATCTAATTAAATAATTAATTAAAAATCAATTAATAATTAATTAAATCAATTAATCAATTAATTTCGAATTAATTGACTAATTAATCAATTAAAAATTAACTGAAATTAATTAACTAATTAATTCAGATTTATTTGTGAATTAAAAAATAATTTTCGGAATTAAAATAATAATTTTTAGAATTTTCAGAAATTAAAAACGAATTTTTATAATAAAAATAAATAAGAAATATGATTTTTAAACATTTTATAAACAGGAATCCTAAATTTGCAAAGTCTGCAAACCTCAGGGACCTAACTGCATCGTTTTCAAAAGTTGGGGTACCAAACTGTAATTTTCCAGCTCTTCGCCGGAAAACAGTCGGGTTCGCCGGAGAACACGTTCCCGGCGTCCTCACCCTACCAACACCTCCAGATCACATCTACACAACATCAGGAACACAACCATGCAATCAATTCATCCTAACAATCCCTGAGTTGGCCGGAATTTGGCCGTGAAGTTTTCCAGTTTCCGGCGAACATCGGAAAACTTCAAAACACAACTCCCTTCTCTACAGACCTCGTTGGTTCATGAAACTTATACGACTAGATTGCAAATTTCACAGAGACCACAACCCACTATATCACATCATCAATCTATCACCGAATAAGAAACCCCCAAATTTCAATTAAGAACATTCATACGGGTTATAAACCCTAATTTTGAAATTCGAAAATCAAACTCAAATTTGAACATGTTATTGAACTCCAAATCAGACGTATGACATATGAAAATCATCAGGAAAACAAGCTCTACAACATGCAATCATCAAATCATACAAACAATCATCCGAACAAAAATTCATATTTTTAATAAAATAAATTCGAAAATAAATAAATTTTTAGAAATTAAACCTTTGATTCTGCAGTGAAACAAAGCTCAGAATCTTGATAGAACACCTCAAATCCTTCGTTTTGGTTACTCAAGCTTTAAAAACAGAGATCGGTAACGCCTTCGTTTTGCTGTTTGATTCTTAAAACAGTTTATGAATATAAGATTTCTCTCTGTAAAATTATATAATTATCTGTCTGCAATTGATTTTTATACGAAATAATATACGGAAAAAGGCTATTTATAATTACGGAAAATTAGTATCCCGTTGGATCATTCCGGATATAAAATGGTACGTTTATTTATAAAAACTGATCCAAACGGTATCAGTTTTCGGGATAATTATCCAAATCAGTACAGCTTGTACTGCGGTCTTGGTCTCAGCACCCAGTTACACGTACTACGAAGTGATAATTGGGATAGTTTAATAAAAAGCTCCCGTTTATCGAAAATACGGGTTTTATTAATATACCGAAACGAATATTGTATCGAAAATGTTGTGCCGGGACCCGCGCAGGACAAACCGTACGCCGGATCGAAAAAGTCGAAACATGGAAAATGCTCGGAATATTACAATTAGGTTAGGAAGGAGTTCTCGGAAGAGTTTCGGGTTCCAAAAACGTAACAACGGTTGACGTTGGTTGGTTCCCGTTTTTATAAAATAAATTTTAATTACCCGGAAAAAGATTTTAAAAATTTCATATGATTCTTATAAATCTATAAATCAACATAAAAATAATTAGGAAGATATGACAATTATCTATATTTTATTTTGGACATATAAAAATTAAAATACTCAAATAATATTATTTTTGAATATTCAAGTACATATATCACTTAACAATTAACTCACAAAATAGATACTGAACACACATAATAATTATTTAATATCGAAAATAATTACACGATATATCCCGGATATTACAGTTAACATGTTAATTGTTGTACATATGGTGGGAAGCTACTCTTATAGGGTGCAAAGAGACCTTAATATGGTGAAAAGTGACTTACATGGTTGATTAGAACCAAAATGTGGAACAAAATTGCCCTGTATGAAAGTGGAACTAAGAGGTGGTAAAAGGATGTCAAATTGGATGTATATGATGTTAACATGTTAATTACACAAATATATGTGGACCAAAATTGACTTGTATGAATGTGACAGTAAGAGGTTATAAAAGGATTTCTAATTGCATGTACATGATGTTAACATGTTAATTGTACCAATATATGATGGCAAGTGACTCTTATAAGGTGCAAAGAGACTCTATTATGGTGAGAAGTCACTTACATGATTGATTAGAGCCAAAATGTGGCCCAAAATTGAAAAAGGGGTACGAAGAGGTGGTTAAAGGATGTCTAATTGCATGTACATGATGTTAACATGTTAATTGTATCAATATATGGGGCAAGTGACTCTTATAGGGTGCAAAGTGACTTTAATATGGCGAAAAGTGACTTACATGGTTGATTAGAGCCAAAATGTGGAACAAAATTAACTTGTATGAAAGTGGCATTAATAGGTGGGAACAGGATGTCAAATTGGATGTATATGATGTTAACATGTTAATTGTTGTATATATGGTGGAAAGTGACTCTTATAAGGTGCAAAGTGACTTTAATATGGTGAAAAGTGACTCAAATGGTTGAATAAAACCAAAATGTGGAACAAAATTGACCTGTATGAAATAAGAGGTGGTAAAAAGATATCAAATCGGATGTATATGATGTTAAATGTTAATTATACAAATATATGGAGGAAAATGACTCATATAGGGTGCAAAATGACTCTAATATGGTGAAAAGTGACTTACATGGTTAATTAGAACCAAAATGTGGACCAAAATTGATTTGTATGAATGTGGCACTAAGAGGTGGTAAAAGGATTTTTATTGCATGTACATGATGTTAACATGTTAATTGTACCAATATATGATGGCAAGTGACTCTTATAAGGTATAAAGTGACTCTAATATGTTGAGAAGTCACTTACATGATTGATTAGAGCCAAAATGTGGCCCAAAATTGACTTGTACGAAAGGGGTACCAAGAGGTGGTTAAAGGATTCTAATTGCATGTACATGATGCTAGCATGTTAATTTTATCAATATATCGGGCAAGTGACTTATAGGGTGCAAAGTGACTCTAATATGGTGAAAAATGACTTACATGATTGATTAGAGCCAAAACGTGGAACAAAATTAACTTGTATGAAAGTGAAAATAATAGGTGGTAAAAGGATGTCAAATTGGATGTATATTATGTTAACATGTTAATTGTTGTATATATGGTCGGAAGTGACTCTTATAGGGTGCAAAGTGACTCTAATATGGTGAAAAGTGAATTACAGGGTAGTTAGAACCAAAATATGGAACGAAATTGACCTATATGAAAGTGGTGGTAAAAGGATGTCAAATAGGATATATATGATGTTAACATGTTAATTATAAAAATATATTATGTAATGTGACTCATATAGGGTGCAAAATGACTCTAATATGGTGAAAAGTGACTTACATGGTTAATTAGAACCAAAATGTGGACCAAAATTGACTTGTATGAATGTGGCACTAAGAGGTTGTAAAAGGATTTCTAATTTCATGTACATGATGTCAACATATTAATTGTACCAATATATGATGGCAAGTGACTCTTATAAGGTGCAAATTGACTCTAATATGTTGAGAAGTCACTTACATGATTGATTAGAGCCAAAATGTGGCCCAAAATTGACTTGTAGGAAAGGCGGTTCTAAGAGGAGGTTAAAGGATGTCTAATTGCATGTACATGATATTAGCATGTTAATTGTATCAATATGTGACTCTTATAGGGTGCAAAGTGACTCTAATATGGTGAAAAGCGACTTACATGGTTGATTAGAGCCATAATGTGGAACAAAATTAACTTGTATGAAAGTGGCATTATTAGGTGGTAAAAGGATGTCAAATTGGATGTATATTCTGTTAACATGTTAATTGTTGTATATATGGTGGAAAGTGACTCTTATAGGTGCAAAGTGACTCTAATATAGTGAAAAGTGACTTACAGGGTTTGACTAGAACCAAAATGTAGACCAAAATTGACCTGTATGAAAGTAAAACTAAGAAGTGGTAAAAGGATGTCAAATTGGATATAAATGATGTTAACATGTTAATTATAAAAATATATTGTGGAAAGTGACTCATATAGGGTGCAAAATGACTCTAATATGGTGAAAAGTGACTTACATGGTTAATTAGAACCAAAATGTGGACCAAAATTAACTTGTATGAATGTGGCACTGAGAGATGTAAAAAGATTTCTAATTGCATGTACATGATGTTAACATGTTAATTGTACCAATATATGATGGCAAGTGACTCTTATAAGGTGCAAAGATACTCTAATATGGTGAGAAGTAACTTACATGATTGGTTAGAGCCAAATATCGCCCAAAATTGAGAAAGGGGTACCAAGAGGTGGTAAAAGAATCTCTAATTGCATGTACATGATGTTAACATGTTAATTGTATCGATATATGGGGCAAGTGACTCTTATAGGGTGCAAAGTTAGTTTAATATGGTGAAAAGTGACTTACATGGTTGATTAGAGCCAAAATGTGGAACAAAATTAAATTGTATGAAAGTTGCATTAAATGGTGGTAAAAGGATGTTAAATTGGATGCATAATGTTAACATGTTAATTGTTGTATATATGGTGGAAAGCTACTCTTATAGGGTGCAAAGAGACCTTAATATGGTGAAAAGTGACTTACATGGTTGATTAGAACCAAAATGTGGAATAAAATTGCCCTGTATGAAAGTGGAACTAAGACGTGGTAAAAGGATGTAAAATTTGTTGTATATTATGTTAACATGTTAATTATACAAATATATGTGGACCAAAATTGACTTGTATAAATGTGACACTAAGAGGTTATAGAAGGATTTCTAATTGCGTGTACATGATGTTAACATGTTAATTGTACAAATATATGTGGACCAAAATTGACTTGTATGAATGTGACACTAAGAGGTTATAAAAGGATTTTTAATTGCGTGTACATGGTGTTAACATGTTAATTGTACCAATATATGATGGCAAGTGACTCTTATAAGGTGCAAAGAGACTCTAATATGGTGAGAAGTTACTTACATGATTGATTAGAGCCAAAATGTGGCCTAAAATTGACAAAGGGGTACCATGAGGTGGTTAAAGGATATCGAATTGCATGTACATGATGTTAACATGTTAATTGTATCAATATATGGGGCAAGTGACTTATAGGGTGCACAGTGACTCTAATCTGGTGAAAAGTGACTTACATGGTTGATTAGAGCCAAAATATGGAACAAAATTAACTTGTATGAAAGTGGCATTAATAAGTGGTAAAAGGATGTCAAATTGGATGTATATGATGTTAAAATGTCAATTGTTGTATATATGGTGGAAAGTGACTCTTATAGGGTGCAAAGTGACTCTAATATGGTGAAAAGTGAGTAACATGGTTAATTAGAACCAAAATATAGACCAAAATTGACTTGTATGAATGTGGTACTAAGAGGTGGTAAAAGGATTTCTAATTGCATGTACATGATGTTAACATGTTAATTGTACCAATATATGATGGCAAGTGACTCTTATAAGGTGCAAAGTGACTCTAATATGGTGAGAAGTCACTTATATGATTGATTCGAGCCAAAATGTGGCCCGAAATTGACTTGTAGGAAAGGGGTACCAAGAGGTGGTTAAAGGATTTCTAATTGCATGTACATGATGTTAACATGTTAATTGTATCAATATATCGGGCAAGTGACTCTTATAGGGTGCAAAGTAACTTTAATATGGTGAAAAGTGACTTACATGGTTGATTAGAGCCAAAATGTGGAACAAAATTATATTGTATGAAAGTTGCATTAATTGGTGGTAAAAGGATGTTAAATTGGATGCATAATGTTAACTTGTTAATTGTTGTATATATGGTGGAAATCTGCTCTTATAGGGTGCAAAGAGACCTTAATATGGTGAAAAGAGACTTACATGGTTGATTAGAACCAAAATGTGGAACAAAATTGGTTTGTATGAAAGTTGAACTAAGAGGTGGTAAAAAGTTTTCAAATTGGATGTATATGATGTTTACATGTTAATTATACATATATATGTGGACCAAAATTGACTTGTATGAATGTGACACTAAGAGGTTATAAAAGGATTTCTAATTGCATGTACATGATGTTAACATGTTAATTGTACCAATATATGATGGCAAGTCACTTAGGTGCAAAGAGACTTTATTATGGTGATAAGTCACTTACATGATTGATTAGAGCCGAAATGTGGCCCAAAATTGACAAAGGGGTACCAAGAGGTGGTTGAAGGTTGTCTAATTGCATGTAAATGATGTTAACATGTTAATTGTATCAATATATGGGGCAAGTGACTTATAGGGTGCAAAGTGACTCTAATATCGTGAAAAGTGACTTACATGGTTGATTAGAGCCAAAATGCGGAACAAAATTAACTTGTATGAAAGTGGCATTAATAGGTGGTAAAAGGATGTCAAATTGGATGTATATGATGTTAACATGTCAATTGTTGTATATATGGTGGAAAGTGACTCTTATAGGGTGAAAAGTGACTTTAATATGGTGAAAAGTGACTAACATGGTTAATTATAACCAAAATATAGACCAAAATTGACTTTTATGAATGTGCCACTAAGAGGTGGTAAAAGGATTTCTAACTGCATGTACATGATGTTAACATGTTAATTGTACCAATATATGATGACAAGTGACTCTTATAAGGTGCAAAGTGACTCTAATATAGTGAGAAGTCATTTACATGATTGATTAGAGTCAAAATGTGGCCCAAAATTGACTTGTAGGAAAGGGGTACCAAGAGGTGGTTAAAGGATGTCTAATTGCATTTACGTGATGTTAACATGTTAATTGTATCAATATATGGGGCAAGTGACTCTTATAGGGTGTAAAGGTACTCTAATATGGTGAAAAGTGACTTACATGGTTGATTAGAGCCAAAATGTGGAACAAAATTAAATTGTATGAAAGTTGCATTAATAGGTGGTAAAAGGATGTTAAATTGGATGCATAATGTTAACATGTTAATTGTTGTATATATGGTGGAAAGCTACTCTTATAGGGTGCAAAGAGACCTTAATATGGTGAAAAGTGACTTACATGGTTGATTAGAACCAAAATGTGGAACAAAATTGCCCTGTATGAAAGTGGAACTAAGAGGTGGTAAAAGGATGTCAAATTGGATGTATATGATGTTAACATGTTAATTATATAAATATATGTGGACCAAAATTGACTTGTATGAATGTGACACTAAGAGGTTATAAAAGGATTTCTAATTGCGTGTACATGATGTTAACATGTTGTTAGGTCACACACACTGTAGAGGGGGTGAATACAGTGTATAATACAATCAAATCGAACTTTAATATATTAAGTAACATAAAACAAACTTTATTGAAACAATAAACTCTGTTAGAGTATGGAACTGTTACCTCTCAGTGATGAACAAATATCACGAGAGCTGCTAGGGTTACAATGAATAATCTTCTCGAATATATTAACACTTTTAGTATAAACCCTATGTCTGTGTTTATATACTACACAGTTACAAGATAATTGCTAATTGATATGAAATATAATTCTGCTTCCTAAAATATATCAATCAGATATCTTTTCTTCCAAGTATTCCATTCTTCACAGAATTCCTTCTTCATGCATATCTCTTCTTATGTTTATCTCGATCTTCTTTCCTTTAATCAGCTACTGTTCTTCTCTGATCATCCTTCAGCACTTAAGTTCTGATATCTAACTTCTGATGATTATCTCCTGATAATATAAGTACTGATATCCTTAAGTCCTGACTTCCAGTATAAGTACTGATCAACAGTTAAGTACTGATTTGTCCTGTTTAGTAAGATCTGAAATCTAAACATAAATTATATTAGCCATGACATTATAAAATATATCTAACAATCTCCCCCAACTTGTAAATTAGCATAATATACAAGTTAACAGATATTTGATGATGTCAAAAACATTAAGTACAAATGCATGAGAATTAGACTAGATAACTACAACTTATAGTCCTTAAAGCTTTACCAATATTCAACTTCTGATAACAACTTCAGTCTGTATAAATATCAGAATTTAAGCAGTTGTAGATCTTCGACTTGGCTTCATTATCTGATCTCTCTGATGTCAGGAGTTGTTCTGAGATAGTTCTTCAACAAACATTTCTCAGCATATCTGAGTTCATCAATCATTCTCTCTTTGGCATCTTTAAGCTCTACAGTATCTTCACCAGTTTGAAAGATTGCAGCTCTGAGATCATTGATCTTTGCTTTTCTCAACTCCTGATCTAGTCTTATGACATAGGCTTTGTCAGACTCCAGATTGAATTCAAGTCCCTTAATACCAAGATATGTTCTTATCTGTGCAGTATTAGGCTTCATATCAACAATATCACCATTGTGATCTCTGTACTTTGGAACATATGTGCTGTCAGACTTAACAGAATATAGCCTTTTCTGTCTCTGAATCTGTTCTTTTAAGTAGTTTGCAGCAGTCCCTGTTATTCTGTCATCCACTTGAAGTAAGAAAAGTACATGCTCCAATTCTTCAAAATACTTCAATGGAATGGCATTTTGTCTTATATGATAAACCCTACCATCTGTCATAAAATACAACATGATGTATTCTTTCAAGTAGGTATGGTAAACCATCTGTACATATTCCAGTTGATTAATCTCTCAGGAGTTGCTCCAATACCTGGTTCACTCAAGGAAGTTGGATCATTTGTAGTATTGTGTACTCTTCTTTCATCAGCACTTCCCAATCCAGTTTTATCTCTTGCTTCCTTTCCAGTAACTACTCTAGCTTCAAAACCACTTGCAGTAGTCTTCAAAGATTGAGTCTGTTTTACTTTAATGAATCCTGGTAGGAGTGTCTTTGATCTATCTTCTGATATCAAGTTAACTTGAGCTATGTCAGAGGTTACTTGCTTCTTCTGAATATCAGAACTTACAATTTCTTGACTCTGAACAACTTGAGCCATGTCAGAGGTTGTTTTAAGAACTTTTGTTGAAGTCAGAGCAAGATCATCCTTTTCATCAGTGATTTCTTCATCCTCAGGAGGTACATAAACCTTGATAGGTTCACCAACCTTTTCTTTACCCTTGGATCTTGGATCTATATGTGGTTGTGATCTAGCCAATATTGCTTCAGTATGTATCCTTTCTTTGATCACAATGCCTTTGAGTTTTGGAAGTGGCTTTTTACCAGAAGCTTCAGATTTAGATGTGACTTTCTCTGATTTAAGTCTGGCTTCTTCTTCCTTTAAACTTTCCAAGTCCATTCCTAGATTTTCCTGAAGAAATAACTGTCTTGACATTTCCTCATCAAGATCTAGAAGTTCATCATAACTTATCCTTTTACCAGCAGCAGAACTTATTCTTTTCCCAGTATCAGAACTTGTCCTGTGACTAGCTTGTCTTGATATGAATCCTCTACCTTGACTATGACCTCTACCCATTCCATAGCTTCCTTGATCATCTTTTTCATTATCCTTTCCTGTCAGTGTCTTGTCAGTCTTGCATTTGGACTTAATCACTTTCTCCCCCTTTTTGGCATCAGCGGGTAGTAGAAGAGAGATAAGCAATTCCACTGAGGATTGGATTTCAGTTAGTTGTGATTGCTGAGAAGCTTGATTTTTCAGAATTTCATCAATCTGAGCTTTTTGATGATCTTGAGTCTTCTCAATATAAGCAATCCTGTCAATGGTAGGTTGGAAGAACTTTTTCTTGTCAATTTTCCAAACTTGTTCCTGTTTGATAAAGTTCTCCTGAATCTTATGTAGCTCTGCATGAGTAGTTGAATGAAGACCTTGTAAATGTTTAGTACTCAATGCAGTGACTCTAAGCTGAGTTTTGAAATCATCAGAATTTAACATTTCATCAGCTTTAGTCAAGTGCTCAGCAAGATGCTTGTCAGTTGGAACAGATGAAACTGAGTTCCATTCCTTAGTCCACTCCTGACCTGCACGAGTTTCACTCCAAGGTACTGGTGCTTCTCCGGTAACAAACTTCTTAACCAGTTCAGACTTAGGAAGAGTCTGTTGAGGAGTAAGTCCTGAAGGACCTGCTTCATCAGCATCTACAGTTGGAGCAGCATCACCAGTATCTCCAGCATTTGCAGCATCAGAACTTAAAGAATCGGTATCTTCTGATAAGACAATAGTGTGAGTAGCAATGGAGGCTTCAGCATCCTCTAATTGCTGATCATGTTCTAAGTTCTGATCAACAGCCATATCCTGATGCTCACCTAAATTCTGATCATCAGCATCTTGATGCAGAGAAGGTGTTGTTGATAACTCTGGAGTTTGAAAAGCATCAGTAACAGGTGTTGTGGAAGGAATATTTGTTGTTGGAGCTTCTAAGAGAATTACTGCAGGCACAACCAAGTTTTGAACATCAATATCAGCACTTGTGCCTGGATCAACAGAAGACACAGAAGGTGTGTTAGCCTTTTCAGAAACAACTTCCTGAGATGGAGTTGATGGAGAAGAAGTGACTGGAGAAAATTCCTTGTCTTGTGAGATCAGAGATTCTTGATCCCCTTCCTTAGCTGCTTCTTCTTCATCATCTGAAACTGGCCTTTTTGCCCTTTGTTTCTTGTATCTCTTTGTTGATTTGGATTCCTTGGGAGTTTCAGGAACTGTCATTCTTCTAAGCCGTTTGAGAAGCCTAGATCCCCCAATTCCAGAATCCTTCTGAGAAGTCACTTTCTCAGCTTCACCTACAACAGGTTCTGAAGAAGGAACCTGTTCCTCAGTATCAAATTCATCTCTCAGTACAGTCCTCCTCCTCTTTTGAGGTGTTTGAGGAAGAGTTTTTGTCCTCTTTGGCTTGGAGGATGAGGGTTGAACAGTCTGTGAAGTAAAGAGATAGGATTTGAGATAAGTCCTGAGGGTAGGTTGAGTAGTATGAGTGGTAGTTCCTGAGGATGATGGTTTTTGGGTGTTTGTGGCTGGTTGAACATCAGAGTAAACAGATCTATAAGTATCAGGATCAGCATTTACTAGGATCTGTTTTACAGACTGAGGAATCTGTAATGGTCTAACCACTTTTTTCTTAGTATCAGCATTTACCAGATCATTAAAATATCGTTTTGCAACTCTAAAAGGTGGGGTTGAGGATCTGACTAATTGAGGTTCATCAGTACAAAAAGTATATATAAGTTGACAGAATCTAGCAAAATAGACAATATTTCTATCCTCTGTCATCCTATCCCCAATAAAACCAATTATTCCAGTTGCAAAATCAAAATGAGTTTGATGGATAATAGCATACCCTATGTGCTGACTCAGAATTAGGATAGCATCAAAATTCGAACATTTGTTCCCAAAAGCTTTGGTGATGCAGTCAAAGAAAAAACTCCATTCTCTTCTGATATTAGCCCTTTTTAACTGCCCAAGCTTTGCCACACTCTTTTCATATCCCAAATCAGCCATTAACTCCTGAAGTGCTGATTCCTCTGGAGTTGAAAAAGTACAATTTTCTGGGAGATGTAGAGCTTTACGTATTGTACCAGGAGTGACTGCATAAGATGAATCACCCACTTCAAAAACAATACTGGGAGTGCCATGTTTACCACCATCATCAAAGTTCCCAGTCCGCCAAAACGTCAGAACTTGTTGACTCGAAAAGACTTCAGGCTGAGTTAATGCATACCCAATCTCACCGTGTGCAAGAAGATCTTGCACAAAATGCAATTCAGATGGAGCTTCAGCATGATCAAGAATTGCAGCATAGTTGTTTGGAACAAACTTAGCTCCATCAATGATTAAATCCTTAGGTGCCATGTGAAAAATTGAGATTCAAAAGTGCCTGTTAGGTGTTTGATAAGATGTCTGTATGAAAAACCAACGTGAGAAGAAAGAGAGTAAAAGTAAGTAAAGAGAAAAAATATGAAGAAAATAAAGGATTAAAGAAATCCTCTCTCTGTTGTACTTATACTCTGAACAAAAATGTTACCGTTGGACACCTGTCAGACATGCAGTAATAACGGATAGTTACTGGGCTCGAGAAAACAGGAATCATTAATTACTCAGTTGCCTGTTTTCAAGGAAAAACCGTTCCACTTACCCAGATATTCCATTAATCAAGGTGAAACAGTTTTAATTCAAAATTGAAACCGTTCCCACTGAGTTAATTATTTTTCACTACATCATTAATATTCGGAAAGTAAATCACGTAAAAATGACCAAGATAAATGAGATGAGTAAGTGCTGATAAAAAAAATCAGAACTTAAATTAAAACAAAATTTATATGGTTATCAGAATATCAATCAGGATTTAGCAATGCATTAGTAAATATCTTAGAGACAAAATCTTGAAGCAAACACAAATTTCATTAATATATCAAGAGAATACATTTATGAAATTGAAATTTCATCAGTACTTATACAAGATATCCCTAAGCTACGAAACCTAACATCAACAGCCTTAGTCCTAGCTAAGAAGCCTGACAAAGCTGATGATGAAGAAAAACAGGAAGAAGACAAGATTAAATCATTTCTTCTTCTTCCTACTCTCGACAAACAGAATGGCGAGTCTGATGATTCGCTCTTGCTGGCGGAGAACTGTCAGTCTTTCCTCCTCCATTCGCTCCAGATGGCGATGGTAATCCATATAGAAGAACAGGAGGTTTGTCAGTACCTCCTGTGGGACAGAGTCCCATATCTCCTCAGGAATGACTGTGACATGCCATTCCTGCTGCCAGTCGGCACAGCTTAGCTCCATATTGAAGTTTTGGTAGTTCAAAAACATGTTGAATCTGACCATTGTGTTTTTGAAAGAAAAAGTATGAAGATAAGTGTGTGAGAAAGAATTTGATGGGAAGGCTGATGTGAAGTGGCTGCTTATATAGGCAAGAGAATGCCATGAGACGTAAAAGTATTTAATGCTGACAGGTAGAATTAATTCTACCTCGTCTCCCTAGACTTTGAAAAAGAATAACATTCATTGGAAAGAGGAAACATGGTTTAAAGCGCACAAGAAACAAGTAACAGTGGACTGTTCAAGTACAAATACCATTAACCCTAACCATAGTGACTATTAATCTTCCACTTCAACATATTCAAATATTAACTGAGACTGTTATCAAATTTTATTCATAGATAAGTCAAGTAAAACATTAGACTGTAATATCAGAATTTAGACTTATATCAGAATTTAACAGTCATCAGAATATAATTTCTTAACTCGAAAAAGGAATGCCTATCTTAGTAAGTTCTTATACAAGTTCTGAGTTATACTCTTCAGAACTTAATCATCAGAATATGCAACCAGAGCTTGTCCTCAGAATTTGTGCAATAATGACACAATGACTATTTATCTAAAATAACATAGACCACCACAGAAATTTTCATCATTCAGATGGAGTGATTAGTGTGTGCATTAAGCTAAATAACAGACAAAGAGTAAAGTTTGATTCACTTCAGTACATCTTAGAAATAAGGCATAACTAAAATTTTGCTAAAGAGCTGTCATTGTCCTAAAACCTACTGATGAATGAGTTTATGCTTGAGTCCACATCAACTGTTTTGTGCTAATTTTATGCATCTTTTGAAATTCTATTTTACAGTGGCTTCTCAGTGTAAGTGAGTCACGACTGCTTATAAGAATTTATGCTATTATCAGAGTATTTCTCCAGTAATCATAGAGTGTGAAAAGTCGCCAAGAAAATTTGCTTTTCTAATGCATATTTACTTAATACCAGCAATGCACTTGGGTCGTCCCTTCCACATTTTTACTCTAGATCTCAAAGGAGTACCTGATTTTATTCTTTGATCTTTTTGCTTTTTCTTTTGATAAGTGAGGTTTATCAGCACTTAGTACAATCAGCAGTTTTACTAGTATCAGAACTTAACAGATGAGTAGCATTATTCTAATTTGTGACTTAGTAATAAGATAAACAAAGTAAACTCAACTAAGCTCAATTACCAGAATTTGCTAGTGTCATAAGATTTCCACTGAAATAATTACTTCTTACATGAAATCATTTGTTTATTGAAGACTACTAGGTCAGTATCTAGCACAGTTATCCTCATAGGATGAAATAGTTACTTGAACAGACATATCACTTATTAGAGTTTAGAAACATATATCAGATAACAATCGGTACTTAAACGTGTATTCCAATTAAGCACATAATAAACAAAAAGATTACATTCTGTAAATACTGATCATAAAGTCTAATGCATCAGAACAAAACTAGACAGATTTAGAAAAAGAACCTGAGACCATTCCAAGTTCATTTACCAATCTTGTAAAAGTGGCTTCACATTGTGGTTTTGTGAAGATATCTGCTAGTTGTTGATCTGTTGGAACAAAGTGCAATTCCACTGTACCTTCATCCACATGTTCCCTTATGAAGTGGTACCGGATGCTGATGTGCTTTGTCATAGAGTGTTGAACTGGATTACCTGTCATAGCAATAGCACTTTGATTATCACAGTAAATAGGGATTTTGAAATATGTTAACCCATAATCCAGTAACTGATTCTTCATCCAAAGAATCTGTGTACAACAGCTTCCTGCAGCAATATACTCTGCTTCTGCAGTTGATGTGGAAATTGACTTTTGTTTCTTGCTGTACCAAGAAACCAATCTGCCTCCAAGAAATTGGCAGCTTCCACTTGTGCTTTTCCTGTCAATTTTGCAACCTGCAAAATCTGCATCTGAGTAACCTATTAGTTTAAAATCTGATTCTCTAGGATACCATAATCCCAGAGCAGCTGTTCCTTTAAGATACTTAAAGATTCTTTTCACAGCTGTTAAGTGAGGTTCTCTTGGATCTGCTTGAAATCTTGCACAAAGACAGGTAGCATACATGATATCAGGTCTACTAGCAGTTAGATAGAGTAGAGAGCCAATCATACCTCTGTAGTCAGTAATATCTACTGATTTACCGGTATCCTTATCCAGTTTTATTGCAGTGGCCATAGGAGTGGATGCACTTGAACAATCTTGCATTCCAAATTTCTTCAGCAAGTTTCTAGTGTACTTGGTTTGACAAATAAAAGTGCCTTCTTCATTCTGCTTGACTTGAAGGCCCAGAAAATAGCTAAGTTCCCCCATCATACTCATCTGATATCTTGACTGCATTAGTTTGGCAAACTTCTTGCAAAGTTTATCATTTGTAGACCCAAAAATGATATCATCAACATAAATCTGAACCAGAAGTAAGTCCTTTCCATGGTTGAGGTAGAACAGTGTTTTGTCTATTGTTCCTCTGTTGAATCCACTTTCCAGAAGAAACTGAGCTAAAGTCTCATACCATGCTCTAGGAGCTTGCTTAAGTCCATAAAGTGCTTTATCAAGCCTGTAGACATAATCTGGATGTTTGGTATCTACAAAGCCTGGAGGTTGTTCAACATATACCTCCTCCTCCAATTCTCCATTGAGAAAAGCACTTTTCACATCCATTTGAAAGACAGTAAACTTTTTGTGAGCAGCATAAGCCAAAAATATCCTTATGGCTTCTAACCTAGCAACTGGTGCAAATGTTTCATCATAATCAATTCCCTCCTGTTGAGAATATCCTTTGTAACCAGCCTTGCCTTATTCCTTGTAATTATGCCATCACTGTCAGTTTTGTTTCTGAATACCCACTTTGTACCAACAACAGATCTATTTTTTGGTCTTGGCACTAGGGTCCAAACTTTGTTTCTTTCAAATTCATTTAACTCTTCCTGCATTGCTTGCACCCAATCAGCATCTTGAAGAGCTTCTTCCACTTTCTTTGGCTCAGTCTGAGAGAGAAAAGAATTTAGAGACATTCATTTGAAGTACCTGTTCTAGTTCTGACACCTGCATCAGGATTTCCAATTATCAAATCAGGTGTATGTGATTTTGTCCACTTCCTTGCAGATGGAAGGTTTTCTCTAGAACTGGATGCTCCCCCATGATCCATGCTATCTTCATTTTCATTTTCTGATGCTCCCCCTGAAACTATGCTCTCTGAGTTGGATTCTTCAGTATTTAGATTTTCAGCACTATCAGAACTTGGCTTATCAGAACTTGACGAATCAGAACTTGAAGAGCCAATTGCATGTTCTGATTTTCTTGAGATGTGGTAGGATCTTGAGTATGCCCCCCCCTGCATAGGTGCCTCTTCCTTTGACGTAGTCACCACAGTTTCAATAACATCAGAGTTTACAGTATCAGGACTTAGACTGTCAGGATTTTCAGCATCAGAATTTGAGTCTTCATTTTCAAATCTCAGCTGATCATGGTCAATGAAATCTTCAAGACCAGTAATCTTCTTGTCATCAAAAGAGACATTGATAGATTCCATGACCACTTTTGTTCTCAAATTATAGACTCTGAAGGCTTTTGTGGAAAGTGGATATCCAACAAAGATTCCTTCATCAGCTTTTAGATCAAACTTTGATAGCTGTTCAGGATGAGTCTTGAGAACAAAACACTTACATCCAAATACATGAAAATATTTCAGATTTGGCTTCTTTTTCTTCACCATCTCATATGGTGTTTTTCCATGCTTGTTAATGAGTGTTGCATTTTGAGTAAAACAAGCAGTCTGTACAGCTTCAGCCCAGAAATAGGTTGGAAGCTTTGCTTCTTCAAGCATTGTACGTGCAGCTTCAATAGTTCCAGGAGCAGAAAATTCATGCTTTATTCCATGGTTTTTGCAGAACTCTTCCATTATCAAATTCTTGAACTCAGTGCCATTATCACTCCTTAAGATTTTCACAGAATCTTTGACCATTTTATCCAGCTGTTTGACATGATCAATCAAGATAGATGCAGTTTCACTTTTTGTGTGCAAGAAATACACCCATGTGTATCTGGTGAACTCATCCACTATGACCAGCGCATACTTCTTCTTTGCAATAGACATGACATTTACTGGACCAAATAGATCAACATGTAGTAGATGATAAGGCTCAAGAATTGATGATTCAGTCTTGCTCTTGAATGAAGATTTTCTTTGTTTGGCTTTCTGACAGGAATCACAAAGACCATCAGGAGCAAATACTGACTTTGGCAGTCCTCTCACAAGATTTTTCTTGACCAGTTCATTTATATTATTGAAATTTAAATGAGAGAGTTTCTTATGCCAATTCCAGCTTTCTTCAATTGATGCTCTACTCATCAGACAGATTGCAGAACCATCAGTACTTGTTGAAAGCTTAGCTTCATAAATGTTACCATGCCTGTATCCTTTCAGAACAACTTTGTCTTTAGATTTACTCACAATTTCACAGTGTTCTTCAAAGAAATCAACATGATAACCTCTGTCACAGATTTGACTTATACTCAGTAGGTTGTGTTTAAGTCCTGAGACCAGAGCTACTTCTTTAATTATGACATTTGCAAGATTGATATTGCCATATCCCAATGTTTTTCCAATGTTGCCATCTCCATAAGAAACACTTGGGCCAGCTTTCTCCTCAAAGTCTGATAGCAGGGCCTTATTTCCAGTCATATGTCCTGAACATCCACTGTCCAGAACTAGAATATTTTTCCTGTTGCCCTGCAATCATAAAGACCACTAATTATTAGTTTTAAGGACCCAGACTTGCTTGGATCCTTTGGCCTTATTAAGTTTATTAACATTTGCAGCGGATTTAGCATCAGAGTTTATGTTAACATTTTTCTTATCAGAACTTACACTATCAGACTTTGAATCAGAATTTACACTAGAAGGAACAATGGAAACTTTCTTCAAAGAAGGTTTTATTTGATAATAATCATAGTACAAGCTATGATATTCATTACAAGTATAAATGGAATGCCATAAACTACCACAATGAAAACAAGGATTTTGTGGTTTGTATCTAACAGACCGACTCTTAACTCCTGATTTTGAAGGTAAGGAATTAATATTCTTATTCTTCTTGCAAAAAGAAGCCAGATGGTTAGAACTTCCACAGTTATGACATGTTTTCCTAGGAGCATCAGGAACAGGTTTATAATTATTACTTTTATTCACACCTTCCTTTCCATTCCTACTTTTCCTAGGTGATTTTACCTTGTTTGCATTCTTAACATCTTTCAGCTTATGCTTAAGCTGCTTCTTTGTCATTAAGCCTATGTTCACTTCAGCTGTCTTTTCCTGTTTTAGTTTGTCAAAAGTTAATTCCTTTGTAACTTTTGATTTCTCATTTTCAGACTTTACAGTTACAAACTTAACAGGTTTTAACTTTGGCTTTTGCTTATCAACAGGCTTAATTTCTTTAGTTCCTTTATCATTCTTATCTTCTCCATAACCTAAGCCCTCTTTCTAGTTTCCACTACTTAGCAAATTTTGAGTTGTTTTGCCAGAGTTAGTCCAAGTCCTGATAATCTCTCTTTCCTTTTCTAACTCAGTTTTTAGAGATTTATTCATTTTTAGCACTTTATCCCTAACATAAAAAGCATCATCTCTATCCTTCTGAGTTTGATGGAACATGACTAACTCTTTTTCTAAGAAATCATTTCTTTTCTTAAATGCAAGATTTTCAGAAGTTAATCTTTCACATGTTAAAATTTGATCTCTATAACTAACAAACATGGTTTTAAGATATCTTCTTAACTCATTAATATCATCAGTATGAAAAGCATAAGTAGTCTGAGGTACCTTTGTTTCAGCAGCTTCAGAACTGCTCTCAGTACTTTCTTTATCAGCATTTGCCATCAATGCATAGTTTTCCTCACTTTCAGAGTCTGAGGTGTCTGTCCAACTTTTCTGCTTTGTGAAAAGTGCCTTGCCTTTGTCACCCTTTACCTTCTTGCAATCAGGAGATATGTGGCCTTTATCACCACAGTTATAGCATTTAACATTGGTGTAATCTCCTCTGTCAGACTTTCCTCCTCTGCTTTCAGATCTTCTGAAATTTTTCTTATCAGAACTTATGCCTTTCCTGGAAAACTTCTTTCCCTTCCTGAACTTCCTGTATGCAATCTTTGTGATTCCTTTCACCATAAGAGCACACAGCTTCATCATCTCCTCATCAGCATCAGTCTCAGGAAAGCTTTCAGAATCTGAGTCATCATCACTTTCAGAACTTGATGACTCAGTTTCAGACTTTATGACAAGAGCTTTACCCTTGTCTTTCCTTGAGGAAGCTGCTTTGGGGAATTCTTCTTCAGCCTTAAGAGCAATTGTCCTTGACTTTCCTCCTTTCCTCTTACTTCTTTGTTCCATCTCAAGCTCATGAGTCTTGAGCATACCATAGATTTCGTCAAGAGTTATTTCATCAAGATTATAGTTGTCTCTTATTGTCATTGCCTTCAAATCCCAGCATTCAGGAAGAGCTAACAGGAACTTAAGGTTTGAATCTTCAAGATCATACTCTTTATTAATCAATGACAAATCATTCAAAAGTTTGACAAATCTATCATATAAATCATTCAATGACTCATTAGTCTTTGAGTCAAAGTGTTCAGACTCTTGAGTGAGTATTGTCTTCCTGTTCTTCTTAATTATCTCCGTTCCCTGACACCTTGTTTCCAGAGCATCCCATATCTCCTTAGCAGTCTTGCAGTTGATTACCCTGTTTGACATTACATTGGCACTATGCAGTAAGTGTCGTACCTTGGCATCCTTAGCAATTTATGCTATATCTTCAGCAGTTTAATCACTCTTCTCCTTTGGTACGGTCTTTGCTGCTTCACCTGCAACTGCAACAGCGAGCTTGGTTGGTTTGTGAGGGCCTTCCTTGATTTTATCAAGGTATTCTGGATCTGTTGCTTCCAGGAACATGGTCATCCTTACCTTCCATATGGGATATTCAGATGGTCTCAGTATGGGAACCCTGATAGTCTCATACCGACTTTGAATTTGTGGCTTTGGAGGTTCTTCAGTTTTGGTAGGCTTAGTTGGAGTTTCTGTGTCAGACATGATTGTGTATGGATCTTTAGCTGTATGTGTGTTAACAGATTGGCTCTGATACCACTTTTAGGTCACACACACTATAGAGGGGTGAATACAGCCATGGATAAAGAAAAACCATTTCAACATTAAAAACAACAAAAACTAGAGCAAACATATAATAACGAATTCGAAATTGTAACCAAGCGTTGCCCATTGGTTCTATACCCAATTCATAACTAGAAAGTTTCTCAGGCCTTTTGTTAATCGGGGCTAAAACTCCAAAAACGAAAAATGCCAAAATAGGAATAAGACTTGATATTATTAGAAATGCCCAAAAAAGATCATATTCGTAAAGCAGAAACATAGTGTATAATACAATCAAATCGAACTTTAATATATTAAGTAACAGAAAACAAACTTTATTGAAACAATAAACTCTGTTACAGTATGGAACTGTTACCTCTCAGTGATGAACAAATATCACGAGAGCTGCTAGGGTTACAATGAATAATCTTCTCGAATATATTAACACTTTTAGTGTAAACCCTATGTCTGTGTTTATATACTACACAGTTACAAGATAATTGCTAATTGATATGGAATATAATTCTGCTTCCTAAAATATATCAATCAGATATCTATTCTTCCAAGTATTCCATTCTTCACGGAATTCCTTCTTCATGCATATCTCTTCTTATCTTTATCTCAATCTTCTTTCCTTTAATCAGCTACTGTCCTTCTCTGATCATCCTTCAGCACTTAAGTTCTGATATCTAACTTCTGATGATTATCTCCTGATAATATAAGTACTGATATCCTTAAGTCCTGACTTCCAGTATAAGTACTGATCAACAGTTAAGTACTGATTTGTCCAGTTAAGTAAGATCTGAAATCTAAACATAAATTATATTAGCCATGACATTATCAAATATATCTAACATATGTTAATTGTACAAATATATGTGGACCAAAATTGACTTGTATGAATGTGACACTAAGAGGTTATAAAAGGATTTCTAATTGCGTGTACATGATGTTAACATGTTAATTGTACCAATATATGATGGTAAGTGACTCTTATAAGGTGCAAAGAGACTCTAATATGGTGAGAAGTCACTTACATGATTGATTAGAGCCAAAATGTGGCCCAAAATTGACAAAGGGGTACCAAGAGGTGATTAAAGGATGTCTAATTGCATGTACATGATGTTAACATGTTAATTGTATCAATATATGATGGCAAGTGACTCTTATAAGGTGCAAAGAGACCCTATTATAGTGAGAAGTCACTTACATGATTGATTAGAGCCAAAATGTGGCCCAAAATTGACAAAGGGGTACCAAGAGGTGGTTAAAGGATGTCTAATTGCATGTACATGATGTTAACATGTTAATTGTATCAATATATGGGGCAAGTGACTTATTGGGTGCAAAGTGACTCTAATCTGGTGAAAAGTGACTTACATGGTTGATTAGAGCCAAAATGTGGAACAAAATTAACTTGTATTAAAGCGGCATTAATAGGTGGTAAAAGGATGTCAAATTGGATGTATATGATGTTAACATGTCAATTATTGTATATATGGTGGAAAGTGACTCTTATAGGGTGCAATGTGACTCTAATATGGTGAAAAGTGACTAACATGGTTAATTAGAACCAAACTATAGACCAAAATTGACTTTTATGAATGTGCCACTAAAAGGTGGTAAAAGGATTTCTAATTGCATGTACATGATGTTAACATGTTAATTGTACGAATATATGATGGCAAGTGACTCTTATAAGGTGCAAAGTGACTCTAATATGGTGAGAAGTCACTTACATGATTGATTAGAGCCAAAATGTGGCCCAAAATAGACTTGTAGGAAAGGTGTACCAAGAGGTGGTAAAAGGATGTCTAATTGCATGTACATGATGTTAACATGTTAATTGTATCAATATATGGGGAAAGTGACTCTTATATGGTGCAAAGTGACTTTAATATGGTGAAAAGTGACTTACATGGTTGATTAGAGCCAAAATGGGGAACAAAATTAAATTGTATGAAAGTTGTATTAATAGGTGCTAAAAGGATGTTAAATTGGATGCATAATGTTAGCATGTTAATTGTTGTATATATGGTGGAAAGCTACTCTTATAGGGTGCAAAGAGACCTTAATATGGTGAAAAGTGACTTAGATGGTTGATTAGAACCAAAATATGGAACAAAATTACCCTGTATGAAAGTGGAACTAAGAGGTGGTATAAGGATGTCAAATTGGATGTATATGATGTTAACATGTTAATTATACAAATATATGTGGACCAAAATTGACTTGTATGAATGTGACACTAAGAGGTTATAAAAGGATTTCTAATTGCGTGTACATGATGTTAACATGTTAATTGTACAAATATATGTGGACCAAAATTGACTTGTATGAATGTGACACTAAGAGGTTATAAAAGGATTTCTAATTGCGTGTACATGATGTTAACATGTTAATTGTACCAATATATGATGGCAAGTGACTCTTATAAGGTGCAAAGAGACTCTAATATGGTGAGAAGTCACTTACATGATTGATTAGAGCCAAAATGTGATCCAAAAGTTGACAAAAGGGTACCAAGAGGTGGTTAAAGGATGTCGAATTGCATGTACATGATGTTAACATGTTAATTGTATCAATATATGGGGAAAGTGACTTATAGGGTGCAAAGTGACTCTAATCTGGTGAAAAGTGACTTACATGGTTGATTAGAGCCAAAATATGGAACAAAATTAACTTGTATGAAAGTGGAATTAATAGGTGGTAAAAGGATGTCAAATTGGATGTATATGATGTTAAAATGTCAATTGTTGTATATAAGGTGGAAAGTGACTCTTATAGGGAGCAAAGTGACTCTAATATGGTGAAAAGTGACTAACATGGTTAAATAGAACCAAAATCTAGATCAAAATTGAATTGTATGAATGTGGCACTAAGAGGTGGTAAAAGGATTTCTAATTGCATGTACATGATGTTAACATGTTAATTGTACAAATATATGATGGCAAGTGACTCTTATAAGGTGCAAAGTGACTCTAATATGGTGAGAAGTCACTTATATGATTGATTAGAGCCAAAATGTGGCCCCAAATTGACTTGTAGGAAAGGGGTACCAAGAGGTGGTTAAAGGATGTCTAATTGCATGTACATGATGTTAACATGTTAATTGTATCAATATATCGAGCAAGTGACTCTTATAGGGTGCAAAGTGACTTTAATATGGTGAAAAGTGACTTACATGGTTGATTAGAGCCAAAATGTGGAACAAAATTATATTGTATGAAAGTTGCATTAATTGGTGTAAAAGGATGTTAAATTGGATGCATAATGTTAACATGTTAATTGTTGTATATATGGTGGAAAGCTGCTCTTATAGGGTGCAAAGAGACCTTAATATGGTGAAAAGAGACTTACATGGTTGATTAGAACCAAAATCTGGAACAAAATTGCCCTGTATGAAAGTGGAACTAAGAGGTGGTAAAAGGATGTCAAATTGGATGTATATGATGTTTACATGTTAATTATACATATATATGTGGACCAAAATTGACTTGTATGAATGTGACACTAAGAGGTTATAAAAGGATTTCTAATTGCATGTACATGATGTTAACATGCAAATTGTACCAATATATGATGGAAAGTTACTTAGGTGCAAAGAGACTCTATTATGGTGAGAAGTGACTTACATGATTGATGTCTAATTGCATGTAAATGATGTTAACATGTTAATTGTATCAATATATGGGGCAAGTGACTTATAGGGTGCAAAGTGACTCTAATATCGTGAAAAGTGACTTACATGGTTGATAAGAGCCAAAATGTTTAACAAAATTAACTTGTATGAAAGTGGCATTAATAGGTGGTAAAAGGATGTCAAATTGGATGTATATGATGTTAACATATCAATTGTTGTATATATGGTGGAAAGTGACTCTTATAGGGTGAAAAGTGACTCTAATATGGTGAAAAGTGACTAACATGGTTAATTAAAACCAAAATATAGACCAAAATTGACTTTTATGAATGTGCCACTAAGAGGTGGTAAAAGGATTTCTAACTGCATGTACATGATGTTAACATGTTAATTGTACCAATATATGATGACAAGTGACTCTTATAAGTGCAAAGTGACTCTAATATGGTGAGAAGTCACTTACATGATTGATTAGAGCCAAAATGTGGCCCAAAATTGACTTGTAGGAAAGGGGTACCAAGAGGTGGTAAAAAGATGTCTAATTGTATGTACATGATGTTAACATGTTAATTGTGTCAATATAAGGGGCAAGTGACTCTTATAGGGTGCAAAGTGACATTAATATGATGAAAATTGACTTACATGGTTGATTAGAGCCAAAATGTGGAAAAAAATTAAATTGTATGAAATTTGCATTAATAGGTGGTAAAAGGATGTTAAATTGGATGCATAATGTTAACATGTTAATTGTTGTATATATGGTGGAAAGCTACTCTTATAGGGTTCAAAGAGACCTTAAAATGGTGAAAAGTGACTTACATGGTTGATTAGAACCAAAATGTGGAACAAAATTGCCCTGTATGAAAGTGGAACTAAGAGGTGGTAAAAGGATGTCAAATTGGATGTATATGATGTTAACATGTTAATTATACATATTTATGTAGACCAAAATTGACTTGTACGAATGTTACACTAAGAGGTTATAAAAGTATTTCTAATTGCATGTACATGATGTTAACATGTTAATTGTCCCAATATATGATGGCAAGTGACTCTTATAAGGTGCAAAGAGACCCTATTATAGTGAGAAGTCACTTACATGATTGATTAGAGCCAAAATGTGGCCCAAAATTGACAATGGGGTACTAAGAGGTGGTTAAAGGATGTCTAACTGCATGTACATGATGTTAACATGTTAATTGTATCAATATATGGGGCAAGTGACTTATAGGGTGCAAAGTGACTCTAATCTGGTGAAAAGTGACTTACATGGTTGATTAGAGCCAAAATGTGGAACAAAATTAACTTGTATTAAAGTGGCATTAATAGGTGGTAAAAGGATGTCAAATTGGATGTATATGATGTTAACATGTCAATTGTTGTATATATGGTGGAAAGTGACTCTTATAGGGTGCAATGTGACTCTAATATGGTGAAAAGTGACTAACATGGTTAATTAGAACCAAAATATTGACCAAAATTGACTTTTATGAATGTGCCACTAAAAGGTGGTAAAAAGATTTCTAATTGCATGTACATGATGTTAACATGTTAATTGTAACAATATATGATGGCAAGTGACTCTTATAAGGTGCAAAGTGACTCTAATATGGTGAGAAGTCACTTACATGATTGATTAGAGCCAAAATGTGGCCCAAAATTGACTTGTAGGAAAGGGGTACCAAGAGGTGGTAAAAGGATGTCTAATTGCATGTACATGATGTTAACATGTTAATTGTATCAATATATGGGGAAAGTGACTCTTATATGGTGCAAAGTGACTTTAATATGGTGAAAAGTGACTTACATGGTTGATTAGAGCCAAAATGTGGAACAAAATTAAATTGTATGAAAGTTGCATTAATAGGTGGTAAAAGGATGTTAAATTGGATGCATAATGTTAACATGTTAATTGTTGTATATATGGTGGAAAGCTACTCTTATAGGGTGCAAAGAGACCTTAATATGGTGAAAAGTGACTTACATGGTTGATTAGAAACAAAATATGGAACAAAATTGCCCTGTATGAAAGTGGAACTAAGAGGTGGTATAAGGATGTCAAATTGGATGTATATGATGTTAACATGTTAATTATACAAATATATGTGAACCAAAATTGACTAGTATGAATGTGACACTAAGAGGTTATAAAAGGATTTCTAATTGCGTGTACATGATGTTAACATGTTAATTGTACAAATATATGTGGACCAAAATTGACTTGTATGAATGTGACGCTAAGAGGTTATAAAAGGATTTCTAATTGCGTGTACATGACGTTAACATGTTAATTGTACCAATATATGATGGCAAATGACTCTTATAAGGTGCAAAGAGACTCTAATATGGTGAGAAGTCACTTACAAGATTGATTAGAGCCAAAATGTGGCCCAAAATTGACAAAGGGGTACCAAGAGGTGGTTAAAGGATGTCGAATTGCATGTACATGATGTTAACATTTTAATTGTATCAATATATGGGGCAAGTGACTTATAGGGTGCAAAGTGACTCTAATCTGGTGAAAAGTGACTTACATGGTTGATTAGAGCCAAAATATGGAACAAAATTAACTTGTATGAAAGTGGCATTAATAGGTGGTAAAAGGATGTCAAATTGGATGTATATGATTTTAAAATGTCAATTGTTATATATATGGTGGAAAGTGACTCTTATAGGGTGCAAACTGACTCTAATATGGTGAAAAGTGACTAACATGGTTAATTAGAACCAAAATATAGACCAAAATTGAATTATATGAATGTGGCACTAAGAGGTGGTAAAAGGATTTCTAATTGCATGTACATGATGTTAACATGTTAATTGTACCAATATATGATGGAAAGTGACTCTTATAAGGTGCAAAATGACGCTAATATGGTGAGAAGTCACTTATATGATTGATTAGAACCAAAATGTGGCCCCAAATTGACTTGTAGGAAAGGGGTACCAAGAGGTGGTTAATGGATGTCTAATTGCATGTACATGATGTTAACATGTTAATTGTATCAATATATCGGGCAAGTGACTCTTATAGGGTGCAAAGTGACTTTAATATGGTGAAAAGTGACTTACATGGTTGATTAGAGCCAAAATGTGGAACAAAATTATATTGTGTGAAAGTTGCATTAATTGGTGGTAAAAGGATGTTAAATTGGATGCATAATGTTAACATGTTAATTGTTGTATATATGGTGGAAAGATGCTCTTATAGGGTGCAAAGAGACCTTAATATGGTGAAAAGAGACTTACATGGTTGATTAGAACCAAAATGTGGAACAAAATTGCCCTGTATGAAAGTGGAACTAAGAGGTGGTAAAAGGATGTCAAATTGGATGTATATGATGTTTACATGTTAATTATACATATATATGTGGACCAAAATTGACTTGTATGAATGTGACACTAAGAGGTTATAAAAGGATTTCTAATTGCATGTACATGATGTTAACATGTTAATTGTACCAATATATGATGGAAAGTTACTCAGGTGCAAAGAGACTCTATTATGGTGAGAAGTGACTTACATGATTGATGTCTAATTGCATGTAAATGATGTTAACATGTTAATTGTATCAATATATGGGGCAAGTGACTTATAGGGTGCAAAGTGACTCTAATATCGTGAAAAGTGACTTACATGGTTGATAAGAGCCAAAATGTTTAACAAAATTAACTTGTATGAAAGTGGCATTAATAGGTGGTAAAAGGATGTCAAATTGGATGTATACGATGTTAACATATCAATTGTTGTATATATGGTGGAAAGTGACTCTTATAGGGTGAAAAGTGACTCTAATATGGTGAAAAGTGACTAACATGGTTAATTAGAACCAAAATATAGACCAAAATTGACTTTTATGAATGTGCCACTAAGAGGTGGTAAAAGGATTTCTAACTGCATGTACATGATGTTAACATGTTAATTGTACCAATATATGATGGCAAGTGACTCTTATAAGGTGCAAAGTGACTCTAATATGGTGAGAAGTCACTTACATGATTGATTAGAGCCAAAATGTGGCCCAAAATTGACTTGTAGGAAAGGGGTACCAAGAGGTGGTAAAAGGATGTCTAATTGTATGTACATGATGTTAACATGTTAATTGTGTCAATATAAGGGGCAAGTGACTCTTATAGGGTGCAAAGTGACATTAATATGATGAAAAGTGACTTACATGGTTGATTAGAGCCAAAATGTGGAACAAAATTAAATTGTATGAAAGTTGCATTAATAGGTGGTAAAAGGATGTTAAATTGGATGCATAATGTTAACATGTTAATTGTTGTATATATGGTGGAAAGCTACTCTTATAGGGTGCAAAGAGACCTTAATATGGTGAAAAGTGACTTACATGGTTGATTAGAACCAAAATATGGAACAAAATTGCCCTGTATGAAAGTGGAACTAAGAGGTGGTATAAGGATGTCAAATTGGATGTATATGATGTTTACATGTTAATTATACAAATATATGTGGACCAAAATTGACTAGTATGAATGTGACACTAAGAGGTTATAAAAGGATTTCTAATTGCGTGTACATGATGTTAACATGTTAATTGTACAAATATATGTGGACCAAAATTGACTTGTATGAATGTGACGCTAAGAGGTTATAAAAGGATTTCTAATTGCGTGTACATGACGTTAACATGTTAATTGTACCAATATATGATGGCAAATGACTCTTATAAGGTGTAAAGAGACTCTAATATGGTGAGAAGTCACTTACAAGATTGATTAGAGCGAAAAGTGGCCCAAAATTGACAAAGGGGTACCAAGAGGTGGTTAAAGGATGTCGAATTGCATGTACATGATGTTAACATGTTAATTGTATCAATATATGGGGCAAGTGACTTATAGGGTGCAAAGTGACTCTAATCTGGTGAAAAGTGACTTACATGGTTGATTAGAGCCAAAATATGGAACAAAATTAACTTGTATGAAAGTGGCATTAATAGGTGGTCAAAGGATGTCAAATTGGATGTATATGATTTTAAAATGTCAATTGTTGTATATATGGTGGAAAGTGACTCTTATAGGGTGCAAACTGACTCTAATATGGTGAAAAGTGACTAACATGGTTAATTAGAACCAAAATATAGACCAAAATTGACTTTTTTGAATGTGCCACTAAGAGGTGGTAAAAGGATTTCTAACTGCATGTACATGATGTTAACATGTTAATTGTACCAATATATGATGGCAAGTGACTCTTATAAGGTGCAAAGTGACTCTAATATGGTGAGAAGTCACTTACATGATTGATTAGAGCCAAAATGTGGCCCAAAATTGACTTGTAGGAAAGGGGTACCAAGAGGTGGTAAAAGGATGTCTAATTGTATGTACATGATGTTAACATGTTAATTGTGTCAATATAAGGGGCAAGTGACTCTTATAGGGTGCAAAGTGACATTAATATGATGAAAAGTGACTTACATGGTTGATTAGAGCCAAAATGTGGAACAAAATTAAATTGTATGAAAGTTACATTAATAGGTGGTAAAAGGATGTTAAATTGGATGCATAATGTTAACATGTTAATTGTTGTATATATGGTGGAAAGCTACTCTTATAGGGTGCAAAGAGACCTTAATATGGTAAAAAGTGACTTACATGGTTGATTAGAACCAAAATGTGGAACAAAATTGCCCTGTATGAAAGTGGAACTAAGAGGTGGTAAAAGGATGTCAAATTGGATGTATATGATTTTAAAATGTCAATTGTTGTATATATGGTGGAAAGTGACTCTTATAAGGTGCAAACTGACTCTAATATGGTGAAAAGTGACTAACATGGTTAATTAGAACCAAAATATAGACCAAAATTGAATTATATGAATGTGGCACTAAGAGGTGGTAAAAGGATTTCTAATTACATGTACATGATGTTAACATGTTAATTGTACCAATATTTGATGGCAAGTGACTCTTATAAGGTGCAAAGTGACTCTAATATGGTGAGAAGTCACTTATATGATTGATTAGAGCCAAAATGTGGCCCCAAATTGACTTGTAGGAAAGGGGTACCAAGAGGTGGTTAATGGATGTCTAATTCCATGTACATGATGTTAACATGTTAATTGTATCAATATATCGGGCAAGTGACTCTTATAGGGTGCAAAGTGACTTTAATATGGTGAAAAGTGACTTACATGGTTGATTAGAGCCAAAATGTGGAACAAAATTATATTGTTTGAAAGTTGCATTAATTGGTGGTAAAAGGATGTTAAATTGGATGCATAATGTTAACATGTTAATTGTTGTATATATGGTGGAAAGCTGCTCTTATAGGGTGCAAAGAGACCTTAATATGGTGAAAAGAGACTTACATGGTTAATTAGAACCAAAATATGGAACAAAATTGCCCTGTATGAAAGTGGAACTTAGAGGTGGTAAAAGGATGTCAAATTGGATGTATATGATGTTTACATTTTAATTATACATATATATGTGGACAAAAATTGACTTGTATGAATGTGACACTAAGAGGTTATAAAAGGATTTCTAATTGTATGTACATGATGTTAACATGATAATTGTACAAATATATGATGGCAAGTGACTTAGGTGCAAAGAGACTCTATTATGGTGAGAAGTGACTTACATGATTGATTAGAGCCAAAATGTGGCCCAAAATTGACAAAGTGGTACCAAGAGGTGGTTAAAGGATGTCTAATTGCATGTAAATGATGTTAACATATTAATTGTATCAATATATGGGGCAAGTGACTTATAGGGTGCAAAGTGACTATAATATCGTGAAAAGTGACTTACATGGTTGATTAGATCCAAAATGTGGAACAAAATTAACTTGTACGAAAGTGGCATTAATAGGTGGTAAACGGATGTCAAATTGGATGTATATGATGTTAACATGTCAATTGCTGTATATATGGTGGAAAGTGACTCTTATAGGGTGAAAAGTGACTCTAATATGGTGAAAAGTGACTAACATGGTTAATTAGAACCAAAATATAGACCAAAATTGACTTTTATCAATGTGCCACTAAGAGTGGTAAAATGATTTCTAACTGCATGTACATGATGTTAACATGTTAATTGTACCAATATATGATGGCAAGTGACTCTTATAAGGTGCAAAGTGACTCTAATATGGTGAGAAGTCACTTACATGATTGATTAGAGCCAAAATGTGGCCCAAAATTGACTTGTAGGAAAGGGGTACCAAGAGGTGGTAAAAGGATGTCTAATTGCATGTACATGATATTAACATGTTAATTGTATAAATATAAGGGGCAAGTGACTCTTATAGGGTGCAAAGTGACATTAATATAGTGAAAAGTGACTTACATGGTTGATTAGAGCCAAAATGTGGAACAAAATTAAATTGTATGAAAGTTGCATTAATAGGTGGTAAAAGGATGTTAAATTGGATGCATAGTGTTAACATGCTAATTGTTGTATATATGGTGGAAAGCTACACTTATAGGGTGCAAAGAGACCTTAATATGGTGAAAAGTGACTTACATGGTTGATTAGAACCAAAATGTGGAACAAAATTGCCCTGTATGAAAGTGGAACTAAGAGGTGGTAAAAGGATGTCAAATTGGATGTATATGATGTTAACATGTAAATTATACATATTTATGTAGACCAAAATTGACTTGTATGAATGTTACACTAAGAGGTTATAAAAGGATTTCTAATTGCATATACATGATGTTAACATGTTAATTGTACCAATATATGATGGCAAGTGACTCTTATAAGGTGCAAAGAGACTCTATTATGGTGAGAAGTGACTTACATGATTGATTAGAGCCAAAATGTGGCCCAAAATTGACAAAGGGGTACCAAGAGGTGGTTAAAGGATGTCTAATTGCATGTAAATGATGTTAACATGTTAATTGTATCAATATATGGGGCAAGTGACTTATAGGGTGCAAAGTGACTCTAATATCGTGAAAAGTGACTTACATGGTTGATTAGAGCCAAAATGTTTAACAAAATTAACTTGTATGAAAGTGGCATTAATAGGTGGTAAAAGGATGTCAAATTGGATGTATATGATGTTAACATATCAATTGTTGTATATATGGTGGAAAGTGACTCTTATAGGGTGAAAAGTGACTCTAATATGGTGAAAAGTGACTAACATGGTTAATTAGAACCAAAATATATACCAAAATTGACTTTTATTAATGTGCCACTAAGAGGTGGTAAAAGGATTTCTAATTGCATGTACATGATGTTAACATGTTAATTGTAACAATATATGATGGCAAGTGACTCTTATAAGGTGCAAAGTGACTCTAATATGGTGAGAAGTCACTTACATGATTGATTAGAGCCAAAATGTGGCCCAAAATTGACTTGTAGGAAAGGGGTACCAAGAGGTGGTAAAAGGATGTCTAATTGTATGTACATGATGTTAACATGTTAATTGTGTCAATATAAGGGGCAAGTGACTCTTATAGGGTGCAAAGTGACATTAATATGATGAAAAGTGACTTACATGGTTGATTATAGCCAAAATGTGGAACAAAATTAAATTGTATAAAAGTTGCATTAATAGGTGGTAAAAGGATGTTAAATTGGATGCATAATGTTAACATGTTAATTGTTGTATATATGGTGGAAAGCTACTTTTATAGGGTGCAAAGAGACCTTAATATGGTGAAAAGTTACTTACATGGTTGATTAGAACCAAAATGTGGAACAAAATTGCCCTGTATGAAAGTGGAACTAAGAGGTGGTAAAAGGATGTCAAATTGGATGTATATGATGTTAACATGTTAATTATACATATTTATGTAGACCAAAATTGACTTGTATGAATGTTACACTAAGAGGTTATAAAAGTATTTCTAATTGCATGTACATGATGTTAACATGTTAATTGTACCAATATATGATGGCAAGTGACTCTTATAAGATGCAAAGAGACCCTATTATAGTGAGAAGTCACTTACATGATTGATTAGAGCCAAAATGTAATATCCCATATTTTCAAATATTATTATTATAATTATTTGGAATTATTATGTGATTTTTATGTGAATTTTAGTGAATTATATGATAAGTGGAATTGATGTTTGGTTGTTTATATGTGATATTCCTTGAGTGTTCTAATTTTTATATGTTCAGAATAGAATATAGATAATTGTGATATTTTTCTGGTAATTTTTGGACTGTTAGATGATTTTATATTGATTTATGAATTATTAATTATTTTCTGAATAATTACCAAAATTATTTTATAAAGCCGGGAATCGTCCGACTTCAACTGTTTTTGCGTTTTTACAACCCGAAACTCTTCCGAAAACTCCTTCCTAACCTAATCTGGTAATTCCGGACATTTTCCGTGTTTTGACTTTTTCAATTCGGATTACGGTTTGACCTGTGCACGGCCCGGCGCAAGATTTTCGATACGATAGTTATTTCGGTAATCAACAAAAACCCGTATTCTCGAAAGACGGGATATTTTTACGTTATTTTCGTATATAGTGTTTTATAAAAAGCTCGGTTTTGATAATTATCCAATTCAGGTATTGAATTGTATCGTTTTTATAGTTACTTAGCGGCTAAGCAACTAATTTAACGATCCAAAACGATCCAGAACGATACAATATTCCATAAATATAAATAGCCTATTTCTTATTTCGTTTATTCCATTTTTCATTTGCAACCAGTTAAAACACCGTAAATACAGAGAAAAACCCGAGAAACCGATACGTTCCCGAGAATCAAACACACGAACGAAGGCGTTATCGAACTCCGATTCGGGCGTGCAGCATATCAAAACGAAGCTCTCGAAAACTTCTTTCTGAATCAATCATCAGTTTCTGCCCAGAAATTATGGTAATTTTCTTATTTATTTATTTATATTTGAATTATTTGATAATTAAATTATGAAAATTTGTTCTTGATGTTGTTGATGTGATTTGATGCTTCCATCTTGTAGAGCATGTTTTTCTGGTCGATTTGGTATATTATACTTCAAAAATAGGGTTCAGTATCATATAGAAATTGAGGTTTAATTTTCTGAAAATTTCTTGAATATGTGTTCTTGGTGTTCTTGGAGAATTCTGAAAATCAAAGTCAATTTTAAAGGTGTTATTGAACACCAAATCACAAGTATGAATATCCGTTGTGAAGCTCTCAATCTGTTCTATATGATTTTAGCATCAAAATCAATTGAGGTTTGGTAATTTTTAAATTCATAATTTTAGGGTTTATACCCGAATTTGGGGTTTTTATTTCTGTTAAACCTGGGTTGTTTTTGATTATATAAACGTGTTGGGTGTGATTAGAGCATCATTTTCATGTATAAATCACAGTGTTTTGTTTAGAATTGAGCGATTTCGATCATTCACCGGATTTTGGATGCTGGTCGTCGGTTTTTGGTTGTAAATCAACCGGACAAATTGAACCAGCAGTTATTCGTGATTGTGGTTGTGATAATTAGTCAGTAGAGTGTCTGTGGAATCGAATGGCACTGAGAAGCGTGAGCAGAGGTCGTGTTTAGGGGAAGAACGGAGATCGCCGGAGTCGGGATGGCCGGCCGGAATCTGGGCAGGATCCGGCAAGTTCATCTTGACCCGGATTCCTGTTCTTGCCCGACCCGGGTTCAATCTTTATAAACCCTAACCCAAAACCTCTAAACTGTTTTTACATATTTTGTTTTTAAAATTATTTCAAAATTCAATTTTATTTTGAAAATCATTATTTTAATTCTGAAAATTTATTTTAATTCAAAAATAAATCCAAATTATTTAATTAATTAATTTTAGTTGATAATTAATTATTTAATTAGTCAATTAATTTAAATATTAATTGATTAATTAATTTAATTAGTTATTAATTAATTTTAATTGATTATTTAATTTGATTTAATCATTTATTTTTGATTTAAAAATTCCGAAAAATAGTTTCAAACTTTAAAATATTATTTTAAATTATTTTCCAAGCTCGATAATTCTAATAACATTATTTTCGGGTGTTCGAGCCCTATTATTTAATTATTAAATGATTCGGAGATCGTTTTTAATTCCGAAAAATGTTCAAAAATTCATAATAAATCAACCGTTCGTCCGTTTAATACGAAACGAACGCGTACAGACTCAGAAAAATATTCCGCTTTCAATAAAAATACTTTCGAGACCCAAATTCTTTTGTTTCGAAAGATCGCTTGTTTTACAAGTCATTCTGAATCGATTTTTGATCGATAAATCATATTTTTGACCTGATTTCAGTTTTAAGCGTACCGAGTCGAATGTTTTGATGAACTGGGTCTTATGTGATATGAATTATATGATACGTGGATTATGTGCTTACATGCTATTTGAATTATGTGCATATGTGGGTCAAGATTCCTGTATTTGTCTGTTATATTTATGTGTGGGCTATCGTATGGGTAGACGATAGGATTTTGACGCGTAGTTCGTCGAGTGATTATCGATTAGACAATTAAAGCTACATCTTTTAATTATAGATGCGGATCTCTCGAGCTGATCAGGACAAGACGTTGGATAAAGAATGAGATGGAATGGCATTGGATATCTGGCTTCTAGCAATCGCAGGACCAACATATCGATGAAGTGTTGAAAAGAAAGATGGTGATGCTTTGAGACAGAATGTCAGAATAGATGCGTGTTTGCGAGTGTGACTAACTGCTAAAAACCCAAAGGCAAGTATCCCTATCATCACTTATTGTTCAAGTGATATTTATTTTGAATCTTATAATGCAAGTATTGCTTTCCCTATTCAGTTCAAGATAGATAAATGTTTTACATATCGCTGAATTAAATAATTCTGTTTATGCAAATACTCATCTGCTATTATGTTTAGAATAGTCAAGTGATTTTACTTATCCAATTATCGGATTTTTAAATGTTTTGGATTTTGAGAAAGTGATTTGGTTGCGAATATTCCTGCCCAAGAATTGGGAGAATAAAATTATTTCTGGTGTCGATTATTATGACCCCATTTTAATAAAAGGTTTTAAGATTGGATCATAATTGCGTAAGTGACCGGGACGGACGGTCTAGCGGAGGGCTATTTCTAAGTGCCATATAAAATATTATGACACCATTTTGCCATAGGCTAGTTATGCCTTTTTGTTTGAGTACTCGTGTTTTTGGGGTCACGTTTCTATGAATCATGACCTTGTGCTATCACACGGGCTGATCAGCATATGATAGTACGTCCGTCGGAGGATGATCCCAGTCTAAATTATCATATCATTTTTGATATTCATAGAATAAATGATTTATCAACTGTTTTTGTTTTGGAATAATGGTAAAATGCAGTTTTGATTCAGATTTTGATTTATGCTTATACTTAGTTTGTTGTTAAATATCAAAGGTGGTATTAGTATAGATGATTGATGTTGACTTCAGTATGGGTGTTGTGAGCATCAAAGTTCGTATTGATATCTAATTTGATATAACAGCAAAGTAAGTATTAATTTGAAGAGTTCAGTTTTGAATGAGTTTATGATCCACTCTATAATCATTGTTTCATGTTATTGTTGTTTACGATATTTCCGTAAACACTATTTTACGAGTTTTATTCTCATCAAGATTTAAAGTATTGCTGAAGCATTTCGCTCGAAAATATCCAAAAGAGTTTTGAATACAGTGAGAAACAATTATCCGATTCTTTAATAAATTTTCTTTTTCAGCAATTATGTTTTTAAAATGATCTGCACTATTGCAGATGTCAGTTTTATATCAAAACGACCATATATATATATGTCATAATGATCTTGCTGAGCATTTCTTTCGCTCATACTTGCCTGTTTTTAAATTTAACCTCCAGTGAGGATTAGCTTGCGCTGTTTAGCTGCGTAATTCGAGGAAGCAAAGAAGAAGCTTTTGGAAGGTGGTTGATCCAGGGTTTGCGGGCTAGTGTAAGTTCTATTGTATAAAGTTGTTTATATTATAGTATATTATAGTTGTGTATTTTATTTGGGCCTAGTATACTTTATTTCGAAGTTATACTAGTGGGTTTAATTGTGAGTTGGAATTTATTGAAAAGAGTGTCAAAAGAAAGAAAAAAAATTATTTGTGGAATTTGGATTTCTTGTTTCTAGAACTGTAACCTTAAAAGATCTTGGATTAGTTGGGGTCATTTATGCTAAATATCTTCCGCTGGCATTTATTTATTGATTAAACAGGTTGATATTGAGGTTTCATAGTGACGACCAAATCCCTTGACCCCGGATTTAGGGGCGTGACAGGTTGGTATCAGAGCTGAGGTTATAGTAAACTAGAAACGAGAGTGTGTAAGAGTGTGTATAGCTATGTGAGGACGTTTGAGCTCATATCGAGTTCCTGTTGGACTATCGAATATAGTACCAACGAGTAAGTTAAGATAGGCGCATTTGTTTGAGATGATTATGATGAGCTGGATGGGACTCCGGGAAGCTGCAAACTTCTATTGTGGAATCTTCCGAGGCTACTACATTTCGACGACGATGGAGATTATCGATATCCTTGGAACGTGAAGAAGTGTCTAGAAGTGGGTGACGATTTAACTGGAGAGTTCAAATTGAAGATAAATATTAAGACTTTGGCAATACCTTCTCTTTCTATAATTCCTTTTGACATCTCTCAAAAGAAGTAATTGTTAGAGGATATATTCCCTAACACTCATTTTCAATCATAATTGTGTTTTAAATGTGCCAGAGGCTGTCATGAAGCCTATTTTTCAGGTTTTGATAGCTCTGTCAAGTTATGATAATTAATTCCACTTTTCTTATTTGGTGGATAGTTTCTTGGTGATGTGACACCACTTGCTCATTTGGTGTCAGAATTTTTGTTCTCTGGATTTCATTTCCTTCAGAAATATCATCTTTGAAATCTTTTCAGTTTTATTCATTTGATTTTCAATTCCGTTGATATTCTTTTATTCTGACTGAGATGAACAACCCTAAATGTAGGGGACACAAGGTATACCTGTCTGTGTGATAGGAGTTGGATGGGACGCCATCACTTGTGTGTATTGTGAATACATGAAGGTTAACAACCTTTAGTAGTGTCTTAATTTGGACACGCAATACTAAGTTCGTTTGATCATATTGATCTCTCAGTTATTCCTTCATTTCAACAATACTTTTTCTCAAATTCAGATTTTGGTCCCGTTATGATATCAAATTCTCTTCTTTTTGAAATTCTATGATTTTATCATTCCAAATATTTGAAGGTATGCCAATCAAGTTAAGTTGAGTATCCTGTTCAAGTCAAAGTAAGGCGATGTGATGAAATTACGAAGGACGACAGTGGACTGCAATGCGATTAGAATATCGGTGGCATATAGCGAAGTCAATCTATTCTTTTATTTCTCTCTCTATTTTTCTTTCTTTTCTTCTCTCTATCTTTCTCTCTATTCTTCTTTCTCGCGATCAGTAAAAGTGATTCTATTGAGGAATTGGTCAAAAGATGTAGATGGAATAATAATGCAGAGTGAAGCTCACGTGGTAACTGTATGGTATAAGAAATTGCAGTGTTATTAAAAATTTTGAGAAAAGTTGCGTTTACAAGATTTGGAAAGTTGGTTAGAAAACCCTTAGTGCTTTCGTCTGCTGATTCCGAGGACGGAATCCTTATAAGGGGGGTAGATTGTAATATCCCATATTTTCAAATATTATTATTATAATTATTTGGAATTATTATGTGATTTTTATGTGAATTTTTGTGAATTATATGATAAGTGGAATTGATGTTTGGGTGTTTATATGTGATATTCCTTGAGTGTTCTAATTTTTATATGTTCAGAATAGAATATAGATAATTGTGATATTTTTCTGGTAATTTTTGGACTGTTAGATGATTTTATATTGATTTATGAATTATTAATTATTTTCTGAATAATTACCAAAATTATTTTATAAAGCCGGGAATCGTCCGACTTCAACTGTTTTTGCATTTTTACAACCCGAAACTCTTCCGAAAACTCCTTCCTAACCTAATCTGGTAATTCCGGACATTTTCCGTGTTTTGACTTTTTCAATTCGGATTACGGTTTGACCTGTGCGCGGCCCGGCGCAAGATTTTCGATACGATAGTTATTTCGGTAATCAACAAAAACCCGTATTCTCGAAAGACGGGATATTTTTACGTTATTTTCGTATATAGTGTTTTATAAAAAGCTCGGTTTTGATAATTATCCAATTCAGGTATTGAATTGTATCGTTTTTATAGTTACTTAGCGGCTAAGCAACTAATTTAACGATCCAAAATGATCCAGAACGATACAATATTCCATAAATATAAATAGCCTATTTCTTATTTTGTTTATTCCGTTTTTCATTTGCAACCAGTTAAAACACCGTAAATAGAGAGAAAAACCCGAGAAACCGATACGTTCCCGAGAATCAAACACACGAACGAAGGCGTTATCGAACTCCGATTCGGGCGTGCAGCATATCAAAACGAAGCTCTCGAAATCTTCTTTCTGAATCAATTATCAGTTCCCGCCCAGAAATCATGGTAATTTTCTTATTTATTTATTTATATTTGAATTATTTGATAATTAAATTATGAAAATTTGTTCTTGATGTTGTTGATGTGATTTGATTCTTCCATGTTGTAGAGCATGTTTTTCTGGTCGATTTGGTATATTATACTTCAAAAATAGGGTTCAGTATCATATAGAAATTGAGGTTTAATTTTCTGAAAATTTCTTGAATATGTGTTCTTGGTGTTCTTGGAGAATTCTGAAAATCAAAGTCAATTTTAAAGGTGTTATTGAACACCAAATCACAAGTATGAATATCCGTTGTGAAGCTCTCAATCTGTTCTATATGATTTTAGCATCAAAATCAATTGAGGTTTGGTAATTTTTAAATTCATAATTTTAGGGTTTATACCCGAATTTGGGGTTTTTATTTCTGTTAAACCTGGGTTGTTTTTGATTATATAAACGTGTTGGGTGTGATTAGAGCATCATTTTCATGTATAAATCACTGTGTTTTGTTTAGAATTGAGCGATTTCGATCATTCACCGGATTTTGGATGCCGGTCGTCGATTTTTGGTTGTAAATCAACCGGACAAATTGAACCAGCAGTTATTCGTGATTGTGGTTGTGATAATTAGTCAGTAGAGTGTCTGTGGAATCGAATGGCACTGAGAAGCGTGAGCAGAGGTCGTGTTTAGGGGAAGAACGGAGATCGCGGGAGTCGGGATGGCCGGCCGGAATCTGGGCAGGATCCGGCAAGTTCATCTTGACCCGGATTTCTGTTCTTGCCCGACCCGGTTGGGTTTAATCCTGACCCGGGTTCAATCTTTATAAACCCTAACCCAAAACCTCTAAACTGTTTTTACATATTTTGTTTTTAAAATTATTTCAAAATTCAATTTTATTTTGAAAATCATTATTTTAATTCTGAAAATTTATTTTAATTCAAAAATAAATCCAAATTATTTAATTAATGAATTTTAGTTGATAAATAATTATTTAATTAGTTAATTAATTTAAATATTAATTGATTAATTAATTTAATTAGTTATTAATTAATTTTAATTGATTATTTAATTAGATTTAATCATTTATTTTTGATTTAAAAATTCCGAAAAATAGTTTCGAGCTTTAAAATATTATTTTAAATTATTTTCCAAGCTCGATAATTCTAATAATATTATTTTCGGGTTTTCGAGCCCTATTATTTAATTATTAAATGATTCAGAGATCGTTTTTAATTCCGAAAAATGTTCAAAAATTCATAATAAATCAACCATTCGTCCGTTTAATACGAAACGAACGCGTACAGACTCAGAAAAATATTCCGCTTTCAATAAAAATACTTTCGAGACCCAAATTCTTTTGTTTCGAAAGATCGCTTGTTTTACAAGTCATTCTGAATCGATTTTTGATCGATAAATCATATTTTTGACCTGATTTCAGTTTTAAGCGTACCGAGTCGAATGTTTTGATGAACTGAGTCTTATGTGATATGAATTATATGATACGTGGATTATGTGCTTACGTGCTATTTGAATTATGTGCATATGTGGGTCAAGATTCCTGTATTTGTCTGTTATATTTATGTGTGGGCTATCGTATGGGTAGACGATAGGATTTTGACGCGTAGTTCGTCGAGTGATTATCGATTAGACAATTAAAGCTACATCTTTTAATTATAGATGCGGATCTCTCGAGCTGATCAGGACAAGACGTTGGATAAAGAATGAGATGGAATGGCATTGTATATCTGGCTTCTAGCAATCGCAGGACCAGCATATCGATGAAGTGTTGAAAAGAAAGACGGTGATGCTTTGAGACAGAATGTCAGAATAGATGCGTGTTTGCGAGTGTGACTAACTGCTAAAAACCCAAAGGCAAGTATCCCTATCATCACTTATTGTTCAAGTGATATTTATTTTGAATCTTATCATGCAAGTATTGCTTTCCCTATTCAGTTCAAGATAGATAAATGTTTTACATATCGCTGAATTAAATAATTCTGTTTATGCAAATACTCATCTGCTATTATGTTTAGAATAGTCAAGTGATTTTACTTATCCAATTATCGGATTTTTAAATGTTTTGGATTTTGAGAAAGTGATTTGGTTGCGAATATTCCTGCCCAAGAATTGGGAGAATAAAATTATTTCGGGTGTCGATTATTATGACCCCATTTTAATAAAAGGTTTTAAGATTGGATCATAATTGCGTAAGTGACCGGGACGGACGGTCTAGCGGAGGGCTATTTCTAAGTGCCATATGAAATATTATGACACCATTTTGCCATAGGCTAGTTATGCCTTTTTGTTTGAGTACTCGTGTTTTTGGGGTCACGTTTCTATGAATCATGACCTTGTGCTATCACACGGGCTGATCAGCATATGATAGTACGTCCGTCGGAGGATGATCCCAGTCTAAATTATCATATCATTTTTGATTTTCATAGAATAAATGATTTATCAACTGTTTTTGTTTTGGAATAATGGTAAAATGCAGTTTTGATTCAGATTTTGATTTATGCTTATACTTAGTTTGTTGTTAAATATCGAAGGTGGTATTAGTATAGATGATTGATGTTGACTTCAGTATGGGTGTTGTGAGCATCAAAGTTCGTATTGATATCTAATTTGATATAACAGCAAAGTAAGTATTAATTTGAAGAGTTCAGTTTTGAATGAGTTTATGATCCACTCTATAATCATTGTTTCATGTTATTGTTGTTTACGATATTTCCGTAAACACTATATTACGAGTTTTATTCTCGTCAAGATTTAAAGTATTGCTGAAGCATTTCGCTCGAAAATATCCAAAAGAGTTTTGAATACAGTGAGAAACAATTATCCGATTCTTTAATAAATTTTCTTTTTCAGCAATTACGTTTTTAAAATGATCTGCACTATTGCAGATGTCGGTTTTATATCAAAACTACCATATATATATATATATATCATAATGATCTTGCTGAGCATTTCTTTCGCTCATACTTGCCTGTTTTTAAATTTAACCTCCAGTGAGGATTAGCTTGCGCTGTTTAGCTGCGTAATTCGAGGAAGCAAAGAAGAAGCTTTTGGAAGGTGGTTGATCCAAGGTTTGCGGGCTAGTGTAAGTTCTATTGTATAAAGTTGTTTATATTATAGTATATTATAGTTGTGTATTTTATTTGGGCCTAGTATACTTCATTTCAAAGTTATACTAGTGGGTTTAATTGTGAGTTGGAATTTATTGAAAAGAATGTCAAAAGAAAGAAAAAAAATTTATTTGTGGAATTTGGATTTCTTATTTCTAGAACTGTAACCTTAAAAGATCTTGGATTAGTTGGGGTCATTTATGCTAAATATCTTCCGCTGGCATTTATTTATTGATTAAACAGGTTGATTTGGATTGAGGTTTCATAGTGACGACCAAATCCCTTGACCCCGGATTTGGGGGCGTGACACAAAATGTGGCCCAAAATTGACAATGGGGTACCAAGAGGTGGTTAAAGGATGTCTAATTGCATGTACATGATGTTAACATGTTAATTGTATCAATATATGGGGCAAGTGACTTATAGGGTGCAAAGTGACTCTAATCTGGTGAAAAGTGACTTACATGGTTGATTAGAGCCAAAATGTGGAACAAAATTAACTTGTATTAAAGTGGCATTAATAGGTGGTAAAAGGATGTCAAATTGGATGTATATGATGTTAACATGTCAATTGTTGTATATATGGTGGAAAGTGACTCTTATAGGGTGCAATGTGACTCTAATATGGTGAAAAGTGACTAACATGGTTAATTAGAACCAAAATATTGACCAAAATTGACTTTTATGAATGTGCCACTAAAAGGTGGTAAAAAGATTTGTAATTGCATTTGTAATTGCATGTACATGATGTTAACATGTTAATTGTTACGACCGGCATTTTATGTAATATTATTTGTGAATTTGGTATAATATTAAGTCAAATGAAAATATATTCAATGATTGTACGTTTGTGTGAGTGAAAATTTCTGCATTATAAATTTGCTTTGGGTAGTATATGATTTTTCAAAGCAAGAGTTTATTTAATTTCTTTATTTTTGATTTATAAGGAATATTCTAAGCTTTGGAAAAATCTTCTTCTAAAAGGCATTTTGTTCACAAATTTTGAAAATGATTTTATAAAGTTTCTAAAAATACAAGTTAATTTATGGTATAAATTTTATAATTTTTGAACTTGTATTTTATTTTATAAAAATAAATCATTATAAATTTTAGTTGTCATATTTATCAAATTACATGAATAACCTTGCATGCAAACTCTCTTCTATTTAATCAAAGGGCAAAGAAGATATTCTCAACCCCACTAACTCACATTTTGCTAACCAATTTACCCCTTTACCCTTGCATGCAAATCTACCTAACTATATTGGAGGGTTACTCTTGTAAAATCTCAAACCCACTCACATTATAGTCAAATCAATGCATAAAAACAAGTCCAAGAAGTGATCATCACCTCACTTCACCCCACCACTTCACTCTCTTCTCCCTCCCTCCTCCCTCACCTCTCGGTTTTTCCCCTCCCCTCTCGGCAACCACCAAAACCGAGCCCCATGTCATTGATGTGCACTTTGAGGCCCAAGCTACCAGAAGTTAGTATGGTATAATAGGTTTTAGGAGTTGGTTGGACGTTTGAATGTCATTTGGTTAGGTGCACAAGTAGAATAACAAAATCTGTCCAGCAGGGGACAGTTTTGTTGCAACTTAGAAATAGGGAGATTTGGTCATGTCATGGGTAGGCCCTCATTAGGACCAATTGGGCCTTAGTTAGAGGGTATGTCAGAGAAGTTTTTCCAACCATAGTTCATAGGATATGAGCTAGAACCATGTGTCATAAGATAATTCAAGTCAGGGCATTTTCTGCCCAGAAAAACAGGGGAACCTTGGACTTTTAGCTTAGGCCCAAGAAGGCCCAAGCCAGGCCTTTGAGCCACATCAGGCTTGTGAGATGCCCTTAGGTCAGGAGAGTCTTGTGTAAAAATTTTGAAGAAAAACTTGTAGTTTAAGAGTGTCTAATACACTCAAGAAACCTTAGTTACCATTCTGAAATTTGCACCAGTGAGCACTTTCACTTATCACATAGCTTTAGAACACTTAGAAGTGAGTATTAGGTCGACCACCATAGTTGTAAGATAGTATAAGGTCAGTAGAGTAAAAGGCACAAGTGAGGGTCAATAGGTTTTGGATAATTTAGGAAAGGCACATTGAGTTAGGAAGCCCTAATTTGAAGACTTTGTTTAGTTAGCGACCAAGTGACTTAAGTGGTGAGTCGAGATCATCCAAGCCTAGTGTGGCATTATGGTGTATATGATGTTATTTGGTATTAATATACGATATGTGATTATGTGGCTACGTGTGTACATTTGAAAATATAATGGTGGATATGAATTAAGTGCGTATAGGCCTAAGTGCCATCCATGTTTAATTTCGGGTTGTAAATAGGTTAAGATGGTAAGAATATATTATAATGAGGATTATTATTATTTATGTAGGATCTCGAGACGAGGGAAAACTTGCCATAAAAGTCGAGTGAAGCTCCAGTTGTTGCTCCTACCAGTCAGACCAGACCAGTCTATCTCAAGGTAAGTGATTCAACTTGACCTTTGTATTTACTGTAAACAGTTCATATATATATCGATGCAATTATCCTGAGTCATTTTGATATATTTAAATCAAGCGTATCTTTTGTTTATCTTTGAGTTACATAGAGATGCCATGAACCCTCGAGTACGTATTGCAAGTAGTTCAAAAGTCTTTCATGATAGTTTAATGCCATGATAAAATAGAGATTTGTTATAATACTTTATTGATCCTTTTGATTATCATGCTATTGATCCCTGAGAAATCTTGATATTGCACCCTGATGCTTTGATTCAACTCTTGAAATAACCTCGATAGAAACTTTATCTTGATACCTAAAAGCCAATCATTTCTTAAATTCATTCATGATTGTTTGATAACCCTATCCTTACCCTAAAGCTTGATACCCTGTTATATCTTGAGCTGATGATCACTTTCTTTATATTTTAACACCTCTATCCTATTGGAACCAGTGATGCTTATCTTCTTGATGTTCTAATACCTATACCTTGTCTACAACCATTGCTTTAAGCCTAGTTTGGCATTACTCTTTCATATTATCCAATAGCCTTGCTCAATTTCCTTGTCAAAGTTCTTGTTTATGGAAACCTCTCAATTACCCTAATATAGTAAAGTCTAGTGGATCATGGCCCTGAGATTTAGTGTCATATTTCCAGTGTTTCAAGTTGATCTATAATCCCTTGATAAAAATGATTACAGTCGAAAGAGATTTTGTCATAAATCGGCATCAGTTTTTAAAATGATTAAAATGTGGATTTTTCAGTCCCAAAGGGGGATAAATGTTTTCTTTGAATGGTGGATCTGGACTGAGACGCGAGTCCTTTCCACACTTATATTAGGCTTAAAAGTTGCCTAGGGATTCCCAATAATGTTTTAGAACCCAGCGAGGTTCGGGATTACTTCGCGGCTGATCACCGGCTGTAATCCGTAGCGTCATAAAATGATTTTGATTAAGAATGATTTTAAAATTGTTTTGATGCAAGCAAAATGATGCCAACTCACATAAGTTTTATCTCTCGTTATCATTGATTATGTCTTTCCATTGTCATTCCTAAAGGTATATCTCGAGTTATGTTTTGCGTTGTACTGTTAGCACTTGTTGAGCTTTTGGCTCACTTCTTGCTTTACCCTGATATTACAGCTAGCAGCTATGGTTAGATTCAAGCAGACTGCCCGTAAGACCTGTGATGCTGATGCTTATGTTCGAGCTCAGGTAGAATAAGTAATAATAGCTGTGAGGATTCGGTATTTGTAATCAGATGTAATAGCTGGTAGTGATGGGTTGTTCCAAACCCTAAACTGTAAGATCTTGGATTGGTTGTGTATCCTTCATTAAAATGATGTAATAGCTATATTCATTAAAAGGGGTACCAAGAGGTGGTTAATGGATGTCTAATTGCATGTAGATGATGTTAACATGTTAATTGTATCAATATATCGGGCAAGTGACTCTTATAGGGTGCAAAGTGACTTTAATATGGTGAAAAGTGACTTACATGGTTGATTAGAGCCAAAATGTGGAACAAAATTATATTGTATGAAAGTTGCATTAATTGGTGGTAAAAGGATGTTAAATTCGATGCATAATGTTAACATGTTAATTATTGTATATATGGTGGAAAGCTGCTCTTATAGGGTGCAAAGAGACCTTAATATGGTGAAAAGAGACTTACATGGTTGATTAGAACCAAAATGTGGAACAAAATTGCCCTGTATGAAAGTGGAACTTAGAGGTGGTAAAAGGATGTCAAATTGGATGTATATGATGTTTATATGTTAATTATACATATATATGTGGACCAAAATTGACTTGTATGAATGTGACACTAAGAGGTTATAAAAGGATTTTTAATTGCATGTACATGATATTAACATGTTAATTGTACCAATATATGATGGCAAGTGACTTAGGTGCAAAGAGACTCTATTATGGTGAGAAGTGACTTACATAATTGATTAGAGCCAAAATGTGGCCCAAAATTGACAAAGGGGTACCAAGAGGTGGTTAAAGGATGTCTAATTGCATGTAAACGATGTTAACATGTTAATTGTATCAATATATGGGGCAAGTGACTTATAGGGTGCAAAGTGACTCTAATATCGTGAAAAGTGACTTACATGGTTGATTAGAGCCAAAATGTGGAACAAAATTAACTTGTATGAAAGTGGCATTAATAGGTGGTAAAAGGATGTCAAATTGGATGTATATGATGTTAACATGTCAGTTATTGTATATATGGTGGAAAGTGACTATTATAGGGTGAAAAGTGACTCTAATATGGTGAAAAGTGACTAACATGGTTAATTAGAACCAAAATACAGACCAAAATTGACTTTTATGAATGTGCCACTAAAAGGTGGTAAAAGGATTTCTAATTGCATATACATGATGTTAACATGTTAATTGTACCAATATATGATGGCAAGTGACTCTTATAAGGTGTAAAGTGACTCTAATATGCTGAGAAGTCACTTACATGATTGATTAGAGCCAAAATGTGGCCCAAAATTGACTTGTAGGAAAGGGGTACCAAGAGGTGGTAAAAGGATGTCTAATTGCATATACATGATGTTAACATGTTAATTGTATCAATATATGGGGAAAGTGACTCTTATATGGTGCAAAGTGACTTTAATATGGTGAAAAGTGACTTACATGGTTGATTAGAGCCAAAATGTGGAACAAAATTAAATTGTATGAAAGTTGCATTAATAGGTGGTAAAAGGATGTTAAATTGGATGCATAATGTTAACATATTAATTGTTGTATATATGGTGGAAAGCTACTCTTATAGGGTGCAAAGAGACCTTAATATGGTGAAAAGTGACTTACATGGTTGATTAGAACCAAAATATGGAACAAAATTGCCCTGTATGAAAGTGGAACTAAGAGGTGGTATAAGGATAACAAATTGGATGTATATAATGTTAACATGTTAATTATACAAATATATGTGGACCAAAATTGACTTGTATGAATGTGACACTAAGAGGTCATAAAAGGATTTCTGATTGCGTGTACATGATGTTAACATGTTAATTGTACCAATATATGATGGCAAGTGACTCTTATAAGGTACAAAGAGACTCTAATATGGAGAAAAGTCACTTACATGATTGATTAGAGCCAAAATATGGCCCAAAATTGACAAAGGGGTACCAAGAGGTGGTTAAAGGATGTCTAATTGCATGTACTAATTGTATCAATATATGGAGCAAGTGAATCTTATAGGGTGCTAAGTGACTTTAATATGATGAAAAGTGACTTACATGGTTGATTAGAGCCAAAATGTGGAACAAAATTAAATTGTATGAAAGTTGCATTAATAGGTGGTAAAAGGATGTTAAATTGGATGCATAATGTTAACATGTTAGTTGTTGTATATATGGTGGAAAGCTAATCTTATAGGGTGCAAAGAGACCTTAATATGGTGAAAAGTGACTTACAAGGTTGATTAGAACCAAAATGTGGAACAAAATTGCCCTGTATGAAAGTGGAACTAAGACGTGGTAAAAGGATGTCAAATTGGATGTATATGATGTTAATATGTTAATTATATAAATATATGTGGACCAAAATTGACTTGTATGAATTTGACACTAAGAGGTTAGAAAAGGATTTCTAATTGCGTATACATGATGTTAACATGTTAATTGTACAAATATATGTGGACCAAAATTGACTTGTATGAATGTGACACTAAGAGGTTATAAAAGGATTTCTAATTGCATGTACATGATGTTAACATGTTAATTGTACCAATATATGATCGCAAGTGACTCTTATAAGGTGCAAAGAGACTCTAATATGGTGAGAAGTCACTTACATAATTGATTAGAGCCAAAATGTGGCCCAAAATTGACAAAGGGGTACCAAGAGGTGGTTAAAGGATGTCTAATTGCATGTACATGATGTTAACATGTTATTTGTATCAATATATGGGGCAAGTGACTTATAGGGTGTAAAGTGACTCTAATCTGGTGAAAAGTGACTTACATGGTTGATTAGAGCCAAAATGTGGAATAAAATTAACTTGTATGAAAGTGGCATTAATAGGTGGTAAAAGGATGTCAAATTGGATGTATATTATGTTAAAATGTCAATTATTGTATATATGGTGGAAAGTGACTCTTATAGGGTGTAAAGTGACTCTAATATGGTGAAAATTGACTAACATGGTTAATTAGAACCAAAATATAGACCAAAATTGACTTGTATGAATGTGGCACTAAGAGGTGGTAAAAGGATTTTTAATTGCATGTACATGATGTTAACATGTTAATTGTACCAATATATGATGGCAAGTGACTCTTATAAGGTGCAAAGTGACTCTAATATGGTGAGAAGTCACTTATATGATTGATTAGAGCCAAAATATGGCCCCAAATTGACTTGTAGGAATGGGGTACCAAGAGGTGGTTAAAGGATGTCTAATTGCATGTACATGATGTTAACATGTTAATTGTATCAATATATCGTGCAAGTGACTCTTATAGGGTGCAAAGTGACTTTAATATGGTGAAAAATGACTTACATGGTTGATTAGAGCCAAAATGTGGAACAAAATTATATTGTATAAAAGTTGCATTAATAGGTGGTAAAAGGATGTTAAATTGGATGCATAATGTTAACATGTTAATTGTTGTATATATGGTGGAAAGCTACTCTTATAGGGTGCAAAGAGACTTTAATATGGTGAAAAGTGACTTACATGGTTGATTAGAACCAAAATGTGAAACAAAATTGCCCTGTATGAAAGTGGAACTAAGAGGTGGTAAAAGGATGTCAAATTGGATGTATATGATGTTTACATGTTAATTATACATATATATGTGGACCAAAATTGACTTGTATGAATGTGATACTAAGAGGTTATAAAAAGATTTCTAATTGCATGTACATGATGTTAACATGTTAATTGTACCAATATATGATGGCAAGTGACTTAGGTGCAAAGAGATTCAATTATGGTGAGAAGTCACTTACATGATTGATTAGAGACAAAATGTGGCCCAAAATTGACAAAGGGGTACCAAGAGGTGGTTAAATGATGTCTAATTGCATGTAAATGATGTTAACATGTTAATTGGATTAGTATATGGGGCAAGTGACTTATAGGGTGCAAAGTGACTCTAATATGGTGAAAAGTGACTTACATGGTTGATTAGAGCCAAAATGTGGAACAAAATTAACTTGTATGAAAGTGGCATTAATAGGTGGTAAAAGGATGTCAAATTGGATGTATATTATGTTAACATGTCAATTATTGTATATATGGTGGAAAGTGACTCTTATAGGGTGAAAAGTGACTCTAATATGGTGAAAAGTGACTAACATGGTTAATTAGAACCAATATATAGACCAAAATTGACTTTTATGAATGTGCCACCACTACACCATAAAATACCTACTGTAACACCAAAAAAATGTTATATTAGGGGGTAAATTTGTTGCTCTTGCCCCACTTTTTAGCTAAGGTAACATTTTCTTGAAGATCGGTTTTTCAATGTTGCCTAAGGGGTCTAAGGTAACATATGATCCAGCTAATGTAACATGTATATTTATGTTACCCTAAACCCCCAAGGTAACATAAAACATGTCTATTGTAACTTAAATATATGTTATCTTAGGGTGGCAATTTTTTTTTAAAAATGGGACCCAATGTGGGCCCCACACTGTAATGACGTGGCATTATGACATAGCATGTTGACGTGTCCTTTATGGGGCCCATAATGCTGACTTCGCTTGCAGCCTCTATACTGACATGACATGTGGGCCCACAGTGGTGATGTTACATGTGAGTCCCACTTTTTGTTTATATCAGTTATGTACCTAGGGTAACACTTTAGTAGCTTTTGTAACATATGTACCTTGGCTATTGATACATTTTAACAAGCTATTGTAAACTTTAATAAACTACTGTAACATTTTACAAGAAACAAAATGAAAATCTACTATTTAAAAGTATGAAACGACAACCACAATATTCTTAACCAAACAAACTAATTCATGCTCTTTATATTACATTAGCATAAAAATATAAACTTAAAAATAATACTAGAAACTACTGCTCATTAACTTATACTTGGTTTTGCTTAACTTTCTCATCGAATTCAACATCAAGGCTTTCCCTTATTTGTCTATGTCCCCGTCTTTTCTGTTCCCTGAAAAACATTCGCTTAGCTACATATAATATGATTTCCGGTAATGCACAAACTAAAAAAGATAACTTATTTCTTATAATTAACAGCAAACTATAGTACAACATTAATCCATAAACTGAAAAAGATAAATTATTTCCTATAATTAACAGCAAACTTATAGTACAATACAGGCAAAGCAGATGATCCTTTAAAGTAAATGTTATTTGCTTGTGGGGGGTCAACAAGAATCAGTTTTTGGCAGCAATTGTTATACACAGTAGCATGTAATACTCCATATGTCGGGCGACCATAAAGAGCTAATTGTAGAAGTCAATCATAATATTATACCTCTTTTTTTCCGCATATAATTGTATCACTTTAAGAACATCGACTAATATACTAATCAACAAATTTCAATTATGTTGCAAATGCTACAGACTAACATATACCTGCTCTGGTGGACTACTTAAAACAGGAGAAACAATGTTAGTAACAAGGCCAGAACTAGAGAGAATATCTTTAATAATTCCACTGAGTAGCTTGTCCACCTCCAAAACTACTAAAACCTATAACAGTGGTTATAAAACTTTTAAGTTAGGAATTTGAGACAATGTTGAAGGAATTGGCCTGATCAATGTAAGTACCCTGATTTTCATTTTATTTACATTATCAATGTAAGTACAATTAACAACCGATTTCAAATTAGAGAAAGAGCTCATGAAGATGTGCTCTATAAGTAAGCTTACAGGAATTCCGGTTGCTTCAGCTTTGATATCAAAAATGGTATGTCTCCATATAATCTATTGAAGGACAAATCCTTAATACAGTGTACACAAGTTGGAGTTGGAGGCTCTACACTGTAATCTTCTTTTTTTAGTGTTGTTAACAAGGCATGCATAGATACTTTGTAAATCCAAGGCATTTGAAGATCAGGAAGGGAAACTTATTGGGTAATGGACCTTAGAATGGTTGGTGACTTGATGATAATTTACTATAGAATTGTAGAACTTTAATTATTAGACATATCTCTAATCTAGATTCATTTAACGCTGTGAAAAAAAATCTGAATTGACTAATATAAATGTGTGAACTTACGCTTAATAAAATGGCAACATAAAAGGAATTAACAATAATATTACCTCTTCTTTTGTTCGAGTCGCGGATTTTGCTATTTGTTCTTCTTGCTGTTGTATCACAGTCTCCAGCTCCTTGGCATTTTCATGACTTCCGGTCAGAAGGTTCTTCTCTTCCATTAATAATAATATCTGCAGGAATACATTAATCAGATAAGAAAAATAATGACACTCCATAATTTTTAACAATTTCTGAAACCTAATTATATTTTACGCAATGTAGCATAAAGCTCTAACTTGAGATTGTAACTTTTCGTCATCAGAAATCTGCTGTATTTTCAGTTCTTCAAGTACCATTTGAGAAGATTGAAGCTGCTCAATTGCTTCTACTTTCTCTAAAGATGTTGCAGATAATTTTGCTTGTAGATCATTCAGTCTAGACTCACAAACACTTAGTTCCTGGGTAAGCTTTAAATTCACCTTAGCAAGTCCTTCATTCTCCTTTTCAAATTGAGCAGACTTGATCTCAAGTGCCTTCAGTTCAGTCAGTTCCTGATCTAGTTCAGCTTTATGAGCTTCAACAAGTTAGATGCTTCATGAGCCTGCTCTTTATGAAATTTATCTGCTCTTCGAGTACCATCAGCTTCTCATTTAATTCCTTTGCTTCTGAATCTATAAGAGTGAAACTTTGAATCTCTAGTGACACTAGATAAAAACTAGGTCTAGGTTCATGCAATAGAAAAAAGAAATATTAACCTCATAGAAATATTAACGACAGAGTTTAACAATATTTGTTCATTCCTGTGACAGTATCAACAATGAATTTAACAGTCCCGGTATTATAATAACCAACTGCCTATTGGAAAGCAAGAAGAGCAGTCCATTTGGTCAAAAAGTTAAAACCGTAGTCTTCGAGAAACTATCAACATAAGGTATATATGACAGAAACAAGTTAAAGCAACATCTAGACATGAAACCATAAATAGTATGTAATTTACATACTAGTATCAAAGAGGGGCATTTAGAATGTAATTTAATGATCTAAATTTGGTAACAACACTTCACTATTGTAGATGTCGAGTGGAAACCGGAAAGAAGCTTTGCACAATCCCTGTTACAAATAAATAAACATAAATGTTTATTACAAACAACTGAAGAATGAAACAAAAACAAATAACAAGGCCTAAAATAGGAAAAAAAGATGGAGAATTTAAAAGTTACATTAGCTGAGCCTTAGGAAAACTATTTAATTTTTTAAATTTAATTTATAAGTTGAAGTAGAATGATTTCCTTTTAAGATTAAAAGTATTTTTGGATAATTTACAGTAGACTCTTATAAGAAATGGTGGCTTGGGATACCAATGGGGAGGTCCTATCCTATGTAATGACATAAACACTTCAATATTGTAGTTGCCAAGTGGAAACCGACAAGAAGCTTTGCACAATCCCTGTTACAAAAAATAAACATAAATGTTCATGCCAAAACACTGAAGAATGAAACATAAACAAATAAGGAAAGAATAGAGATTAGGTGCGCCTGAGGCAAACCAGTGTCCTTGCACCCTCCTCAATATCTTTTATAAGAGCCGCATCTACAATTACAATACCAAAAAAATAGTAATTAGATGAAGTGCAAACACAAACAACAAAAATTGAAATCAGAGAGAGATAGAGATATGTAAATAATTGAAGTTTAAGCACTGATTGAAAAACCAGAACCCTGACTGAAACACCAAAGTCGTTATTGAACAAACCCCAGTTCAGTTGAACCCTAATTAGGAAAGTAAATTCCTAATTATACAACAGAGATTGCTAATGGTGGTAACTAAAAGATTGGACAGAGAGACCAAAGAGAAAATAGATTATCCAGAGAGAGAGAATATGGACTGAGAGAAGATGGATAGTACTAAATTTTCAAAATTTCTGAAATTTTGGGCGGCTGTTGTGACCCGCAATTTACCCGCTCCAGCCCAATGATTCTCCCATCTGAGAAGAGTCCAATCATTCATATATATATATATATATATATATACTTTATTATTTTAAAAAATAAAATTCAAATAATTAGTTAGAAAAACATAATTACTTATGGCCTCAAAAAATACTTTTATAAAACATATTTTTACATTTTTTAATATTTTTTATTAGTTAAACATATATATGTATATATATATTTAATACTTTTAAAAATTCTATTTTAAATTTTGTTACTTAAGAAATTTTTGTTTTAAGTTTTATTACGTATAAAATTTGTATATCATCATGTATCTTATTTATTCAAGTCATAATTAATATTAAATTCTTGTAATTTAAAATAATATTAAACCTTAAACATATATTATATTTTACTTTTGATACCCTAAGCTAACACTTTTACAAAAATCTTACAAAATGAAACACTATATAACTAATGCAACATCAAATTTTTGGCTAAGGTAACACAAAAAACACAATGTTATATTAGGCAATAAGTAGCATGGCTAAGGTAACATATTTGGGTAACATTTCTTTGGAAGGGGTTGCGATAAGTCATATATGGTGTGGTGCACTAAGAGGTGATAAAAGGATTTCTAACTGCATGTACATGATGTTAACATGTTAATTGTACCAATATATGATGGCAAGTGACTCTTATATGGTGCAAAGTGACTCTAATATGGTGAGAAGTCACTTAAATGATTGATTAGAGCCAAAATTTGCCCCAAAATTGACTTGTAGGAAAGGGGTACCAAGAGGTGGTAAAAGGATGTCTAATTGCATGTACATGATGTTAACATGTTAATTGTATCAATATAAGGGGCAAGTGACTCTTATAGGGTGCAAAGTGACTTTAATATGGTGAAAAGTGACTTACATGGTTGATTAGAGCCAAAATGTGGAACAAAATTAAATTGAATGAAAGTTGCATTAATAGGTGGTAAAAGGATGTTAAATTGGATGCATAATGTTAACATGTTAATTGTTGTATATATGGTGGAAAACTACTCTTATAGGGTTCAAAGAGACCTTAATATGGTGAAAAGTGAGTTACATGGTTGATTAGAACCAAAATATGGAACAAAATTGCCCTGTATGAAAGTGGAACTAAGAGGTGGTAAAAGGATGTCAAATTGGATGTATATGACGTTTACATGTTAATTATACATATATATGTGGACCAAAATTGACTTGTATGAATGTGACACTAAGAGGTTGTAAAAGGATTTCTAATTGCATGTACATGATGTTAACATGTTAATTGTACCAATATATGATGGCAAGTGACTTAGGTGCAAAGAGACTCTGTTATGGTGAGAAGTCACTTACATGATTGATTAGAGCCAAAATGTGGCCCAAAATTGACAAAGGGGTACCAAGAGGTGGTTAAAGGATGTCTAATTGCATGTAAATGATGTTAACATGTTAAATATATCAATATATGGGGCAAGTGACTTATAGGGTGCAAAGTGACTCTAATAGGGTGAAAAGTGACTTACATGGTTGATTAGAGCCAAAATGTGGAACAAAATTAACTTGTATGAAAGTGGCATTAATAGGTGGTAAAAGGATGTCATATTGGATGTATATGATGTTAACATGTCAATTGTTGTATATATGGTGGAAAGTGACTCTTATAGGGTGCAAAGTGACTCTAATATGGTGAAAAGTGACTACCATGGTTAATTAGAACCAAAATATAGATCAAAATTGACTTTTATGAATGTGCCACTAAGAGGTGGTAAAAGGATTTCTAACTACATGTACATGATTTTAACATGTTAATTGTACCAATATATGATGGCAAGTGACTCTTATAAGGTGCAAAGTGACTCTAATATGGTGAGAAGTCACTTAAATGATTTATTAGAGCCAGAATGTGGCCCAAAATTGACTTGTAGGAAAGGGGTACCAAGAGGTCGTAAAAGGATGTCTAATTACATGTACATGATGTTAACATGTTAATTGTATCAATATAAGGGGCAAGTGACTCTTATAGGGTGCAAAGTGACTTTAATATGGTGAAAAGTGACTTACATGGTTGATTAGAGCCAAAATGTGGAAGAAAATTAAATTGTATGAAAGTTGCATTAATAGGTGGTAAAAGGATGTTAAATTGGATGCATAATGTTAACATGTTAATTGTTGTATATATGGTGGAAAGCTACTCTTATAGGGTGCAAAGAGACCTTAATATGGTGAAAAGTGACTTACATGGTTGATTAGAACCAAAATGGGAACAAAATTGCCCTGTGTGAATGTGGAACAAGGAGGTGGTAAAAGGATGTCAAATTGGATGTATATGATGTTAACATGTTAATTATACATATATATGTGGACCAAAATTGACTTGTATGAATGTGACACTAAGAGGTTATAAAAGGATTTCTAATTGCGTGTACATAATGTTAACATGTTAATTGTACCAATATATGATGGCAAGTGACTCTTATAAGGTGCAAAGAGACTCTAATATGGTGAGAAGTCACTTACATGATTGATTAGAGCCAAAATGTGGCCCAAAATTGACAAAGGGGTACCAGGAGGTGGTTAAAGGATGTCTAATTGCATGTACATGATGTTAACATGTTAATTGTATCAATATATGGGGCAAGTGACTTATAGGGTGTAAAGTGACTCTAATCTGGTGAAAAGTGACTTACATGGTTGATTAGAGCCAAAATGTGGAACAAAATTAACTTGTATGAAAGTGGCATTAATAGGTGGTAAAAGGATGTCAAATTCGATGTATATGATGTTAACATGTCAATTGTTGTATATATGGTGGAAAGTGACTCTTATAGGGTTTAAAATGACTCTAATATGGTGAAAAGTGACTAACATTGTTAATTAGAACCAAAATATAGACCAAAATTGACTTTTATGAATGTGCCACTAAGAGGTGGTAAAATGATTTCTAATTGCATGTCGTGATGTTAACATGTTAATTGTATCAATATATGATGGCAAGTGACTCTTATAAGGTGCAAAGTGACTCTAATATGGTGAGAAGTCACTTGATTGATTAGAGCCAAAATGTGGCCCAAAATTGACTTGTAGGAAAGGGGTACCAAGAGGCGGTAAAAGGATGACTAATTGCATGTACATGATGTTAACATGTTAATTGTATCAATATATGGGACAAATGACTCTTACAGGGTGCTAAGTGACTTTATTATGGTGAAATGTGACTTACATGATTGATTAGAGCCAAAATGTGGAACAAAATTAACCTGTATGAAAGTGGCATTAATAGGTGGTAAAAGAATGTCAAATTGGATGTATATGATGTTAACATGTCAATTGTTGTATATATGGTGGAAAGTGACTCTTATAGGGTTTAAAGTGACTCTAATATGGTGAAAAGTGACTAACATGGTTAATTAGAACCAAAATATAGACCAAAATTGACTTTTATGAATGTGCCACTAAGAGGTGGTAAAATGATTTCTAATTGCATGTCATGATGTTAACATGTTAATTGTACCAATATATGATGGCAAGTGACTCTTATAAGGTGCAAAGTGACTCTAATATGGTGAGAAGTCACTTACATGATTGATTAGAGCCAAAATGTGGCCCAAAATTGACTTGTAGGAAAGGGGTACCAAGAGGTGGTAAAAGAATGTCTAATTGCATGTACATGATGTTAACATGTTAATTGTATCAATATATGGGGCAAGTGATTCTTATAGGGTGCTAAGTGACTTTAATATGGTGAAAAGTGACTTACATTGTTGATTAGTACCAAAATGTGGAACAAAATTGCCCTGTATGAAAGTGGAACAAGGAGGTGGTAAAAGGATGTCAAATTGGATGTATATGATGTTTACATGTTAATTATACAAATATATGTGGACCAAAATTGACTTGTATGAATGTGACACTAAGAGGTTATAAAAGGATTTCTAATTGCGTGTACATGATGTTAACATGTTAATTGTACCAATATATGATGGCAAGTGACTCTTATAAGGTGCAAAGAGACTTTAATATGGTGAGAAGTCACTTACATGATTGATTAGAGCCAAAATGTTGTCCAAAATGTGGCCCAAAATTGAAAAAGGGGTACCAAGAGGTGGTTAAAGGATGTCTAATTGCATGTATATAATGTTAACATGTTAATTGTATTAATATATGGGGCAAGTGACTCTTATAGGGTGCAAAGAGACTTTAATATGGTGAAAAGTGACTTACATGGTTGATTAGAGCCAAAATGTGGAACATAATTAAATTGTATGAAAGTTGCATTAATAGGTGGTAAAAGGATGCTATATTGGATGCATAATGTCAACATGTTAATTGTTGTATATATGGTGAAAAGCTACTCTTAAAGGGTGCAAAGTGACCTTAATATGGTGAAAAGTGACTTACATGGTTGATTAGAACTAAAATTTGGAACAAAATTGACCTGTATGAAAGTGGAAGTAAGAGGTGGTAAAAGGATGTCAAATTCGATGTATATGATGTTGACATGTTAATTATACAAATATATGTGGACCAAAATTGACTTGTATCAATATGACACTAAGAGATTATAAAAGGATTTCTAATTGCATGTACATGATGTTAACATGTTAATTGTACCAATATCTGATTTCAAAGTGTCCTTTATAAAGTGCCTAGTGAATCATATAGGGTGTGCAAAATGACTCTAATATGGTGAAAAGTGACTTACATGGTTAATTAGAACCAAAATGTTTATCAAAATTGACTTGTATGAATGTGGCACTAAGATGTGGTAAAAGGATTTCTAATTGCATGTACATGATGTTAACATGTTAATTATACCAATATATGATGGCAAGTGACTCTTATAAGGTGCAAAGTGACTCTAAAATGGTGAGAAGTCACTTACATGATTGATTAGAGCCAAAATGTGGCCTAAAATTTACTTGTAGGAAAGGGGTACCAAGAGGTGGTAAAAGGATGTCTGATTGCATGTACATGATGTTAACATGTTAATTGTATCAATATAAGGGGCAGGTGACTCTTATAGGGTGCAAAGTGACTTTAATATGGTGAAAAGTTACTTACATGGTTGATTAGAGCCAAAATGTGGAACAAAATTAAATTGTATGAAAGTTGCATTAATAGGTGGTAAAAGGATGTTAAATTGGATGCATAATGTTAACATGTTAATTGTTGTATATATGGTGGAAAGCTACTCTTATAGGGTGCAAAGAGACCTTAATATGGTGAAAAGTGACTTACATGGTTGATTAGAACCAAAATGTGGAAAAAAATTGCCATGTATGAAAGTGGAACTAAGAGGTGGTAAAAGGATGTCAAATTGGATGTATATGATGTTAACATGTTAATTATACAAATATATTTGGACCAAAATTGACTTGTATGAATGTGACACTAAGAGGTTATAAAAGGATTTCTAATTGCGTGTACATGATGTTAACATGTTAATTGTACCAATATATGATGGCAAGTGACTCTTATAAGGTGCAAAGAGACTCTATTATGGTGAGAAGTCACTTATATGATTGATTAGAGCCAAAATGTGGCCCAAAATTGCAAAAGGGGTACCAAGAGGTGGTTAAAGGATGTCTAATTGCATGTACATGATGTTAACATGTTAATTGTATCAATATATGGGGCAAGTGACTTATAGAGTGCAAAGTGACTCTAATCTGGTGAAAAGTGACTTACATGGTTGATTAGAGCCAAAATGTGGAAGAAAATTAACTTGTATGAAAGTGGCATTAATAGGTGGTAAAAGGATGTCAATTTGGATGTATATGATGTTAACATGTCAATTGTTGTATATATGGTGGAAAGTGACCCTTATAGGGGCAAAGTGACTCTAATATGGTGAAAAGTCACTAACATGGTTAATTAGAATCAAAATATAGACCAAAATTGACTTGTATGAATGTGACACTAAGAGGTTTTAAAAGGATTTCTAATTGCATGTACATGATGTTAACATATTAATTGAACCAGTATAATTAACATGATGTATAATTAACATGTTAACATCATATACATCCAATTTGACATATTAATTAGAACTACATGATGTATAATAAACATGTTAACATCATATTGGATGTATATGATGTTAACATGTTAATTATACATCATGTAAGTGACTTCTCACAATATTAGAGTCACTTTACACCTTATAAGAGTCACTTGCCATCATGTATTGGTTCAATTAACATGTTAACATCATGTACATTGAATTCAAAATCCTTTTACTGCCTCTGAGTGCCGCATTCATACAAGTCAATTTGGGTCCACATTTTGGTTCTAATTAACCATGTAAGTCACTTTTCACCATATTAGAGTCATTTTGCACCCTATATGAGTGACTTTCCACAATCTATTTGTATAATTAACATGTTAACATCATATACATCCAATTTGACATCATTTTACCACCTCTTAGTTCCACTTTAATAAAGGTCAATTTTGTTCCACATTTTGGTTCTAATCAACCATGTAAGTAACTTTTCACCATATTAGAGTAACTTTGTACCCTATAAGAGTCACTTTCCACCATATATACAATAATTAATATGTTAACATCATATACATCCAATTTGACTTCCTTTTACCACCTATTAATGCCACTTTCATACAAGGTAATTTTGTTCCACATTTTGGCTCTAATCAACAATGTAAGTCACTTTTCACCATATTAGAGTCACTTTTTACCCTATAAGAGTCACTTGCCACCATATATTGATACAATTAGCATGTTAACATCATGTACATCCAATTAGACATCCTTTAACCACCTCTTGGTACCCCTTTCTTACAAGTAAATTTTGGGCAAAATTTTGGCTCTAATCAATCAAGTAAGTGACTTCTCACCATATTAAAGTCACTTTGCAACTTATAAGAGTCACTTGCCATCATATATTGGTACAATTAACATGTTAATATCATGTACATGCAATTAGAAATCCTTTTACAACCTCTTAGTGCCACATTCATACAAGTCAATTTTGGTCCACATTTTGGTTCTTATTAACCATGTAAGTCACTTTTCACCATATTAGAGTCATTTTGCACCCTATATGAGTGACTTTCCATCATATCAACAAAAATTAACATGTTAACATCATATACATCCAATTTGATATCCTTTTACCACCTATTAATGCCACTTGCATACAAGGTAATTGTGTTCCACATTTTGGCTCTAATCAACCATGTAAGTCACGTTTCACCATATTAGAGTCACTTTACACCCTATAAGAGTCACTTGCCACCATATATTGATACAATTAACATGTTAACATCATGTACATGCAATTAGACATCCTTTAAGCACCTCTTGGTACCCCTTTCTTACAAGTAAAGTTTGGGCCACATTTTGGATCTAATCAATCATGTAAGTGACTTCTCTCCATATTAGAGTCACTTTGCACCTTATAAGAGTCACTTGCAATCATATATTGGTACAATTAACATGTTAACATCATGTACATACAATTAGAAATCCTTTTACCACCTTTTAGTGCCACATTCATACAAGTCAATTTTGGTCCATTTTGGTTCTAATTAACCATATTAGTCACTTTTCACCATATTAGTCACTTTGCACCCTATAAGAGTCCCTTTCGACCATATATACAACAATAGACATGTTAACATCATAAACATCCAATTTGACATCCTTTTACCACCTATTAATGCCACTTACATACAAGTTAATTTCGTTCCAGATTTTGGCTCTAAACAACCATGTAAGTCACTTTTCACTATATTAAAGTCACTTTGCACCCTATAAGAGTCACTTTCCACCATATATGGATACAATTAACATGTTAACATCATGTACATGCAATTAGACATCCTTAAACCACCTCTTGGTACCCTTTTCTTACAAGTCAATTTTGGGCCACATTCTGGCTTTAATCAAATATGTAAATGACTTCTCACAATATTAGAGTCACTTTACAACTTATAAGACTCACTTGCCATCATATATTGGTACAATTAACATATTAACATCATGTACATGAAATTAGAAATCCTTTTACAACCTCTTAGTGCCACATTCATACAAGTCAATTTTGGTCCATATTTTGGTTCTAATTAACCATGTAAGTCACTTTTCACCATATTAGAGTCATTTTGCACCCTATATGAGTGACTTTCCATAATCTATTATTATAACTAACATTTTAACATCATATACATCCAATTTGACATCCTTTTATCACTTCTTAGTTCCACTTTAATATAGGTCAATTTTGTTCCACATTTTGGTTCTAATCACCCATGTAAGTAACTTTTCACCATATTAGAGTCAATTTTCACCATATAAGAGTCAATTGCCAACGTATATTGATACAATTAACATGTTAACATCATGTACATGCAATTAGACATCCGTTAACCACATCTTAGTTCCACTTTAACACAGGTCAATTTTGTTCCACATTTTGGTTCTAATCAACCATGTAAGTAACTTTTCATCATATTAGAGTCACTTTGCACCCTATAAGAGTTACTTTCCACCATATATACAACAATTAACATGTTAAAATCATATACATACAATTTAACTTCCTTTTACCACCTATTAATGTCACTTTCATACAAGGTAATTGTGTTCCACATTTTGTCTCTAATCAACCATGTAAGTCACTTTTCACCATATTAGAGTCACTTTGCACCCTATAAGAGTCACTTGCCACTATATATTTATACAATTAACATGTTAACATCATGTACATGCAATTAGGCATCCTTTAACCACCTCTTGGTACCGCTTTATTACAAGTCAATTTTGGGCCACATTTTGGCTCTAATCAAACATGTAAGTGACTTCTCACAATATTAGAGTCAATTTGCACCTTATAAGAGTCACTTGCCATCATGTATTGGTTCAATTAACATGTTAACATCATGTACATGCAATTCAAAATCCTTTTAACAACTCTTAGTGCCACATTCATACAAGTCAATTTTGGTCCACATTTTGGTTCTAATTAACCATGTAAGTCACTTTTCACCATATTAGAGTCATTTTGCACCCTATATGAGTGACTGTCCACAATCTATTTATATAATTAACATGTTAACATCATATACATCCAATTTGATATCCTTTTACCACCTCTTACTTCCACTTTAATACAGGTCAATTTTGTTCCATATTTTGGTTCTAGTCAACCATGTAAGTAACTTTTCATCATATTAGAGTCACTTTGCACCCTATAAGAGTCATTTTCCACCATATATACAACAATTAACATGTTAACATCATATACATCCAATTTGACTTCCTTTTACCACCTATTAATGCCACTTTCATACAAGGTAATGTGTTCCACATTTTGGCCCTAATCAACCATGTAAGTCACTTTTCAATATATTAGAGTCACTTTGCACCCTATAATAGTCACTTTCCACCATATATTGATACAATTAACATGTTAACATCATGTACATGCAATTAGACATCCTTTAACCACCTCTTGATACCCCTTTTCTTGCAAGTAAATTTTGGGCCACATTTTGGCTCTAATAAATCATGTAAGTGACTTCTCACCATATTAGAGTCACTTTTCACCTTATAAGAGCCACTTGCCATCATATATTGGTACAATTAATATGTTAACATCATGTACATGCAATTAGAAATCCTTTTACAACCTCTTAGTGCCACATTTATACAAGTCAATTTTGGTCCCCATTTGGTTCTTATTAACCATCTAAGTCACTTTTCACCATATTAGAGTCATTTTGCACCCTATATGAGTGATTTTCCATAATCTATTTGTATAATTAACATGTTAACATCATGTACATGCAATTAGACATCCGTTAACCACATCTTAGTTCCACTTTAATACAGGTCAATTTTGTTCCACATTTTGGTTCTAATCAACAGAGTCACTTTGCACCCTATAAGAGTTACGTTCCACCATATATACAACAATTAACATGTTAACATCATATACATACAATTTAATTTCCTTTTACCACCTATTAATGCCACTTTGATACAAGGTAGTTGTGTTCCACATTTTGGCTCTAATCAACCATGTAAGTCACTTTTCACCATATTAGAGTCACTTTGCACCCTATAAGAGTCACTTGCCACTATATATTGATACAATTAACATGTTAACATCATGTACATGCAATTAGGAATCCTTTAACCACCTCTTGGTTCCTCTTTATTACAAGTCAATTTTGGGCCACATTTTGGCTCTAATCAAACATTTAAGTGACTTCTCACAATATTAGAGTCAATTTGCACCTTATAAGAGTCACTTGCCATCATGTATTGGTTAAATTAACATGTTAACATCATGTACATGCAATTCAAAATCCTTTTACTACCTCTTAGTGCCACATTCATACAAGTCAATTTTGGTCCACATTTTCGTTCTAATTAACCATGTAAGTCACTTTTCACCATATTTGAGTCATTTTACACCCTATATGAGTGATTTTCTACAATCTATTTGTATAATTAACATGTTAACATCATATACATTCAATTTGACATCCTTTTACCACCTCTTAGTTCCACTTTAATACAGGTCAATTTTGTTCCACATTTTGGTTCTAATCAACCATGTAAGTAGCTTTTTATCATATTAAAGTCACTTTGCACCCTATAATAGTCACTTTCCACCATATATACAACAATTAACATGTTAACATCATATAAATACAATTTAACTTCCTTTTACCACCTATTAATGACACTTTCATACAAGGTAATTATGTTCCACATTTTGGCTCTAATCAACCATGTAAGTCACTTTTCACCATAATAGAGTCACTTTGCACCCTATAAGAGTCACTTGTCACCATATATTGATACAATTAACATGTTAACATCATGTACATGCAATTAGACATCCTTTAACTACCTCTTGGTACCCCTTTCTTACAAGTCAATTTTGGGCAACATTTTTGCTCTAATCAAACATGTAAGTGACTTCTCACAATATTAGAGTCACTTTACACTTTATAAGAGTCACTTGCCATCATGTATTGGTTTAATTAACATGTTAACATCATGTACATGCATTTCAAAATTCTTTTACTACCTCTTAGTGCCACATTCATACAAGTCAATTTTGGTCCACATTTTGGTTTTAATTAACCATGTAAGTCACTTTTCACCATATTAGCGTCATTTTCACCCTATATGAGTGACTTTCCACAATCTATTTGTATAATTAACATGTTAACATCATATACATCCAATTTGACATCCTTTTACCACCTCTTAGTTCCACTTTCATACAGGTCAATTTTGTTCCATATGTTGGTTCTGATCATCCATGTAAGTCACTTTTCACCATATTAGAGTCATTTTGCATCTTATAAGAGATACTTTCCACCATATATACAAAAATTAACATGTTAACATCATATACATCCAATTTGATATCCTTTTACCACCTATTAATGCCACATTCATACAAGGTAATTGTGTTCCACATTTTAGCTCTAATCAACCATGTAAGTCAATGTTCACCATATTAGAGTCACTTTGCACCCTATAAGAGTCACTTTCCACCATATATTGATACAATTAACATGTTAACATCATGTACATGCAATTAGACATCCTTTAACCACCTCTTGGTACCCCTTTCTTACAAGTAAATTCTGTGCCACATTTTGGATCTAATCAATCATGTAAGTGACTTCTCACCATATTAGAGTCACTTTGCACCTTATAAGAGTCACTTCCAATCATATATTGGAACAATTAAAATGTTAACAGCATGTACATGCAATTAGAAATCCTTTTACCACCTTTTAGTGCCACATTCATACAAGTCAATTTTTGTCCACATTTTGATTCTAATTAACCATGTTAGTAACTTTTCAGCATATTAGTCACTTTGCACCCTATAAGAGTCACTTTCCACCATATATACAACAATAGATATTTTAACATCATATACATCCAATTTGACATCCTTTTACCACCTATTAATGCCACTTACATACAAGTTAATTTTTTTCCACATTTTGGCTCTAATCAACCATGTAAGACACTTTTCACTATATTAGAGTCACTTTGCACCCTATAAAAGTCACTTTCCACCATATATGGATACAATTAACATGTTAACATCATGTACATGCAATTAGACATCCTTAAACCACCTCTTGGTACCCCTTTCTTTCAAGTCAATTTCGGGCCACATTTTGGCTCTAATCAAACATGTAAGTGACTTCTCACAATATTAGAGTAACTTTGCACCTTAAAAGAGTCACTTGCCATCATGTATTACTTCAATTAACATATTAACATCATGTACATGCAATTAGACATCCTTTAACTACCTCTTGGTACCCCCTTTCTTACAAGTCAATTTTGGGCCACATTTTGGCTCTAATCAAACATGTAAGTGACTTCTCACAATATTAGAATCACTTTACACCTTATAAGAGTCACTTGCCATCATGTATTGGTTCAATTAACATGTTAACATCATGTACATTGAATTCAAAATCCTTTTATCACCTCTGAGTGCCGCATTCATACAAGTCAATTTGGGTTCATATTTTGGTTCTAATTAACCATGTAAGTCACTTTTCACCATATTAGAGTCATTTTGCACCCTATATGAGTGACTTTCCACAATCTATTTGTATAATTAACATGTTAACATCATATACATCCAATTTGACATCCTTTTACCACCTCTTAGTTCCACTTTAATAAAGGTCAATTTTGTTCCACATTTTGGTTCTAATAAACCATGTAAGTAACTTTTCACCATATTAGAGTCACTTTGCACCCTATAAGATTCACTTTCCACCATATATACAATAATTAAAATGTTAACATCATATACATCCAATTTGACTTCCTTTTACCACCTATTAATGCCACTTTCATACAAGGTAATTGTGTTCCACATTTTGGCTCTAATCAACAATGTAAGTCACTTTTCACCATATTAGAGTCACTTTTTACCCTATAAGAGTCACTTGCCACCATATATTGATACAATTAGCATGTTAACATCATGTACATCCAATTAGACATCCTTTAACCACTTCTTGGTACCCCTTTCTTACAAGTAAATTTTGGGCCATATTTTGCCTCTAATCAATCAAGTGACTTCTCACCATATTAAAGTCACTTTGCAGCTTATAAGAGTCACTTGCAATCATATATTGGTTCAGTTAACTTGTTAACATCATGTACATGCAATTCAAAATCCTTTTAACAACTCTTAGTGCCACATTCATACAAGTCAATTTTGGTCCACATTTTGGTTCTAATTAACCATGTAAGTCACTTTTCACCAAATTAGAGTCATTTTGCACCCTATATGAGTGACTGTCCACAATCTATTTATATAATTAACATGTTAGAATCATATACATCCAATTTGATATCCTTTTACCACCTCTTACTTCCACTTTAATACAGGTCAATTTTGTTCCACATTTTTGTTCTAGTCAACCATGTAAGTAACTTTTCATCATATTAGAGTCACTTTGCACCCTATAAGAGTCATTTTCCACCATATATACAACAATTAACATGTTAACATCATATACATCCAATTTGACTTCCTTTTACCACCGATTAATGCCACTTTCATACAAGGTAATGTGATCCACATTTTGGCCCTAATCAACCATGTAAGTCACTTTTCACTATATTAGAGTCACTTTGCACCCTATAAGAGTCACTTGCCACCATATATTGATACAATTAACATGTTAACATCATGTACATGCAATTAGACATCTTTTAACCACCTCTTGATACCCCCTTTCTTGCAAGTAAATTTTGGGCCACATTTTGGCTCTAATCAATCATGTAAGTGACTTCTCACCATATTAGAGTTACTTTGCACATTATAAGAGTCACTTGCCATCATATATTGGTAAAATTAATATGTTAACATCATGTACATGCAATTAGAAATCCTTTTACAACCTCTTAGTGCCACATTTATACAAGTCAATTTTGGTCCCCATTTTGGTTCTTATTAACCATGTAAGTCACTTTTCACCATATTAGAGTCATTTTGCACCCTATATGAGTGATTTTCCACAATCTATTTGTATAATTAACATGTTAACATCATATACATCCAATTTGACATCCTTTTACCACCTCTTAGTTTCACTTTCATATAGGTCAATTTTGTTCCATATTTTGGTTCTGATCAACCATGTAAGTCACTTTTCACCATATCAGAGTCACTTTGCACCCTATAAGAGTCACTTTCCACCATATATACAACAATTAACATGTTAACATCATATACATCCAATTTGATATCCTTTTACCACCTATTAATGCCACTGTCATACAAGGTAATTGTGTTCCACATTTTTGCTCTAATCAACCATGTAAGTCACTTTTCACCATATTAGAGTCACTTTGCACCCTATAAGAGTCACTTGCCACCATATATTGATACAATTAACATGTTAACATCATGTACATGCAATTAGACATCCTTTAAGCACCTCTTGGTACCCCTTTCTTACAAGTAAAGTTTGGGCCACATTTTGGATCTAATCAATCATGTAAGTGACTTCTCACCATATTAGAGTCACTTTGCACCTTATAAGAGTCACTTGCAATCATATATTGGTACAATTAACATGTTAACGTCATGTACATACAATTAGAAATCCTTTTACCACCTTTTAGTGCCACATTCATACAAGTCAATTTTGGTCCACATTTTGGTTCTAATTAACCATATTAGTCACTTTTCACCATATTAGTCACTTTGCACCCTATAAGAGTCACTTTCGACCATATATACAACAATAGACTTGTTAACATCATAAACATCCAATTTGACATCCTTTTACCACCTATTAATGCCACTTACATACAAGTTAATTTTGTTCCAGATTTTGGCTCTAAACAACCATGTAAGTCACTTTTCACTATATTAAAGTCACTTTGCACCCTATAAGAGTCACTTTCCACCATATATGGATACAATTAACATGTTAACATCATGTACTTATAATTAGACATCCTTAAACCACCTCTTGGTTCCCTTTTCTTACAAGTCAATTTTGGGCCACATTTTGGCTTTAATCAAACATGTAAATGACTTCTCACAATATTAGAGTCACTTTACAACTTATAAGACTCACTTGCCATCATATATTGGTACAATTAACATGTTAACATCATGTACATGAAATTAGAAATCCTTTTACAACCTCTTAGTGCCACATTCATACAAGTCAATTTTTGTCCATATTTTGGTTCTAATTAACCATGTAAGTCACTTTTCACCATATTAGAGTCATTTTGCACCCTATATGAGTGACTTTCCATAATCTATTTTTATAACTAACATTTTAACATCATATACATCCAATTTGACATCTTTTTACCACGTCTTAGTTCCACTATAATACAGGTCAATTTTGTTGCACATTTTGGTTCTAATCAACCATGTAAGTATCTTTTTATCATATTAAAGTCACTTTGCACCTTATAATTGTCACTTTGCACCATATATACAACAATTAACATGTTAACATCATATAAATACAATTTAACTTCCTTTTACCACCTATTAATGCCACTTTCATACAAGGTAATTGTGTTCCACATTTTGGCTCTAATCAACCATGTAAGTCACTTTTCACCATATTAGAGTCACTTTGCACCCTATAAGAGTCACTTGCCACTATATATTTATACAATTAACATGTTAACATCATGTACATGCAATTAGACATCCGTTAACCACATCTTAGTTCCACTTCAATACAGGTCAATTTTGTTCCACATTTTGGTTCTAATCAACCATGTAAGTAACTTTTCATCATATTAGAGTCACTTTGCACCTTATAAGAGTTACTTTCCACCATATATACAACAATTAACATGTTAACATCATATACATACAATTTAACTTCCTTTTACCACCTATTAATGCCACTTTCATACAAGGTAATTGTGTTCCACATTTTGGCTCTAATCAACCATGTAAGTCACTTTTCACCATATTAGAGTCACTTTGCACCCTATAAGAGTCACTTGCCACTATATATTTATACAATTAACATGTTAACATCATGTACATGCAATTAGGCATCCTTTAACCACCTCTTGGTACCGCTTTATTACAAGTCAATTTTGGGCCACATTTTGGCTCTAATCAAACATGTAAGTGACTTCTCACAATATTAGAGTCAATTTGCACCTTATAAGAGTCACTTGCCATCATGTATTGGTTCAATTAACATGTTAACATCATGTACATGCAATTCAAAATCCTTTTAACAACTCTTAGTGCCACATTCATACAAGTCAATTTTGGTCTACATTTTGGTTCTAATTAACCATGTAAGTCACTTTTCACCATATTAGAGTCATTTTGCACCCTATATGAGTGAGTGTCCACAATCTATTTATATAATTAACATGTTAACATCATATACATCCAATTTGATATCCTTTTACCACCTCTTACTTCCACTTTAATACAGGTCAATTTTGTTCCATATTTTGGTTCTAGTCAACCATGTAAGTAACTTTTCATCATATTAGAGTCACTTTGCACCCTATAAGAGTCATTTTCCACCATATATACAACAGTTAACATGTTAAGATCATATACATCCAATTTGACTTCCTTTTACCACCTATTAATGCCACTTTCATACAAGGTAATATGTTCCACATTTTGGCCCTAATCAACCATGTAAGTCACTTTTCACTATATTAGAGTCACTTTGCACCCTATAAGAGTCACTTGCCACCATATATTGATACAATTAACATGTTAACATCATGTACATGCAATTAGACATCCTTTAACCACCTCTTGATACCCCTTTTCTTGCAAGTAAATTTTTGGCCACATTTTGGCTCTAATAAATCATGTAAGTGACTTCTCACCATATTAGAGTCACTTTTCACCTTATAAGAGCCACTTGCAATCATACATTGGTACAATTAACATGTTAACATCATGTACATACAATTAGAAATCCATTTACCACCTTTTAGTGCCACATTCATACAAGTCAATTTTGGTCCACATTTTGGTTCTAATTAACCATATTAGTCACTTTTCACCATATTGGTCACTTTGCACCCTATAAGAGTCACTTTCGACCATATATACAACAATAGACATGTTAACATCATAAACATCCAATTTGACATCCTTTTACCACCTATTAATGTCACTTACATACAAGTTAATTTTGTTCCAGATTTTGGCTCTAAACAACCATGTAAGTCACTTTTCACTATATTAAAGTCACTTTGCACCCTATAAGAGTCACTTTCCACCATATATGGATACAATTAACATGTTAACATCATGTACATGCAATTAGACATCCTTAAACCACCTCTTGGTACCCTTTTCTTACAAGTCAATTTTGGGCCACATTTTGGCTTTAATCAAACATGTAAATGACTTCTCACAATATTAGAGTTACTTTACAACTTATAAGACTCACTTGCCATCATATATTGGTACAATTAACATGTTAACATCATGTACATGAAATTAGAAATCCTTTTACAACCTCTTAGTGCCACATTTATACAAGTTAATTTTGGTCCATATTTTGGTTCTAATTAACCATGTAAGTCACTTTTCACCATATTAGAGTCATTTTGCACCCTATATGAGTGACTTTCCATAATCTATTTAACTAACATTTTAACATCATATACACATAATTTGACATCCTTTTACCACGTCTTAGTTCCACTTTAATACAGGTCAATTTTGTTTCACATTTTGGTTCTAATCAACCATGTAAGTAACTTTTCACCATATTAGAGTCAGTTTTCACCCTATAAGAGTCACTTTCCACCATATATACAACAATTAACATGTTAACATCATATACATCCAATTTGATATCCTTTTACCACCTATTAATGCCACTGTCATATAAGGTAATTGTGTTCCACATTTTTGCTCTAATCAACCATGTAAGTCACTTTTCATCATATTAGAGTCACTTTGCACCCTATAAGAGTCAATTGCCAACGTATATTGATACAATTAACATGTTAACATCATGTACATGCAATTAGACATCCGTTAACCACATCTTAGTTGCACTTTAATACAGGTCAATTTTGTTCCACATTTTGGTTCTAATCAACCATGTAAGTAACTTTTCATCATATTAGAGTCACTTTGCACCCTATAAGAGTTACTTTCCACCATATATACAACAATTAACATGTTAACATCATATACATACAATTTAACTTCCTTTTACCACCTATTAATGCCACTTTCATACAAGGTAATTGTGTTCCACATTTTGGCTCTAATCAACCATGTAAGTCACTTTTCACCATATCAGAGTCACTTTGCACCCTATAAGAGTCACTTGCCACTATATATTTATACAATTAACATGTTAACATCATGTACATGCAATTAGGCATCCTTTAACCACCTCTTGGTACCGCTTTATTACAAGTCAATTTTGGGGCACATTTTGGCTCTAATCAAACATGTAAGTGACTTCTCACAATATTAGAGTCAATTTGCACCTTATAAGAGTCACTTGCCATCATGTATTGGTTCAATTAACATGTTAACATAATGTACATGCAATTCAAAATCCTTTTAACAACTCTTAGTGCCACATTCATACAAGTCAATTTTGGTCCACATTTTGGTTCTAATTAACCATGTAAGTCACTTTTCACCATATTAGAGTCATTTTACACCCTATATGAGTGACTGTCCACAATCTATTTATATAATTAACATGTTAACATCATATATATACATCCAATTTGATATCCTTTTACCACCTCTTACTTCCACTTTAATACAGGTCAATTTTGTTCCATATTTTGGTTCTAGTCAGCCATGTATGTAACTTTTCATCATATTAGAGTCACTTTGCACCCTATAAGAGTCATTTTCCACCATATATACAAAAATTAACATGTTAACATCATATACATCCAATTTGACTTCCTTTTACCAACTATTAATGCCACTTTCATACAAGGTAATGTGTTCCACATTTTGGCCCTAATCAACCATGTAAGTCACTTTTCACTATATTAGAGTCACTTTGCACCCTATAAGAGTCACTTTCCACCATATATTGATACAATTAATATGTTAACATCATGTACATGCAATTAGACATCCTTTAACCACCTCTTGATACCCCTTTTCTTGCAAGTAAAATTTGGGCCATATTTTGGCTCTAATAAATCATGTAAGTGACTTCTCACCATATTAGAGTCACTTTTCACCTTATAAGAGCCATTTGCCATCATATATTGGTACAATTAATATGTTAACATCATGTACATGCAATTAGAAATCCTTTTACAACCTCTTAGTGCCACATTTATACAAGTCAATTTTGATCCCCATTTTGGTTCTTATTAACCATCTAAGTCACTTTTCACCATATTAGAGTCATTTTGCACCCTATATGAGTGATTTTCCACAATCTATTTGTATAATTAACATGTTAACATCATGTACATGCAATTAGACATCCGTTAACCACATCTTAGTTCCACTTTTATACAGGTCAATTTTGTTCCACATTTTGGTTCTAATCAACCATGTAAGTAACTTTTCATCATATTAGAGTCACTTTGCACCCAATAAGAGTTACTTTCCACCATATATACAACAATTAACATGTTAACATCATATACATACAATTTAACTTCCTTTTACCACCTATTAATGCCACTTTGATACAAGGTAGTTGTGTTCCACATTTTGGGTCTAATCAACCATGTAAGTCACTTTTCACCATATTAGAGTCACTTTGCACCCTATAAGAGTCACTTGCCACTATATATTGATACAATTAACATGTTAACATCATGTACATGCAATTAGGCATCCTTTAACCACCTCTTGGTTCCTCTTTATTACAAGTCAATTTTGGGCCACATTTTGGCTCTAATCAAACATGTAAGTGACTTCTCACAATATTAGAGTCAATTTGCAGCTTATAAGAGTCACTTGCCATCATGTATTGGTTCAATTAACATGTTAACATCATGTACATGCAATTCAAAATCCTTTTACTACCTCCTAGTGCCAAATTCATACAAGTCAATTTTGGTCCATATTTTCGTTCTAATTAACCATGTAAGTCACTTTTCACCATATTTGAGTCATTTTGCACCCTATATGAGTGCTTTTCCACAATCTATTTGTATAATTAACATGTTAACATCATATACATCCAATTTGACATCCTTTTACCACCTCTTAGTTCCACTTTAATACAGGTCAATTTTGTTCCACATTTTGGTTCTAATCAACCATGTAAGTATCTTTTTATCATATTAAAGTCACTTTGCACCCTATAATAGTCACTTTCCACCATATATACAACAATTAACATGTTAACATCATATAAATACAATTTAACTTCCTTTTACCACCTATTAATGCCACTTTCATACAAGGTAATTGTGTTCCACATTTTGGCTCTAATCAACCATGTAAGTCACTTTTCACCATAATAGAGTCACTTTGCACCCTATAAGAGTCACTTGCCACCATATATTGATACAATTAACATGTTAACATCATGTACATGCAATTAGATATCCTTTAACTACCTCTTGGTACCCCTTTCTTAAAAGTCAATTTTGGGCAACATTTAGGCTCTAATCAAACATGTAAGTGACTTCTCACAATATTAGAGTCACTTTACACTTTATAAGATTCACTTGCCATCATGTATTGGTTTAATTAGCATGTTAACATCATGTACGTGCAATTCAAAATCCTTTTACTACCTCTTAGTGCCACATTCATACAAGTCAATTTTGGTCCACATTTTGGTTCTAATTAACCATGTAAGTCACTTTTCACCATATTAGAGTCATTTTCACCCTATATGAGTGACTTTCCACAATATATTTGTATAATTAACATGTTAACATCATATACATCCAATTTGACATCATTTTACCACCTCTTAGTTCCACTTTCATACAGGTCAATTTTGTTCCATATTTTGGTTCTGATCAACCATGTAAGTCACTTTTCACCATATTAGAATCACTTTGCATCTTATAAGAGTTACTTTCCACCATATATACAAAAATTAACATGTTAACATCATATACATCCAATTTGATATCCTTTTACCACCTATTAATGCCATATTCATACAAGGTAATTGTGTTCCATATTTTGGCTCTAATCAACCATGTAAGTCACTGTTCACCATATTAGAGTCACTTTGCACCCTATAAGAGTCACTTTCCACCATATATTGATACAATTAATATGTTAACATCTTGTACATACAATTAGACATCCTTTAACCACCTCTTGGTACCCATTTCTTACAAGTCAATTTTGTTCCATAATTTGGATTTCTCACCATATTATAGTCACTTTGCACCTTATAAGAGTCACTTGCAATCATATATTGGTACAATTAAAATGTTAACAGCATGTACATGCAATTAGAAATCCTTTTACCACGTTTTAGTGCCACATTCATACAAGTCAATTTTTGTCCACATTTTGATTCTAATTAAACATGTTAGTAACTTTTCAGCATATTAGTCACTTTGCACCCTATAAGAGTCACTTTCCACCATATATACAACAATAGACATTTTAACATCATATACATCCAATTTGACATCCTTTTACCACCTATTAATGCCACTTACATACAAGTTAATTTTTTTCCACATTTTGGCTCTAATCAACCATGTAAGTCACTTTTTTTTTTTGCTAATTAAATAATTTTATAACCCAAAAAAAAGAATACAAGTAAGAGGGGCATACCCCAATAGTCAAGAAGAAGTCCCATGGATGGCAACTAACAACCTATCTGAGAAGCCACTATATCCCAAGGTCAGGAACTAATAAGCATTACATTAGTAGAACATTAAAACCAAAGAAGGGTTTAAACCAACCCATTTTTGAAACGTAGCTGAAGAGAACAATTTCTCTTTTATAATACGTCTAATAGTACTAATAATAGTCAAAGTAGGATTAGAAGCTCCAGGGTTATGGAGTCTAAAATTTCTTTCTTTCCATGTGTAGTACACGGCAGTAGAGAAAAACAAGCCCGCAATTTTTAACTCCTTCTTCTTCAATTGGCTAGTAACAAAGTTCCCCTGGATGCAGTCATTCCAATCTTCCGAGAAATGGAAGTGGAGAGCTTTACGCACAAGATCAAAATATGGACAGTTTGAGAAAATGTGATGGATGGATTCACAATCATTGTAGCAAAGAATACAAACCGGATCAACCTGCATGCCAAATGAAACCATACGATCCTTTGTTAGAAGTCTATTAAGAATAGCAAGCCATGTGATAAAAGAGCATTTTGGAACCGAGAAGCTATTCCAAACAAAATCCGACCAGGGCACTAAAGCATTCGAAGCACGGACGGAGTCCCAAATATTGGTTATCTTAATATTCCGAGTGAGAAGACCATCCCAAGATATAACATCCGATCTACAAATCCTAACCGAATTTGCAATGTTTCTGACCTCAATAATGTCCACATGATTAGAAGAGGGAAGATCCCAAATCCCATTACGAAGATAGACATTAATAGGCACCATCGAGGTAGATTCTGATGTGGATATAATAGAATCAGATATTTTGATAAGAGATTTACCATTCGCCCAAGGATCATGCCAGAAAGAAAACACCGAATTTGGCCCAATATCATACTTGATAAAAGATGAGAAACCCACTCTAGCATTGAACAATTTCCTTATAGTCCAGGAGCATTTATAAGGCATTTTACACGTCCAAAATTTTTTATCCTTTAAAAGACAATTCTTCACCCAAGTTATCCAAATAGAAGAACCTGTATTGATTTGGATGAGATGCCAGATTTGGTGATAAATAGCTGCAAGGTTCCATTAAAATAAGCTACGAAGCCTCAACCCTCCTTCCGACTTCGGTTTGCAACAATCCTCCCAATTTACCTTGTACTGGCACTTACCCAAAGGCTTGTAGAAACCTCCCCACAAGAACTTAAACATAAGCATGTTTAATTTTTTTAGGATTCCTTTTGGCAAAAACAAGTAAATACTCCAGTAACCAACTGCTCCATAGAGGACACTACGAATTAATTGAAGCCTACCCGCAAAGTTAAGGAATTTAGCAGTCCATTGCTCAATACGCTCACATAGTTTACTAACCAGTGGCATACAGTCACGCTGACAGAGTTTGCCTGTGATTAAAGGAAGGCCCGGGTAGCAGATAGGCAATAAACCCTGTTGGAATCCCGTGAAGTTCAGAATTTGCTGGACAACCTCATCATGAACATTTGCAAAGAAACATAAGGATTTATCAGCATTGACTACCAAACCTGAGATCTCCGAGAACAGGTTAAAACCTTGCATTAAAGCAGAAACAGATTCCAGGTTACCATAGCTGAAAAGGAAGATATCATCAGCAAAGATGATATGATGAAGATTAATGTCTTTCATTCGCCAATGGAATTTAAATGAAGGATCTAGAGTACTTTTATTTAAAAGAGCCGTTAAAACCTCCATTGCAATAAAAAACAAATAAGGAGAGATGGGGTCACCTTGCCTTAAACCCGAGAGTCCCTTGAAGTATCCCTCAAGACTACCATTAAGTTTAACAGAAAACATCGTCGAGGTTACACAAGATCTCAACCAAGCAATAAATTTTTGGGGAAAATTCATTAAACGGAGAGCATTAAAGATAAAGTTCCAGTTCAATGAGTCAAAAGCTTTATGAATATCCAACTTAACAGCACACCTCGGCTGACCAGAACGAAGGTGGTAATTTTTACACAAAGCCTGGGCTAACATAACATTATCCCCAATAGAGCGAGATGGAACAAAAGCAGATTGGAAATGCGAAATAAGAGTCGGCATAACTCCCTTCAAACGACTAGCCAACATTTTTGAAATACATTTATATAACACATTACAACAAGAGATAGGTCTAAAGTGATGCATTTCAGTTGGATTTTCAATTTTTGGGACCAAGCAAATGGCAGCCGAGTTCACTATTCTTGGCAGAGACAAAGTCTGAAAGAAATATAGTATACCCTTTGTTACTTCCTCACCAACAATCGGCCAACTTCCTAAGAAAAATTCTACAGAGAAACCATCCGGACCCGGACATCTATTTTTTGCCATGCTTTTAAGAGTAGTAAGTACATCCTGGGCAGAAAAAGCAGCACACAATCTTTCGGCTGTCAAATCAGAGATCAAAGGTAAGGTGAGCGAATCAGGAAAGTTACCCACCTCCGTAACATTTCCTAACAAACTTTTGAAGTAAGAGGTTGCAATATCAGCCATATCTTCATGCCTAGTAACAGTGTCACCAGCAGAGTTAACCAGAGACAAAATCTTGTTTGAGTTCCATCTTGCTCTACAAGAATTAAAAAAAAACCTGTTGTTTGAATCCCCATTCTTTAACCAGTGAATTCTAGACTTTTGTTTTAGAAATTTTTCTTCAATGGAAAGTGCCTCAGAAAATCTGGAGATCAGGGACTGTTCCTCAATGATTTCACTTTCAGTGTAAGACATATGATTCTGAAAATCAGAGAGCGCTGTGCGAGTCTCATTAACTCTTAGATGAATATCACCCACTTCCGAGTTAAGTTTCTTCAAAGCATTCTTCACAATTTTTAATTTACTAGTAAGCACATACCATGGATTTCCCGAGATTGGGTTAACCCAGGCTTGTTTTACCACCTTTAGAAAATCCGGGTGATCCAACAAGAAATTAAAGAACTGGAACGGTTTAAACCCACCTTGATAATCCAATCCCAAAGACGTAGCAGCAGGGCAGTGATCTGAAAGACCTCGAGACAGAAATCTGGCAGAAGACCCCGGAAAAAGCCTATGCCAAGCTGAGTTAATAAGAACTCTATCAAGCTTACGAAACTTAGGGTTGGAGATATTAGAATCCCACCAAGTAAGAAAATGCCCCGTAGCACGCAAGTCAGACAACCCCAAGGATAACACCAAGTCCTTAAATTCAACCATTCCTGATGACCAACCACTATTACCTCCCTGCTTTTCATTCGTACTGAGACACGAGTTAAAATCACCACTAATAGCCCAAGCAGCATCCCTCACAGTATTTTGTAGCCTAGAAAGATCATTCCACAGACTACGTCTATCCACCACATCATTAAATCCATAGACAACCGTAAAAAAGAACGTAACATTAGCTTGAATCAAGGTAGCAGAACATGTCATTTGTTGAGCAGAAGTATCCAAAATAGATAAATTCCAAAAACGGGGATTCCATCCCAGCCATATACGGCCTCCCTGGTGATGAGAATAATTAAACAACCATCTAAACCCAGGGGATATCTCCGAGGAGATATACTTTGCAACGCTCTCCTGAACACGAGTTTCCAAAAGGCCAATCAAGGATAATTTATTAGCTATCAAAAAATCCTTGATAAAATCAACTTTATTATTAAGGCCACGAACGTTGAAAGTACAAAAATCTAACATCAAAATTACTGAGAAGAGGGGAGGGTCCCTGGGCCATTCCTGACCCTCTTCGCTCGACCACCCTTAAGATGTTTAGCAACATTAACACCCTTTGCACCTACTTCATCCACAATCACGTTCTTAAATAATAAAGGAGAGGGAGTACCCTTCGAGAGACTTCCTGAAGATTGTGTAGAGGCAGGAGATGACACCGGCTTCGTTTTAGATTTAACTTCAGTCCATGGTTCCTCATTGACAGTAGTCATCAGACCCTCTTTTTGTGGATCTCCATCTACCTTACCTCCTGGAGTATCTCTATCTGGTAATTTTTCTTTCACCACTGGAGCAGCACTAACAGGCTCACTAGGTTCTTCATGATTGGGTGGTGAATTTACCCCAGATTTTTTCCTCCAAAGTCGAGATGCTTCAGGACAAGCATTTATACGATGACCCGGGGAATTACAAGCAGAACAAAATAAGGGTTTGTTTAGATAAGAAACCTTGACCAAAACCTCCTTCTTCTCCTCTGTAGTTGGGTCCATATCCATTACCGGAATAGAACTTGGTAACGGCTCCCCCACCTTATAGCTAACACACATCTTAGCAAATGGAAGGATTTCCAGCTGGAAGTAAGAGCATCTGCTGCTAGAGGGATTCCAATAACACTAGCAATACGACTCAGTCCATCTTGTGTCCAGTAACAATCCGGAATATTAGAAAATTTTACCCATAACGGAACCGTCTTCAATTTCTCTGTATCCAATTTTCCTCCCCAATTAGATAGCACTAGGGGCCTGTTCTTAAAATACCAAGTGCCCCGGAAAAGGACGCCCAACTTGTCTTCCTCAGTGTGAAATTTAAACACGAATGTAAACTCATCCTTCTGTGACACCAGCACTAGTTTCTTTTTCCACATTCCAAAGGCCAACTCCTTAACAACACCAAAGGGAAGAGTTGTTTTTGTGAATTTACCAATAATGCAACATTTAAATTTCTCCAGACCCTTTTTTAGCACCTCATCAGGAGGAGACACTATTGATTCACCATTTTGTAATGGTACATAATCAAAAACTACTTTATTAATCGGGGGCGGAGGGTTCTGTACCACATTAGACCAAGATTTTCTCCCCGGATTGGGCTTTTTTAGGATACCCTTTAAACTACCTTGAGCCTCATCTTCACCATTCTCGATACCAAGATTCCGACTGGAGTTCCCAGATTCCCCAACACCTTTAGTTTCCAGAGCAGACCTAATTTCACATCCATTCCCATCCTTTGTCCCCGAAACTCCAGTTTCTCGCCTAACTCGAGGTACCTGAAGACCAAAAACCTCTAGTCTGTCTTTCACACCCCCCGAATTCAACCCAACTGCATCGTTAAAATTTTCCTTTCCAACCAAAATTTCCTTCTCTATGTCCGTAAGAGACATTCCTTTTTTTCAAAATAAGCCCTAAGATCCAACATTTTTTCCTTGAGAGCCACCAATTCCTCATTTTTATTTTTGTTAACTGCAAACGCAGCTTTCGAGGCCCGATGAACAGTGAGCTGCTCCATAGCCTCCCTATCAGTTATCATTTTATTATCTTCATCCGAGCTAGTCCAATCTTGCACCACCGGAATACCCCCCGAGCTACTCACCTTAACCTTATTTACACTATCATCCAAAATAGGATCTTTCTCAATATGCGAGACTTCATCCTTTTCCACCTGTTTGGTATTAGCAATCTCCCTCAAAACCGAGCCCACCACTGGAAATGAGGCACCAAATTCCTCTAATCCATACTCCAGATTAACCCCATCCTGGTCACATGTACCCCCACACGAGTTGTCACTAATAGAGCCCCCACCACGAAGTCTTAAGACCTTGTGGTCATCTTCACCTTCCTGAGATTCCTCATTCTCACCAGATTCCCCAACACCCGCTCCACCTCGAAGCCTAAGTACCTTATATTTCCCTTCATTCGAGGAATGGGAGTCCTTAGCAAGGAGTCGACCATAAGAATAATCAAGCTTACCCGCAAAACCCCCCTTTTTTGAGGCAGCAGTATAGCTAGTGTCCGAAATAGCATCCCCATATTTCTCCTTCAAGCTCTGAATTAAATCATCCCCTTCCTTGAGTAATTTGAGAGTAGAGTCTCTTAATTTAGCGAAATCATCTTTATCATCCACAATTTTCTTTGCTTGTGTCCTCGAAAAACCCATGCTTTGCACAATCTCATAGCGTTTCTCCCGATCTGCTTGAATAATCTTGTCATTTTGAAGAAAATACATTGCTTCAAACCTTGTAAAACCACAATCTTGATATTTCCACAGTCGCAAGTTCACATCAGAAGAGTCTAGGTTTTGATCCATATTTGTACTAGAAGCAAGAAACCAAGGCCTAATAAAGTAAATTATAGAATATAAAAAATATAGTGTTTAGGTGTAAGAGGTGAAGAAGCTGAGATGGATTCGTGAGTAAAATTGTTTAGATCTGATGGATGAATGTAAGAAAAAGAAGCTGATAATTAGGTGGCGGCTAGGGTTAATAGAAAGAGGCTAAGTAATTTCTAGAGAGAAGGCAGAGAAAAATTTTAGAGAGAGAAACATCTTTGGGCCACATTTTTTAGGATATCTAATTGCATGTACATCACTTTTCACTATATTAGAGTCACTTTGCACCCTATAAAAGTCACTTTCCACCATATATTGATACAATTAACATGTTAACATCATGTACATGCAATTAGACATCCTTAAACCACCTCTTGGTACCCCTTTCTTTCAAGTCAATTTTGGGCCACATTTTGGCTCTAATCAAACATGTAAGTGACTTCTCACAATATTAGAGTCACTTTGCACCTTATAAGAGTCACTTGCCATCATGTATTACTTCAATTAACATGTTAACATCATGTACATGCAATTAGAAATCCTTTTACCACCTCTTAGTGCCACTTTCATACAAGTGAATTTTTGTCCACATTTTGGTTCTAATTAACCATGTAAGTCACTTTTCACCATATTTGAGTCATTTTTCACCCTATATGAGTGACTTTCCACAATCTATTTGTATAATTAACATGTTAACATCGTATACTTCCAATTTGACATCCTTTTACCACCTCTTAGTTCCACTTTAATACAGGCCAATTTTGTTCCACATTTTGGTTCTAATCAACCATGTAAGTAGCTTTTCATCATATTAAAGTCACTTTGCACCCTATAATAGTCACTTTCCACCATATATACAACAATTAACATGGTAAGATCATATACATACAATTTAACTTCCTTTTACCACCTATTAATGCCACTTTCATACAAGGTAATTGTGTTCCATATTTTGGCTCTAATCAACCATGTAATACACTTTTCACCATATTAGAGTCACTTTGCACCCTATAAGAGTCACTTGCCACCATATATTGATACAATTATCATGTTAACATCATGTACATGCAATTAGACATCCTTGAACTACCTCTTGGTATCCCTTTCTTACAAGTCAATTTTGGGCCACATTTTGGCTCTAATCAAACATGTAAGTGACTTCTCACAATATTAGAGTCACTTTACACCTTATAACAGTCACTTGCCATCATGTATTGGTTCAATTAACATGTTAACATCATGTACATGCAATTCAAAATCCTTTTACTACCGCTTAGTGCCACATTCATACAAGTCAATTTTCGTCCACATTTTGGTTCTAATTAACCATCTAAGTCACTTTTCACCATATTAGAGTCATTTTGCACCCTATATGAGTGACTTTCCATAATCTATTTTTATAATTAATATGTTAACATCATATACATCCAATTTGACATCCTTTTACCACCTCTTAGTTCCACTTTCATACAGGTCTATTTTGTTCCATATTTTGGTTCTAATCAAACATGTAAGTCACTTTTCACCATATTAGAGTCACTTTGTACCCTATAAAAGTCACTTTCCACCATATATACAAAAATTAACTTGTTAACATCATATACATCCAATTTGATATCCTTTTACCACCTATCAATGCCACTTTCATAAAAGGTAATTGTGTTCCACATTCTTCCTCTAATCAACCATGTAAGTCACTTTTCACCATATTAGAGTCACTCTGCACCCTATAAGAGTCACTTTCCACCATATATTCATACAATTAACATGTTAACATCATGTACATGCAATTAGACATCCTTTAACCACCTCTTGGTACCCCTTTCATACAAGTCAATTTTGGGCCACATTTTGGATCTAATCAATAATGTAAGTGAGTTCTCACCATATTAGAGTCACTTTGCACCTTATAAGAGTCACTTGCAATCATATATTAGTACAATTAAAATGTTAACATCATGTACATGTAATTAGAAATCCTTTTGCCACCTTTTAGTGCCACATTCATACAAGTCAATTTTGGTCCACATTTTGATTCTAATTAACCATGTTAGTCAATTTTCAGCATATTAGTCACTTTGCACCCTATAAGAGTCAATTTCCACCATATATACAACAATAGACATTTTAACATCATATACATCCAATTTGACATCCTTTTACCACCTATTAATGCCACTTACATACAAGTTAATTTCGTTGCACATTTTGGCTCTAATCAACCATGTAAGTCACTTTTCAGTATATTAGAGTCACTTTGCACCCTATAAAAGTCACTTTCCACCATATATGGATACAATTAACATGTTAACATCATTTACATGCAATTAGACATCCTTAAACCACCTCTTGGTACCCCTTTCTTTCAAGTCAATTTTGGGCCATATTTTGGCTCTAATCAAACATGTAAGTGACTTCTCACAATATTAGAGTCACTTTGCACCTTATAAGAGTCACTTGCCATCATGTATTGGTTCAATTAACATGTTAACATCATGTACATGCAATTAGAAATCCTTTTACCACCTCTTAGTACCACTTTCACACAAGTGAATTTTGGTCCACATTTTGGTTCTAATTAACCATGTAAGTCACTTTTCACCATATTTGAGTCATTTTTTACCCTATATGAGTGACATTCCACAATCTATTTGTATAATTAACATTTTAACATCTTATACATCCAATTTGACATCCTTTTACCACCTCTTAGTTCCACTTTAATACAGGTCAATTTTGTTCCACATTTTGGTTCTAATCAACCATGTAAGTAGCTTTTCATCATATTAAAGTCACTTTGCACCCTATAATAGTCACTTTCCACCGTATATACAACAATTAATATGTTAAGATCATATACATACAATTTAACTTCCTTTTACCACCTATTAATGCCACTTTCATACAAGGTAATTGTGTTCCACATTTTGGCTCTAATCAACCATGTAAGTCACTTTTCACCGTATTAGAGTCACTTGGCACCCTATAAGAGTCACTTGCCACCATATATTGATACAATTATCATGTTAACATCATGTACATGTAATTAGACATCCTTTAACTACCTCTTGGTACCCCTTTCTTACAAGTCAATTTTGGGCCACATTTTGGCTCTAATCAAACATGTATGTGACTTCTCACAATATTAGAGTCACTTTACACCTTATAAGAGTCACTTGCCATCATGTATTGGTTCAATTAAAATGTTAGCATCATGTACATGCAATTCAAAATCCTTTTACTACCTCTTAGTGCCACATTCATACAAGTCAATTTTCGTCCACATTTTGGTTCTAATTAACCATGCAAGTCACTTTTCACCATATTAGAGTCATTTTGCACCCTATATGAGTGACTTTCCACAATCTATTTCTATAATATATATGTTAACATCATATACATCGAATTTGACATCCTTTTACCACCTCTTAGTTCCACTTTCATACATGTCAATTTTGTTCCATATTTTTGTTCTGATCAACCATGTAAGTCACTTTTCACCATATTAGAGTCACTTTGCACCCTATAAGAGTCACTTTCCACCATATATACAAAAATTAACATGTTAACATCATATACATCCAATTTGATATCCTTTTACCACCTATTAATGCCACTTTCATACAAGGTAATTGTGTTCCACATTTTGGCTCTAATCAACCATATAAATCACTTTTCACCATATTAGAGTCACTTTGCACCCTATAAGAGTCACTTGCCACCATATATTGATACAATTAACATGTTAACATCGTGTACATGCAATTAGACATCCTTTAACTACCTCTTGGTACCCCTTTCTTACAAGTCAATTTTGGGCCACATTTTGGCTCTAATCAAACATGTAAGTGACTTCTCACAATATTAGAGTCACTTTACACCTTATAAGAGTCACTTGCCATCATGTATTGGTTCAATTAACATGTTAACATCATGTACATGCAATTCAAAATCCTTTTACTACCTCTTAGTGCCACATTCATACAAGTCAATTTTGGTCCACATTTTGGTTCTCCCTAACCATGTAAGTCACTTTTCACCATATTAGAGTCATTTTGCACCCTATATGAGTGACTTCACACAATCTATTTGTATAATTAACATGTTAACATCATATACATCTAATTTGACATCCTTTTACCACCTCTTATTTCCACTTTCATACAGGTCAATTTTGTTCCATATTTTGGTTCTGATCAACCATGTAAGTCATTTTTCACCATATTAGAGTCACTTTGCACCCTATAAGAGTCACTTTCTACCATATATACAACAATTAACATGTTAACATCATATACATCCAATTTGATATCCTTTTACCACCTATTAATACCACTTTCATACAAGGTAATTGTGTTCCACATTTTGGCTCTAATCAACCATGTAAGTCACATTTCACCATATTAAAGTCACTTTGCACCCTATAAGAGTCACTTGCACCATATATTGATACAGGTAACCTTTTAACATCATGTACATGCAATTATACATCCTTTAACCACCTCTTGGTACCCCTTTCTTACAAGTCAATTTTGGGCCACATTTTGGATCTAATCAATCATGTAAGTGACTTCTCACCATATTAGAGTCACTTTGCACCTTATAAGAGTCACTTGCAATCATATATTGGTACAATTAACATGTTAACATCATGTACATGCAATTAGAAATCCTTTTACCACCTTTTAGTGCCACATTGATACAAGTCAATTTTGGTCCACATTTTGATTCTAATTAACCATGTTAGTTACTTTTCACCATATTAGTCACTTTGCACCCTATAAGAGTCACTTTCCACCATATATATAATAATAGACATTTTAACATCATATACATCCAATTTGACATCCATTTACTACCTATTAATGCCACTTACATACAAGTTAATTTTGTTCCACATTTTGGCTCTAATCAACCACGTAAGTCACTTTTCACTATATTAGAGTCACTTTGCACCCTATAAGAGTCACTTTCCACCATATATGGATACAATTAACATGTTAACATCATGTACATGCAATTAGACATCCTTTAACTACCTCTTGGTACCCCTTTCTTACAAGTCAATTTTGGGCCACATTTTGGCTCTAATCAAACATGTAAGTGACTTCTCACAAAATTATAGTCACTTTGCACCTTATAAGAGTCACTTGCCATCATGTATTGGTTCAATTAACATGTTAACATCATGTACATGCAATTAGAAATCCTTTTACCACCTCTTAGTGCCACTTTCATACAAGTCAATTTTGGTCCACATTTTGGTTCTAATTAACCATGCAAGTCACTTTTCACCATATTAGAGTCAGTTTGCACCGTATATGAGTGACTTTCCACAATCTCTTTATATAATTAACATGTTAACATCATATACATCTAATTTGACATCCTTTTACCACCTCTTAGTTCCACTTTAATACAGGTCAATTTTATTCCACATTTTGGTTCTAATCAACCATGTAAGTAACTTTTCACCATATTAGAGTCAGTTTACACCCTATAAGAGTCACTTTCCACCATATATACAAAAATTAACATGTTAACATCATATACATCCAATTTGACTTCCTTTTACCACCTATTAATGCCACTTTCATACAAGGTAATTGTGTTCCACATTTTGGCTCTAATCAACCATGTAAGTCACTTTTCACCATATTAGAGTCACTTTGCACCCTATAAGAGTCACTTGCCACCATATATTGATACAATTAACATGTTAACATCATGTACATGCAATTAGACATCCTTTAATTACCTCTTCGTACCCCTTTCTTATAAGTCAATTTTGGGCCACATTTTGGCTCTAATCAAACATGTAAGTGACTTCTCACAATATTAGAGTCACTTTACACCTTATAAGAGTCACTTGCCATCATGTATTGGTTCAATTAACATGTTAACATCATGTACATGCAATTCAAAATCCTTTTACTACCTCTTAGTGCCACATTTATACAAGTCACTTTTGGTCCACATTTTGGTTCTACCTAACCATGTAAGTCACTTTTCACCATGTTAGAGTCATTTTGCACCGTATATGAGTGACTTTCCACAATCTATTTGTCTAATTAACATGTTAACATCATATACATCCAATTTGACATCATTTTACCACCTCTTAGTTCCACTTTCATACAGGTCAATTTTGTTCCATATTTTGGTTCTGATCAACCATGTAAGTCACTTTTCACCATATTAGAGTCACTTTGCACCCTATAAGGGTCACTTTCCACCATATATACAGTGGAAGTTGGGACCTTGAATGTAGATAAGGTGTCTGTGGATTCGTTTCTTAGTAAGGAGGAGTTAAAGGTTGGGGCTAAGGGCTTGTCGGGTTCTGCTGGTGTATCGGATGCAAAGGATAACTTGGGAAAAGAAAAAGATGAGAGAGCAGAGGCTGCCAAATCTTCAGCATCTTTAGAGCCGAATGCAGAGAAGGAGCCTCAATCTAAAACATGGTCACAAGTTGTTAATGACGTACCTGGGAAGGTTAAGATTAATCTTGCTTATCTGCCACCGACCCAAGGCTCACGAGTGGTCACTCCCTCGGACGATATTCTGAGAAAAGGTAATGACAAGTTCAAGTTCACCATTGTTGGCTCACTTACTAGAGGAATAGTATCTTACACCAAGGTTTGCAAATTTGCTCGCACAATGTGGGAAGGGAAAGGGTTGTTAAATGTATCTCAGAAAGATGCTCGTACTTTTCACTTTAAGTTTGACTCCCTAGCCAGTAGGAACAATGCTCTCTCTAGAGGTACTTGGTATTTAGACAGGCAACCTATGGTAATGCTAGCCTGGGGATCCTCTGTAGGCTTGGTTAAATCTCTACCACTGTGGGTCAAATTTGAGCATGTCCCTGACTGCTACTGGACAGAAGAAGGTCTAAGCTCTTTAGCTAGCACCATTGGACCTTCTCTAGAGGTAGATGAGTTGACATCTAAATTAGAGGTGCTGCTATTTGCGAAGATTTGTGTGCAATATACTATTGGCAATGACTTGCCTTATGAATTGGATGTTACCACCATTGACCCGTTATCTGATTAGAAGTCTATCTCCAAGGTTTTGGTGAGCTACCCGACTAAGCCACTTATATGTAATGGTTGCAAGTCTCTGGGCCATTTAGTGGGAGCTTGTCCCAAATCAACGAGGAAATGGGTACGGAAAGAGCAGCAAGTGAATTCAGCTACTACTGTGGAAAATACAGATACTAAAAACTCTGCAGATGAAACGGAACAGGGTGATATAAATCTACCAGGGATTACTTCAGAGAAGGTTGAACCGGACACTAAGGTCCATAACAGGGATGATGATATCTGGCACACAGTGGTCAATAGAGAGCATAAAGCTCCGGCTTCTGACTCTGCTTCCTTGGAGGAGTCACCTGTACCGAAAATGGCTATCCATGAAGTGTCAAGGGATCCCGTGAGCCCTAATTTATCTCCTTCCCCAGCTGCTACTTTCAAGAACCTAAAAGTAGTTGATGAAATTGATACAAAAAGAGCAGCAATGGGTGGTAGCAAGATTCGTCTTACTAAGTCTCAAAAGAAGCGTGCTCGAAAGGCACAAGAGGGTACCCCTCCTAACCTCTCCACTTTTATGGTTTTTGATTTTTGTACATATAATATTAGAGGATTGAATAAATAAACAAGAATTTGCCAAAGACTTTATTAGGCATAATAGTGTTGGTTTAGTTGGGTTTCTGGAAACTCATGTCAAAGAACGTGATGCGGAGTATATTTCTCGTAATTTGGCCGATAGATTTACTTGGGTGTTTAACTACAATTACCACTCGAATGGGCGCATTTGGCTTGGTTGGGATAGCACCATTTGGAAAGTCATGGTGCACTCTGTTTCGGTACAACAAATTTCCTGCACAGTGACTAAGCTTAACACTGGTGACTCCTTTGCTTGGTCCTGTATTTATGGTCTCAACATTTACCATGAAAGAAGGGAGCTTTGGGCTGAACTCCTAAATTTTGGTAATTTAATGGAAAAAAATACTCATTGGTGCCTCTCGGGAGATTTCAATGTTTGTTTAGGACCTCAAGAAACTAATAAGGGTACGAGATGGACTAGAGGAATGCTAGATTTCAGAGATTTCATGGTGCAGATGGGTCTCTCGGACTTGAGCTGCTCAGGACCTGAGCTAACTTGGTGGGATAGCAACAAAGCTGACCCTTGTTTTAAAAAGCTTGATAGATGTATTGTTAATGGAGATTGGCTAGTTAAGTATAGTATGTCTAAAGCTCTAGTCTTACCTCGAGGCCTCTCAGATCATTGTCCTATTACTGTTAGCATTGGGCTTGCCTCCACTCGTCTCCGGAAGCCTTTTCAGTTTTTCTTACACTTGGTTGATGACCCAAATTTCTTACAAGTGGTGCAAGAAGCTTGGTTGGAAGAAGTCACTGGTGATCCGTGGTTTATTCTCACCATGAAAATCAAGAAAGTTAGAGTCTTCGTAGGCTGAATTTTGATAAAGGTAATTTGCATGTAATGGTGGAATCTTCTCGTAATGCTCTTCTTCTTTTTCAGTCTGCTCTGCCTCAATCCCCTTCTCAAATTCAATTTGAGGAGGAAGAGAAGTTAAGAACAGATCTGCAGCTTCACCTCAAAAACGAAGAATTATTTTTGAAACAAAAATCGAGAATTAAGTGGCTCAAGTGTGGAGATAACAATAACAGATTTTTCTTTAATTCTTGCAAAGGTCATTGGAATTCTAACAAAATCCTCAGTCTCAAGGACTCTAGTGGGAGTTTCAAATGTACGCATGAAGACATCTCAAAAGTGGCCGTAGATTATTTTCAGAATTTGATGGGTGGTAGTCGAGAGCTTGAGGTTTTCCCCACCGATATTGATTTGCCTCAAATATCAACTAACCAAAAGGAGGTTCTTGCTGCTCCTTTCTCGGAGCTAGACGTGCTTAATACTTTCAAATGTATGGCTAAAAATAAGAGTCCAGGCCCAGATGGGCTCCCGGTTGAATTTTATCTTGCTGCTTCGAAAATTATTAGCCAGGAAGTCACAACTGGTATCCTTCATTTCTTTGCGACAAGGAACCTTACTCGCATAGTAAACTCTTCAGCAATTGCTCTGGTGGCTAAAACTCACTCAGCTTCTTCTATGGGGGATTATAGACCAATCTCGTGTTGCAATGTCCTCTACAAATGCATTACCAAAATGCTTACTTCCAGGCTAAAGCTTATCTTACCTTCAGATATCTCGCAATGTCAGTCTGCTTTTATGGCCAAAAGGTACATAGGTGACAACATAATGCTTGCGCAAGCACTATGTAAAAACTATCACCTTAGCTCAGGCCAGGCTAGATGCACCATAAAAGTGGATATAAAAAAGGCCTTTGATACGATTAATTGGCAGTTTTTGTTGACAGCTATGTCCCGAATGGGTTTTCCTGATGACTTTATAAATTGGGTGTCCGCTTGTTTATCAACTTGCATGCTATCGGTGAAAATCAATGGTTCATTAGAGGGATACTTTGCTGCTAAATCAGGCCTTAGACAGGGCGATCCGCTGTCGCCTTATCTTTTTGTAATTGCTATGGAAGTTATGACAGCTTGTATTAAAAAATCAGTCTCTAACTCTAATTTCAGTTATCATTGGTTAACTAATGAAGCAGCAATTTCCCATCTTATATTTGCTGATGATGTTCTTTTATTCTGTAAGGGCAACCTGGAATCTGCCACTAGTCTTATGCAGGGACTAAAACTCTTTTCCAATGCCTCTGGACTGGTTCCTAAAAATGATAAGAGCCAAGTTTTCTTTGGTAATGTTCCATTAGTAACCCAAAACTCTATTCTTAGAATCACAGGGTTTCAGCGAGGAGATTTGCCTATAAAATACTTGGGTCTACCTCTTATCTCTTCCAAGTTAAAGAAGTCTGACTGCACTCCTCTAATCCATAAGATCTGTCGGAGTATTGATACCTGGACGTGCAGATTTCTTAGTCACGCGGGTAGATTACAGCTTCTTAGAGTTGTGTTGTATGGTATCCAAGGATATTGAGTCTCTCACATGTTTCTACAGAAGGGTATCCTCAAGCAGCTTTCTTCACTGTTCATCAAATTCTTGTGGGGAGGAAGTACTACTTCGACAAAGATGGTAAAAGTCTCGTGGCTGAACTGCTGTTATCCGAAGGAGGAAGGTAGTCTAGGGTTAAAAGATTTATTTCTTTGGAATGAAGCAGCAATTTATAACCAACTCTGGAGACTCTTGAGGCCAAATAATAACTCCATCTGGATTACTTGGGTCCAAAAAACAGTGCTAAAATGTAGCGCTTTTTGGACAATGAAGATACCCTCATACGCTTCGTGGTGTTTACAAAAAATCTTCAAGGGTCGTACTGGAGCTAGGAGATTCGTCAAATACTCAGTGGGAAGAAACTCTTCTTTTCTTGTGTGGCATGACCCATGGCTGGAGGGTGGTCCTCTAATCAACAGCCTCCCTAATAGCATTTTTACGCTAACAGACACTGCTAATTTGGAGCAAGTGAGACATTGGATGAATAATGGCACCTGAGAGCTGCCGACCTCTAATCACGTCTGGGTTATGGACATTAGAAGGAAGGTTGGAGGGATGAATATCAATTATCGTGACTCGATAACTTGGAATGATAGCGAGGAAGTTACTATCTCGGATGTTTATAATTCGGTCCGCAGAAGACTCATGCCTCCTCCATGGATTAAAGTGGTTTGGCACTCTCTACAGATCCCAAAATGCTCATTTTTCTTATGGTTAGCATTTAGGGGGAGGCTTCTAACTAGGGACAGAATGAATAATATTGATTTAGCAGCAAATAAATTTTGCATTCTTTGTAACAGTGGTGAGACCGAGACTGTGGAACATCTATTAACATCCTGCCAGTTCACCAAGCCAATTTTTGATAATTCTATGTTAAAGCTGAAGAATAGTTGGCCTGATTTTCTTCAAGGAGAGCTTTTCACCTGCCAGGCCCCTAAAATGCATGAACAGATCGCGCTCCTCTTCTTCTCGGTGGCGGGTCATACCATTTGGAAAGAACGTAATAACAGAGTTCATTTAAACAGCCGCAAGTGTACCTCTACACAGTTGATTAGCATGATCAAACAAACAGTAAGGGAAAGGGTATTTCTTAACAAGATATACCCCAGAAAGGCTTTGAGTAATAGAGACCTACTATGCTCCATGTACTAGATGTTTATAAGCTGTCTTTTTGATTAAACTGAGACTCAATAGAGTAAAGCTCTATTTTTGACTTAATTTATTTTTGCTTGTTGCTCATGCTAATGTCGCGGGGTATGCCCCTAGAATTGTAACTACGTTTTTGCTTTGTCTATAAAATTTTTATTTAACAAAAAAAAAAATTAACATGTTAACATCATATACATCCAATTTGATATCCTTTTACCACCTATTAATGCCACTTTCATACAAGGTAATTGTGTTCCACATTTTGGCTCTAATCAACCATGTAAGTCACTTTTAACCATATTAGAGTCACTTGTCACCATATATTGATAGAATTAACATGTTAACATCATGTACATGCAATTAGACATCCTATAACCACCTCTTGGTACCCCTTTCCTACAAGTCAATTTTGGGCCACATTTTGGATCTAATCAATCATGTAAGTGACTTCTCACCATATTAGAGTCACTTTGCACCTTATAAGAGTCACTTGCAATCATATATTGGTACAATTAACATGTTAACATCATGTACAAGCAATTAGAAATCCTTTTACCACCTTTTAGTGCCACATTCATACAAGTCAATTTTGGTCCACATTTTGATTCTAATTAACCATGTTAGTCACTTTTCACCATATTAGTCACTTTGCACCCTATAAGAGTCACTTTCCACCATATATATAACAATAGACATTTTAACATCACATACATCCAATTTGACATCCTTTTACCACCTATTAATGCCAATTACATACAAGTTAATTTTGTTCCATATTTTGGCTCTAATCAACCATGTAAGTCACTTTTCACTATATTAGAGTCACTTTGCACCCTATAAGAGTCACTTTCCACCATATATGGATACAATTAACATGTTAACATCATGTACATGCAATTAGACATCCTTAAACCACCTCTTGGTACCCCTTTCTTACAAGTCAATTTTGGGCCACATTTTGGTTCTAATCAAACATGTAAGTGACTTCTCACAATATTAGAGTCACTTTGCACCTTATAAGAGTCACTTGCCATCATGTATTGGTTCAATTAACATGTTAACATCATGTACATGCAATTAGAAATCCTGTTACCACCTCTTAGTGCCACTTTCATACAAGTCAATTTTGGTCCACATTTTGGTTCCAATTAACCATGTAAGTCACTTTTCACCATATTAGAGCCATTTTGCACCGTATATGAGTGACTTTCCACAATATCTTTGTATAATTAACATGTTAACATCATATATATCCAATTTGACATACTTTTACCACCTCTTAGTTACACTTTAATACAGGTCAATTTTATTCCACATTTTGGTTCTAATCAACCATGTAAGTAACTTTTCACCATATTAGAGTCAGTTTACACCTTATAAGAGTCACTTTCCAGCATATATACAACAATTAACATGTTAACATCATATACATCCAATTTGACTTCCTTTTACCACCTATTAATGCCACTTTCATACAAGGTAATTGTGTTCCACATTTTGGCTCTAATCAACCATGTAAGTCACTTTTCACCATATTAGAGTCACTTTGCACCCTATAAGAGTCACTTTCCACCATATATTGATACAATTAACATGTTAACATCATGTACATGCAATTAGACATTCTTTAACCACCTCTAGGTACCCCTTTCTTACAAGTCCATTTTGGGCCAAATTTTGGCTCTAATCAAATATGTAAGTGACTTCTCACAATATGAGAGTTACTTTGCACCTTATAAGAGTCACTTGCCATCATGTATTGGTTCAATTAACATGTTAACATCGTGTACATGCAATTAAAAATCCTTTTACCACCTCTTAGTGCCACATTTATACAAGTCAATTTTGTTCTACATTTTGGTTCGAATTAACCATGTTAGTCACTTTACACCATATTAGAGTCACTTTGCACCCTATAAGAGTTACTTTCCACCATATATACAGCAATAGACATGCTAAAATTATGTATATCCAATTTGACATCCTTTTACCACCTATTAATGGCACTTTCATAAAAGTTAATCTTGTTCCACATTTTAGCTCTAATCAACCATGTAAGTCACTTTTAACTATATTAGAGTCACTTGCCACCATATATTGATACAATTAACATGTTAACGTCATGTACATGCAATTAGACATCCTTTAACTACCTCTTGGTACCCTTTTCTTACAAGTCAATTTTGGGCCACATTTAGGCTCTAATCAAACATGTAAGTGACTTCTCACAATATTAGAGTCACTTTACACCTTATAAGAGTCACTTGCCATCATGTATTGGTTCAATTAACATGTTAAGATCATGTACATGCAATTCAAAATCCTTTTACTACCTTTAGTGCCACATTCATACAAGTCAATTTTGGTCCACATTTTGGTTCTAATTAACCATGTAAGTCACTTTTCACCATATTTGCGTAATTTTGCAGTCTATATTAGTGACTTTCCACAATCTATTTGTATAATTAACATGTTAACATCATATACATCTAATTTGACATCCTTATACCACCTCTTAGTTCCACTTTAATACAGGTCAATTTTGTTCCACATTTTGGTTCTAATCAACCATGTAAGTCATTCACCATATTAGAGTCACTTTGCACCCTATAAGATTCACTTTCCACCATATATACAACAATTAACATGTTAACATCATATACATCCAATTTGATATCCTTTTACCACCTATTAATGCCACTTTAATACAAGGTAATTGTGTTCCACATTTTGGCTCTACTCAACCATGTAAGTCACTTTTCACCATATTAGAGTCACTTTGCACCCTATAATAGTCGCTTGCCACCATATATTGATACAATTAACATGTTAACATCATGTACATGCAATTAGATATCCTTTAACTACCTCTTGGTACCCCTTTCTTACAAGTCAATTTTGGGTCACATTTTGGCTCTAATCAAACATGTAAGTGATTTCTCACAATATTAGAGTCACTTTACACCTTATAAGAGTCACTTGCCATCATGTATTGGTTCAATTAACATGTTAACATCATGTACATGCAATTCAAAATCCTTTTACTACCTCTTAGTGCCACATTCATACAAGTCAATTTTGGTCCACATTTTGGTTCTAATTGACCATGTAAGTCACTTTTCACCATATTAGGGTCATTTTGCACCCTATATGAGTGACTTTCCATAATCTATTTGTATAATTAACATGTTAACATCATATACATCCAATTTGACATCCTTTTACCACCTCTTAGTTCCACTTTAATACAGGTCAATTTTGTTCCACATTTTGGTTCTAATCAACAATGTAAGTAATTTTTCACCATATTAGAGTCAGTTTGCACCCTATAAGAGTCACTTTCCACCATATATACAACAATTAACATGTTAACATCATATACATCCAATTTGATTTTCTTTTACCACCTATTAATGCCACTTTCATACAAGGTAATTGTGTTCCACATTTTGGCTCTAATCAACCATGTAAGTCACTTTTCACCATATTAGAGTCACTTTGCACCCTATAAGAGTCAATTGCCAACATATATTGATACAATTAACATGTTAACATCATGTACATGCAATTAGACATCCTTTAACCACCTCTTGGTACCCCTTTCTTACAAGTCAATTTTGGGCCACATTTTGAATCTAATCAATCATGCAAGTCACTTTTCACCATATTAGAGTCACTTTGCACCCTATAAGAGTCACTTTCCACCATATATTGATACAATTAACATGTTAACATCATGTACATGCAATTAGACATCCTTTCACCACCTCTTGGTACCCCTTTCTTACAAGTCAATTTTGGGCCACATTTTGGCTTGAATCAAACATGTAAATGACTTCTCATAATATTAGAGTCATTTTACACCTTATAAGAGTCACTTGCCATCATATATTGGTACAATTAATATGTTAACATCATGTACATGAAATTAGAAATCCTTTTACAACCTCTTTGTGCCACATTCATACAAGTCAATTTTGGTCCATATTTTTCTTCTAATTAAACATGTAAGTCACTTTTCACCATATTAGAGTCATTTTGCACCCTATATGAGTGACTTTCCACAATCTATTTGTATAATTAACATGTTAACATCATATAAATCCAATTTGACATCCTTTTACCACCTCTTAGTTCCACTTTCATACATGTCAATTTTGTTCCATATTTTGGTTCTGATCAACCATGTCAGTCATTCACCATATTAGAGTCACTTTGCACCCTATAAGAGTCACTTTCCACCATATATAAAACAATTAACATGTTAACATCATATACATCAAATTTGATATCCTTTTACCACCTATTAATGCCACTTTCATACAAGGTAATTGTGTTCCACATTTTGGCTCTAATCAACCATGTAAGTCACTTTTCACCATATTAGAGTCACTTTGCACCCTATAAGAGTCACTTTCCACCATATATTGATACAATTAACATTTTAACATCATGTACATGCAATTAGACATCCTTTAACCACCTCTTGGTACCCCTTTCTTACAAGTCAATTTTGTTCCACATTTTGGTTCTAATCAACCATGTAAGTAACTTTTCACCATAATAGAGTCAGTTTGCACGCTATAAGAGTCACTTTCCACCATATATACAACAATAACATGTTAACATCATATACATCCAATTTGATTTTCTTTTACCACCTATTAATGCCACTTTCATACAAGGTAATTGTGTTCCACATTTTGGCTCTAATCAACCATGTAAGTCACTTATCACCATATTAGAGTCACTTTGCACCCTATAAGAGTCAATTGCCAACATATATTGATACAATTAACATGTTAACATCATTTACATGCAATTAGACATCCTTTAACCACCTCTTGGTACCCCTTTCTTACAAGTCAATTTTGGGCCACATTTTGGCTCTAATCAAACATGTAAGTGACTTCTCACAATATTAGAGTCACTTTGCACCTTATAAGAGTCACTTGCCATCATGTATTGGTTCAATTAACATGTTAACATCGTGTACATGCAATTATAAATCCTTTTACCACCTCTTAGTGCCACATTCATACAAGTCAATTTTGTTCTACATTTTGGTTCTAATTAACCATGTTAGTCACTTTACACCATATTAGAGTCACTTTGCACCCTATAAGAGTTACTTTCCACCATATATACAACAATAGACATGTTAAAATCATATACATCCAATTTGACATCCTTTTACCACCTTTCAATGGCAATTTCATAAAAGTTAATTTTGTTCCACATTTTGGCTCTAATCAACCATGTAAGTCACTTTTAACTATATTAGAGTCACTTTGCACCCTATAAGAGTCACATGCCACCATATATTGATACAATTAACATGTTAACATCATGTACATGCATTTAGACATCCTTTAACTACCTCTTGGTAACCCTTTTTTACAAGTCAATTTTGGGCCACATTTTGGCTCTAATCAAACATGTAAGTGACTTCTCACAATATTAGAGTCACTTTACACCTTATGAGAGTCACATGCCATCATGTATTGGTTCAATTAACATGTTAACATCATGTACATGCAATTCAAAATCCTTTTACCACCTCTTAGTTCCCCTTTAATACAGGTCAATTTTGTTCCACATTTTGGTTCTAATCAACCATGTAAGTCATTCACCATATTAGAGTCACTTTGCACCCTATAAGAGTCACTTTCCACCCACTACAAGAAAAACATGATCCTACAACCGTTTTTCACCGTTGTTTGATGTCAAAATTTTTGGTCGTCTATTGAGGAGCCGTGTGATTTCGATCAGACAACAGTGCATCGAACCATTACTAGAAGCTACAGACACAACAGGTTCATAACTGTTACCGAAACTGTCATTCTACAACAGGTTGTATAAAAGACTGTATTGTTGGAACAGTTTACCTGCAACGGTTTTCCTCAAGAAGACAACGGTGTATTACTGTCAACTAAGAGTGCAAAATTTCTATATATTATTTGTCAAACAACGGGTAGTTTGTTGATTGTTGTTTGAAAGGCTAACCACAATAGGTTTAGGACAATACAGTTATGTTATGATGTCTTAGACAACACCTTGAGCCAGAGTATTGTAAGGAAGTCTTTCAAACATCGGTTTGTGAAATGTATTTCCAATAATGAGTTGTGGTTAACGGCCATTTTAAAGCTCTTTAGACCACATTTTTTGTTTAACTCCTATTGTAGTGCACCCCTTGAGACAACAGCGTCGTATATAATGTTGTTTGAAAGGCTAACCACAACAGTTTTAGGTCAATACTGTTATTTTATGCTGTCTTATACAACAGTTTTAGGTAAATATTGTAAGGAGCTATTTCAAACAATGGTTTGTGATAGTATTTTAATACTAAGTTATGTTAACTGCCATCTTAATGCTCTTTAGACCACATTTTTTGTTTAAAGCATATTGTAGTGTTATCCTTGAGATAACACCATCGTATATTTTGTCGTTATGTGAACATGATAGACACAATATTACCATGTTTTAAAGTGTTGTGAATAGAGCTTTAGTCAACTGTTAAAACAATGTTACAGTGTTGTTCCAATTAGTTTGGTACAATGGCTGTTTTTGATTGAGAACACAATCATCTGTTGTATATAAAATTTTGCATATAAAATCCTGATTTCATCCAAACCACCTGTTTTCTAAAAACTAAATCCCAAAAATGAATCCACCAAAAATGAATCCACCAAACGAACAAACCGAGAACTAACTACCAATCACAAAAAAATCAAAATCCACCAAACCAACAAACCTAGAACTAGCTAGAACAAGAACAAGCCAATATATATAAATTCACCAAACCAACAAACTTAGAACTAGCTAGAACAAGAACAAGCCAATATATATAAATCCACCAAACACATATCAATCCAACAATCCTAGAACAAGCCAATATATATATATATCCACCAAACATCTAATATAAATCCACCAAACACAACCAATCCAACAATCCTACAACACTAGAACAAGAACCGGACAATATATATAGATTGAGCACAATATATATAGATTGACCATGCAATCTACTAATAGATTGAGACAAATCTATCAATCTACCGACAATTCTGTTTGGATTGGACCAAAAAGTGCATCACCATGACCAACTGCATAATTTAAAGTTCAAATCCGACTACTAGTTCAAACAAAAGACCACAAATTTGGAACCTAGATTGCATGGCGTTTCATGAAATATTTTGCAAAATCACAGCGGATCTCGTTAATGTCATCATCAGTGTAAACCAAGTTTGATCTGCGCATCCACTGAAAAATAACCCAAAATTTTACATAAGTCATACAATTAAGTACTGTACGAGTAAGAGTATAAGTCAATGGGAAAACCCAAAGTGAAAATCTCACCTTAGCAGCAAACTCAAGTTCTTTGTCCTGAACAATCTCCTTCATATAGCGCATCACAAACAGGCCACAATCCTTGGTTCCTGACTGCACTGGAACTCCCTGGATTAATTAAAAATGCATTACAAAAGCTGTGAATTGGAGAGAAAGAAGCTCTTGTATGTATATTGCAGAGAGATAACTATACAAAACAGATTTGGTGAATGTAAAAAATAAGTCTCTAAACTATGAGTGCAGTAGTGTTTATATACAAGCATTAATCTAACTAACTTCTATCCTTAACAACTAACTGAGATGTAACAAATAATTATTTAATTACAATATCAACTAACTGAGATGTAAGAAATAATTATTTAATTACAATATCCTTAATAGCATAGAAAAAATATGATGAGAATTGATTATTACCGCCATGTTCTCCCACAAAATTTTCTTCTTGACAACCTTGTTGAGATCCTCTTTGTAAATTTTAATGGCACTACAACCAAAATAATACCAGCAAAACCATTAAGCAACTGAAAAATGCGTGGTCTATCAAAGTTCAAGACTCCATACAGATATTTTAGAAGCTGAATCTTACTTGTCGACAACATCCAGCCATTCCACATTAGCGATTCGACGTTTTAGAGGGTCCATGTGGTAGACAACCTCTGCCTCAGGATTTGCAACAGTTAAATTCCAATGGTTCCTACACAAACATGAATGAATTGAAGCCTTGTCATAAAAATTGAAACTTAGAAGCTCCAAAAAAAATCAATTTAAAAAGGCATGTGATCCTGTTTAGCTAAAACATTATATGAGAATGTCTAACTAGCTAGCTCTTGGATTAAAACTTACACGTCATTGTAAGGCATAAGAAAGTATTGCCCTTTCTTAGCATTCTTAAATCGTGCAGCGAGTGCACGCGACCTCTGCCCTGCATTACCACAGCCAATGGCACCAATTGTGGTGGGATCTACGAACTTGATCATGTTGGTCATCTTATTTTTTTTGACGTATTCGTTTATGGAGCTACATATAAAAATATGAGAGATTAAAAAAAAATCGTTTCTGGAGCCACAGACTAACTATGAGATATTAAAAAAAAAATTGTGGAGAAACTTACTGAATAAAAAGGACGATCACAGACCCCGACATTTCACCTCCAGAGCACATCGAATATATTTCTGATAAGTAAATGGCCATCTTTTTTGTAGAGCCAAAGGCTTCTTGGGATAGTTGAAAAGAAACCGTTCGTTCATCAGCTAAGGCACCCTTTGCCCATGTCCACAAACGATTTAATGCAGATGGGTAATTTGCACCCATCTCAACAACAAGCTCTGGTTCAACATCAGCGACTAATTTATAAGTCTTCTTTTTTCCCTTTTTCTTGGCTTTCTGCAGAAAATACACATGAAAATAGTAAGAAAGAAAATACTAAATAAAAACATTCTAGCTATATAGTGCTATTCTAAATATTTTTACCTTCGGAGCTGACAAAACATTGGAAGTGCTATTGTTCCTCATTGTTATCAAGTTTCTTGGCCATGCAATAAAAGTTCCCATGGCTTGTTCCACGGTCAAAATCTCGTCACCGATGGGATATGGAATCTTAGCATCTCCTTGAATGACTTGAGTGATTGACACTCTTGCATTCTCTTCCCCAAGTCTGACTCCATGGATTGTCTCCTCTCCTTCAACAACAACAACTTCATCAATCTTCGCACAAGCTACAATGTTGCTGAGCGATCCAAGAGCCAATTTACAAACAGAATTATCCGGAGCATTCACTTTAACTTCTTCACATCTGTCTTCCTCAAAAACAATTCTACAACTTTCATCCTTGCCATCCAACCTCTGAGCATCCTCAGGATCCACCCCTAAATCAACAAACAAACTTTCAATCTTTTGAATTTTCAGACCACCTCCCTCCTGTTGAACAGGAAATAAATTCTTTGCAGTTGTAGGTGTAGCAGGATGGTTTACAGCTGCATCAACATCAACCCCGCCGTTAGAGTGACAGCTTGCTTGTTGGGAAGGATGCGTTGGAGTACATTCTTGTTGTACGGGCCTTTTCAAGATCTCTGCCCTCAGCTTTTCCATTTCAGCAGCCCAAAAATCATCTCTCGCTTTAATTATTTTTGGAGTCTCCTCTGCCAAGTACCTCTGAACTCTTTCCTGTATCTTTTCATCCATTGTTCTAGCTTTTTTTTGCCTTGGAAGATCAAAATAAACCGACTGCTTTACATGAACACCTTGTCCACGGACCCGTCCACCATGCTCAGGCTTACCGAGCGCGAGTGTTAAAACATCATCAACACCTTCAGCTATTAGTTTCCCTTCCTTAACCTCCTTTTTCAATTTTTCCTAAAATATTAAGTGTACCATATTATCACAGTCTGAGCTATTTCCATGTAAAAGACTAACATAATTAAGTACCATATACTTTCAATTAATTAAGACAAAAATTAATATATAACTTACAATTTCCGTTGCTTTATCTTCAACAATTTTTCCTAAAAATTTACCATCTTTGTCCTTCCTTGCTAGGACCCAGGTTGACGACCGATCAACTTCCTCTTCATCTGGATGAGATTGATACTGCATTCACATGTATATGATCAGGAAAGTATAATAGTATAAATATGTTAGACAAATTAGTTTGTATTAGAATAATAACTATGTCATTTCACTATTACGCACCCATTCATTCTCGAGGTTAGCATAACCTTTTCGAGACATCCGATGTGGATATACACTCAGCATCCTTCTTTGTATAGCATCATCATGACATTTCTGCATAAGAAGCACGAATGTGGTTATGAAATCAATATTAATTAAATACCAAAAACTAGAAACAACAAGTATGTTTTAATGCTAACTAGAAATAAGTATGTCATAATGCTAACTGGAAACATACCAAAAACTCAGGTGACGTGCGATCAGCAACAAATATATCCCAATGCGATTTTTCTATGAAAGAGAAATCTGCAGGAGGATAGGCCAACACTTCAGGTTGATCTCGATAAGGGAGAATGTAATTTGTGGTCAGTCGACTTTTGAACTCCCTCCATTTCTGACCAGCGGAACGTAAAACCAACTTTTTCGCAGACGGAGGTAAAATGAAACCCAGCTACATACATAAGAAATTAAAAAGATATCAGATACATAAGTAATGAACATATAATGAAAGATACATAATTATTTGAGTTTGTTTTACCAGAACACACTCCCAAAGCTTGTTCTTTGTCTCATCGGGAACACATTTCCAACTATCATGCCAGATTGGTGCTTTGGTTCTTGCCAAAACCCCAATATAGGATTGCATTTCTGCCGCTTCAGGACCATACGGCTCTCCCTTTCCATTAAAAGACACATTAAGTTTATTCCCCTGGATCTTTCGTCTCACAATTCTATGCATCGTTACACAACCTCGCTTGAGTAGTTTTAGTCCTTCATTGTTGTTCGGGGTGGTAACAGGTTTCACTTTTTTCTTCTTATTTTTGGAAATTTTTTTCTGTAAGATTTCAGATATAGGCTTCTTCTTCACAGACTTTGGGGAAGAAGTGGATGGGGTGGGGGTCATAGCAGGGGTCTGGTTGTTTAAGGACCTGGTCTTTCGTAAAGCCCTGATCACATTCATGGTAGTTGGGTGGGATGAAGACCTGGACCTTTTAAGCTCTTTCTTCTTTGGCCCTGTTCTCGGTGACTTTCTTGTGTTCAATTCTGTCTTCTTTGACTCACTTTTCTTTTTCGGAGTGGCCATTATCTATACACCAAATAAAAACTAAAGTTTAAAACACATGTATCAAATGTATATGGAAGAAAAACCAAATTTCAGAGTCACATAATATAGAACATGTAAAATGAGCTGTCATATATCTAAAAGGACTTCGCATATATGCACGAAACATATATACTCAAACAGAGGCAATGTGTTTATGTGTTCCGTGAATCAAACAGAGGCAATGTGGATCAAAATCCACAAAATCTTAAGTGAAACATTAAAATCAAGCATAGTGAAACACTAAAATCAGGGATGCTGAGTGTATATGCAGAGTGTATTTAGAGGAACACTAAAATCTAGAGTGAAACATAGAACACATGAAATCAGGGACTCACAAGCATAGTGAAAATACAAAATCAACACCCACAAGCATAGTGAAAACCACAAAATCAACAAAATAGAACACCCCACAAGCATAGAACACCCCACAAGCATAGTGAAAACCCAAAAAATCAACAAAATCAACACCCACAAGCAGCATCATATATTCAAAACCCCACAAGCATAGTGAAAACCCACAAAATCAACACCCACAAGCAGCATCATATATTCAAAATCCACAAAATGCATTTCTCAAAATCGAAACCCACAACCCCTAAATACATGAAATCGGGGACTCAAAATCGAAACCCACAACCATCATATATTCAAAATAGAAACCCAAAACCCCTAAATACATAAAATCAGGGACTCAAAATCAAGAGTGAGTGACAAAATGCATGCAAAGGACGCATATAATCGGAATGAAGATACCCAAAATATCATATACTCTACAACCCCTAAATACATAAGATGAAAAAACCCCAAATACAAAAGATAAAATCAGGGACGCTAGGGTTCTAGGGTTTAAGCCCATACCAGTGATTAAACGGTTGAGTAATCGCCCTTGTCGCGTGTGATGCTAGGTTGAGTAATCGCCGTTGTCGCCTGTGATCGCCGTTGTCGCGTGTGATAAAATGAAAATGAAAAATGAAATTGTGAATGTAAACTGGTAAAGTAAACACCGCGAAGCCAAGGTGGGAGACAATTTTTGATTGGGGGGAAATGAAAAATCAAATGAACGGTGCTGATTTGAGATAGTACCTCAATCTAACGGTATGTAATGTCTTTTAATATATTTTAATTTTTAAAAATTAAATTATCTTGTCTGAAAAACTGTTGTTAGACATACTTTGTTACAATTGTTTAGTTAATAATTTCGATTAGAAGATTTTTATTCGGTTCAGTGTTTCGTTAAAAAGATGACTTTATTTTAAGCATCTTATATTTTCCGATAAAATCTGTACATGACTACACTAAGTCGATATTAACATCCGTACGGTTGGATCGTTGACAAATCCATTTTATAAATTAATTAAGTCAACTGGGTAGTAGTACCCGTGTCAGGGACTACAGCTTTTACCGGATTTCTATTAAAAAGACGAACAAGAAGAGTTGATTATTTTCCGATAAAATTTGTACATGACTACAATAAGTCGATATTAACATCCGTACGGTTGGATCGTTGACAAATCCATTTCAGAAATTAATTAAGTCAACTGGGTAGTAGTACCCGTGTCAGGGACTACAGCTTTTACCGGATTTCTGTTAAAAAGACGAACAAGAAGAGTTGATTATTTTCCGATAAAATCTGTACATGACTACACTAAGTCGATATTAACATCCGTACGGTTGGATCGTTGACAAATCCATTTTATAAATTAATTAAGTCAACTGGGTAGTAGTACCCGTGTCAGGGACTACAGCTTTTACCGGATTTCTGTTTAAAAGACGAACAAGAAGAGTTGATTATTTTCCGATAAAATCTGTACATGACTACACTAAGTCGATATTAACATCCGTACGGTTGGATCGTTGACAAATCCATTTTATAAATTAATTAAGTCAACTGGGTAGTAGTACCCGTGTCAGGGACTACAGCTTTTACCGGATTTCTGTTAAAAAGACGAACAAGAAGAGTTGATTATTTTCCGATAAAATCTGTACATGACTACACTAAGTCGATATTAACATCCGTACGGTTGGATTGTTGACAAATCCATTTCAGAAATTAATTAAGTCAACTGGGTAGTAGTACCCGTGTCAGGGACTACAGCTTTTACCGGATTTCTGTTAAAAAGACGAACAAGAAGAGTTGATTATTTTCCGATAAAATCTGTACATGACTACACTAAGTCGATATTAACATCCGTACGGTTGGATCGTTGACAAATCCATTTCAGAAATTAATTAAGTCAACTGGGTAGTAGTACCCGTGTCAGGGACTACAGCTTTTACCGGATTTCTGTTAAAAAGACGAACAAGAAGAGTTGATTATTTTTCGATAAAATTTGTACATGACTACAATAAGTCGATATTAACATCCGTACGGTTGGATCGTTGACAAATCCATTTCAGAAATTAATTAAGTCAACTGGGTAGTAGTACCCGTGTCAGGTACTACAGCTTTTACCGGATTTCTGTTAAAAAGACGAACAAGAAGAGTTGATTATTTTCCGATAAAATTTGTACATGACTACAATAAGTCGATATTAACATCCGTACGGTTGGATCGTTGACAAATCCATTTCAGAAATTAATTAAGTCAACTGGGTAGTAGTACCCGTGTCAGGGACTACAGCTTTTACCGGATTTCTGTTAAAAAGACGAACAAGAAGAGTTGATTATTTTCCGATAAAATTTGTACATGACTACAATAAGTCGATATTAACATCGATAAAATTTGTAAATGACTATCCATAAGTCGATTTTTATTTGGATTTAATTGATTTTGACATTCTTGGACATAATTTAAGGATTATTTAAAATTTTAACAACCCAATCATTGAGCTTTGTTATGTCTGAATGAGAACATAATAATTGAAGTCAAAATTAGGTCATTCATTACTCCTCATCTTATCCCCTCCTGTACTCTCCATCGTGATTCGTGGCGGCTCCATCGCACCTCGACCTCCTCGAACCTCCATCGACCTCGACCTCAAGCTCGACCTCGACCTCAAGCTGCTTCGCACCTCCTCCATCGCACCTCGACCTCAAGCTCAACCTCCCCCATCGAACCTCGACCTCCATCGCAGAGACCTCCATTTTAGGTAAATTCGTAACCTAAATTATCTTTTTAGTGTTTTAGGGTTCCTCCATTGTTTCAGTGGTTTAAGCTCTAACACAAGCTCACCTCTGCAATTAATTGTTTGAAGTGATAAGCTTAATAGTTAATTGTTTAATTAGTTAGTCATAATCTTAATTAGTTAATTGTTTAATTAGTTAGTCATAATCTTAATTAGTTAATTGTTTAATTAGTTAGTCATAATCTTAATTAGTCACCTCTGCAATTAATTGTTTGAAGTGATGCACATTGGGAATTTGGGTTTGTGATAAGCTTAATTAGTTACTAATTGCTAATAGATTATGTAGTTGTTGCTGATTGTTTTGGTTTGGTAGTTAGTCATAAGCTTAATAGTTTTGGTTATTTGGGAATTTGGGTTTGTAATTGTTTTGGTAGTTAGTCATAAGCTTAATAGTATATGCTCTGTTTTTGACCATCATGTCACTTTCTTTTTGCAGCTTGTTTTATATCAAAATATGGATAGGTCATGGTTAAAAGCTGATAGAAGAACAAGAGAGTTTGAGAATGGAGTGGACGATTTACTTATGTTTGCCTTTGAGAATGGATATAACGAAGACAAAATAAGTTGTCCATGCTTAAAGTGCGCACATAGCAAATCTTGGAAAGCTCGGATTGTTAAAAACCATCTGTTTCAAAATGGTATTGATGAAACGTATACTCGCTGGATATGGCACGGGGAGCCAAATATTGTAGAAAGTCCTGTATTGGATGAAAGTGACAACTCGGTATCTTCTAATTACCAATTCTGCACAAGAATGGGTGAAGCTGACGATGATGATGTTCTTTCTTCAGATTCTTCAGATTTCATCAACCATGTGAAAGGTGAGCATGAACCTCTTTATCCTGGTTGTGAGAATTACACTAAGATGAAAGCTTTGGTTAAGTTATTCAACTTGAAAGTGAAGCATGGTATGTCTGATTCATGTTTTTCTGATGTTCTATTATTGATTGGGTCTTTGCTACCAGAAGGCAACAATGTCCCTTCTTCTTTCAATGAAGCGAAGAAAACCTTATGTGCATTAGGAATGGGTTATGATAAGATACACGCATGCCCGAATAATTGTCTACTATATCGTGGGCCACAAGATGAAGATGAGACTACTTGTCGCATATGTAAGGCCTCTAGATGGAAACTGAATAAGAAAGGAGAAGAACAAGAAGGAGTCCCTGCTAAGGTCTTATGGTATTTCCCCTTGATACCAAGAATAAGAAATTTGTTCAATACACCAGCGATTGCGAAGGACATGACTTGGCATGAGACCGAACGACAACAAGATGGTAAAATGAGGCATCCAGCAGACTCGCAAACATGGAAGGATGTCGATCAAAAGTGGCCTGATTTTGCATCGGAGAGTAGAAACCTCCGGTTAGCTTTATCCGCCGACGGTTTCAATCCTTTTCGTGGAAACCGTACTGATCACTCAAGTTGGCCAGTTTTGCTATCGGTTTACAACCTTCCACCTTGGCTCTGTATGAAAAGAAGGTACATTATGCTTTGCTTGTTAATATCAGGACCGACCGAGCCTGGAAATGATATAGATGTGTTCCTTCAACCACTTATTGAAGATCTGCAGGAGTTGTGGCGCGGGAAACAAGTGTACGACGCATATAGACAAGAGTCTTTCGTACTTAGGGGCATATTATTATGGACAATAAGTGACTATCCGGCCTTGGGGAACTTGTCGGGACATGTAGTTAAAGGATATAATGCTTGTATTGTTTGTGTTGATAAAACAGAGGCTACTAGGCTGGTTCACTATCGGAAGACGGTAGTTATGAGGCATAGGAGGTGGTTGCCTCGTCATCATCCGTATAGAAAGCAAAAGGCAGCTTTTGATAATAGCGTTGAGACAGGTGCTGGTCCTATTCCATTAACTGGTGAGCAGGTTTTTGAAAGAGTACAACATCTAAGGGACCATGTCTTTGGTAAGACACAACGCCAACATAAACGGAAGAAAGGTGATGCTAGACCAGTTTGGAAGAAGTTATCTATCTTCTTTCAACTTGAGTATTGGAAATTTTTGCCAGTTAGGCATGTTCTCGATGTGATGCACATCGAGAAAAATATATGTGAGGCTTTACTTGGAACTTTGCTAAATATTCCCGGAAAGACAAAAGATAGGGAGTCAGTCCGTCTCGATATGGCAGAAATGGGAATAAGAATGGAGCTAAGGCCAAAAACTCCCGGAAAGAAAGAGAAGGTACCTTTGGCTGCATGGAACTTATCAAATGCTGAAAAGAAGGTAGTTTGCTCATCATTTCTTCAAATGAAGTTACCGGATGGATTTTGTTCAAATATCAAGAATCTTGTAAATATGGAAAAACTTCGGCTTGTTGGAATGAAATCTCATGATTGCCACACAATATTGCATCATTTGCTTCCAATTGCGATTCGGTCGGTACTGCACAAAAAAGTCAGGTGCACAATAATAAGGTTTTGCCTTTTCTTCAAGGCAATTTGCAGCAAAGTCATCGATGTAGATAAATTGGAAAATATGCAATCTCAGTTGGTGGAAACATTATGCCAGCTGGAAAAACACTTTCCCCCTTCGTTCTTCGATGTCATGATCCATCTCTCAATTCATCTTGTGAGAGAGGTTAAGCTTTGCGGGCCAATCTTTCTACGTTGGATGTATCCTTTTGAGAGATATATGAAGGCGTTTAAAGTATATGTTCGAAATGCTGCTCATCCCGAAGGTTGTATTGCCGAGGCATATGTTGCCGAAGAGGCCGTTGAACGTTTGGTCAATTTTGAAGAAGCTACCATAGGTTTGCCAAAAAATGATAGGCATGAGCAAAATGCAATAAGCAAACCTTTATCTGGTGCGACAATGATCAAGCCAAGCAAAGAGGAATTGCATCTAGCACACTTATGTGTTCTGCAAAATAGCAATCACATGAGGCAATATTTTGAGTAAGTTACTAACATATGTGTGTGTGTGTGTGCATTTTGTTATTTTCTCATTATCTGCAATTTGGTAAATATATTGAAGCAATTGATTTTACTTGTAGTGAACATATGGCATCTTTAATGCTAAGATACCAGCAGCATGAAAATGACGAGGTGTGGCTAAAAACCAAGCAGAATGAACAATTCCCCGAATGGTTCAGGAAAAAGGTAAGTTTTATTTATGTGTTTATTACCTTGTTACGTAGTCCTGATTAAAAACAATACAGACAAGTAATATAAGAAGTCGAAGACATCCAATAAAAAATAAAAACACAGACCTAAAAAAATTGTTTAATTTTTTTTTTATTGTACAGATTGAGACGGAATTGCTCCATGACCATAATAGCATAGGTGATGATATAAGGTGGATGGCAGAAGGGCCTAACAAGAATGTTCCTACGTTTAGTGGTTATAAAATCAGCGGGGTTATTTATAGCACCAAGGAGCGTGATAATAATAGACAAGTACAGTGTAGTGGTGTTTGTGTTGTTGCAGATACATTAATGCTTTCCGAAAAATTTAAATCTGTTGAACATACTTCACATACCTATTATGGAGTTATAACAAGTATATGGGAGCTAGACTATAATAATTTTAGAGTCCCTATATTTCGTTGCAATTGGGTAGATATGAACAAAGGGGTTAAGGTTGATGAGTTGGGATATACATTGGTTAATTTAAATAAATTAGGATTTTCAAATGATCCTTTTGTTCTAGGGAAACATGTTAAGCAAGTTTGCTACATTGATGATACTCTTGAAAAATTTTGGTCTGTGGTGTTGAAAGTCCCGGAAAAGAACTTTTATGACCACTGTGATGATGAAAATGAAGGCTCTGTAGAAATAGAACTTGAGAATGAGCTGCAGTTGCCCGTGTTCCCGAATGTTGATGAACTGGACGATGAAAATACTAGCTATATGCGAGAGGAAGAAGAATGGATTCAACTTCCATAGTGGTAATATATATAATTATTTATAGATACTTGAGTCCATGTACCGCTCACTTTATTCTTTTTGTAGGTGAAGCTCCCATTATCCATGTGTACTGCTCGTGAACCCCTTGATGAGATTACTTTTGCCGTGATAAAATCATCATCTAGTTGACTGAGTTTTCAATTTGTGAATGCTGCTGGTTGATGCTCTTCTTATAATAGATGATGATTTTATCATAGCAAAAATAATCATTCGGCGGACATACAAGTATGGCTAGCTTCTACTGCAGAAACAGGGCTTGGAGATATGTTATCTACTGCAGAGGATAAATTATAAAATTTTCCACATCAAACTTGTGCAAATTAATGTTGATCACTTGTTTTTGTGTTTATGCAGAATTACCAGCATACGGCGGTTGTCAAGGCGTGCAAAATTATGGCTAAGCAGCATGCATGTTACCAAAGGCAGTAAACAAGGATTGTGTTTCCATTTTCATTGTAATATTCACTACTAAACAACTCTGTCTTGTATATATGGAACAATGTAATTTGAAATCTCTGTCTTGTTTAATTGAAAGTGTATGGTTTGCCAATTTTGAGGAATGGCTTACAATTTTGATTGAGGATCTCTAGTTTGTTGTTGGTTGGACCTTTGGCTGATTTATGGTATTATATCTGTTGGTTTGGGTTTATTCAGATTGGACATCTTATTGTTGGTTTGTGTACAGCAGGGTTGGGATATGTAATATGTGCAAGTCAATTTTTTTTTCCATCTTTGCTGTATAGACAACGGTTTCTTTTGCTAATCAGTAAACTGTTGTATGAACCTCTATTATCCCATAATGTTAATAACCATTGTCTATGAACTTTGCTTTCTACAATGGTATTTTAAATCCATTGTTTGATAGAGTCTAAGATATCAGTTTTAGTAAACCATTGTCTAAATTAGACAACGGACTTGTCAAAAACTGTTGTCTTAAGATGGAATGAATTTTTGTACATACAACATGCATGCAACATTATGTAAAAGGGTTACAAACAACAGCTCGTAAAATAACAGTTGTCTTAAGATAGAATGAGTTTTTGGACATACAACATTGGTTCACGCTTGTTTAAAATAGTCATAAACAACAGTCCATGAAATCACAGTTGTCTAAATAAGTCAAATCGAAAAGCTTAGACAATAGTGTGCAAAAACCTCTATAAACGTTGTTGGATGGAAAGCAAGACAACTGTTTTTTCATAGCTAAGAAAACCCCGTGGTTTGATTTTTTGGGACAACGGGTATATTTTGAACCGTTGTCTCATGACAGTTGTGTGAATGAGATTTTGGTGTAGTGACCATATATACAACAATTAACATGTTAACATCATATACATCCAATTTGATATCCTTTTACCACCTATTAATGCCACTTTCATACAAGGTAATTGTATTCCACATTTTGGCTCTAATCAACCATGTAAGTCACTTTTCACGATATTAAAGTCACTTTGCACCCTATAAGAGTCACTTTCCACCATATATTGATACAATTAACATTTTAACATCATGTACATGCAATTAGACATCCTTTAACCACCTCTTGGTACCCCTTTCTTACAAGTCAATTTTGGGCCACTTTTTGGATTTAATCAATCATGTAAGTCACTTTTCACCATATTAGAGTCACTTTGCACCCTATAATAGTCACTTGCCACCATATATTGATACAATTAACATGTTAACATCATGTACATGCAATTAGACATCCTTTAACTACCTCTTGGTACCCCTTTCTTACAAGTCAATTTTGGGCCATATTTTGGCTCTAATCAAACATGTAAGTGACTTCTCATAATATTAGAGTCACTTTACACCTTATAAGAGTCACTTGCCATCATATATTGGTTCAATTAACATGTTAACATCATGTACATGCAATTCAAAATCCTTTTACTACCTCTTAGTGCCACATTCATACAAGTCAATTTTGGTCCACATTTTGGTTCTAATTAACCATGTAAATCACTTTTCACCATATTAGAGTCATTTTGCACCCTATATGAGTGACTTTCCACAATCTATTTATATAATTAACATGTTAACATCATATAAATCCAATTTGACATCCTTTTACCACCTCTTAGTTCCACTTTCATACATGTCAATTTTGTTCCATATTTTGGTTCTGATCAACCATGTAAGTCATTCACCATATTAGAGTCACTTTGCACCCTATAAGAGTCACTTTCCACCATATATACAATAATTAACATGTTAACATCATATACATCCAATTTGATATCCTTTTACCACCTATTAATGCCACTTTCATACAAGGTAATTGTGTTCCACATTTTGGCTCTAATCAACCATGTAAGTCACTTTTCACGATATTAGAGTCACTTTGCACCCTATAAGAGTCACTTTCCACCATATATTGATACAATTAACATTTTAACATCATGTACATGCAATTAGACATCCTTTAACCACCTCTTGGTACCCCTTTCTTACAAGTCAATTTTGGGCCACATTTTGGATTTAATCAATCATGTAAGTCACTTTTCACGATATTAGAGTCACTTTGCACCCTATAAGAGTCACTTGCCACCATATATTGATACAATTAACATGTTAATATCATGTACATGCAATTAGACATCCTTTAACTACCTCTTGGTACCCCTTTCTTACAAGTCAATTTTGGGCCACATTTTGGCTCTAATCAAACATGTAAGTGACTTCTCACAATATTAGAGTCACTTTACACCTTATAAGAGTCACTTGCCATCATGTATTGGTTCAATTAACATGTTAACATCATGTACATGCAATTCAAAATCCTTTTACTACCTCTTAGTGCCACATTCATACAAGTCAATTTTGGTCCACATTTTGGTTCTAATTAACCATGTAAGTCACTTTTCACCATATTAGAGTCATTTTGCACCCTATATGAGTGACTTTCCACAATCTATTTGTATAATTAACATGTTAACATCATATAAATCCAATTTGACATCCTTTTACCACCTCTTAGTTCCACTTTCATACATGTCAATTTTGTTCCATATTTTGGTTCTGATCAACCATGTAAGTCATTCACCATATTAGAGTCACTTTGCACCCTATAAGAGTCAATTGCCAACATATATTGATACAATTAACATATTAACATCATGTACATGCAATTAGACATCCTTTAACCATCTCTTGGTACCCCTTTCTTAAAAGTCAATTTTGGGCCAAATTTTGGCTCTAATCAAACATGTAAGTGACTTCTCACAATATTAGAGTCACTTTGCACCTTATAAGAGTCACTTGCCATCATATATTGGTTCAATTAACATGTTAACATCGTGTACATGCAATTAGAAATCCTTTTACCACCTCTTAGTGCCACATTCATACAAGTCAATTTTGTTCTACATTTTGATTCTAATAAACCATGTTAGTCACTTTACACCATATTAGAGTCACTTTGCACTCTATAAGAGTCACTTTCCACCTTATATACAACAATAGACATGTTAAAATCATATACATCCAATTTGACATCCTTTTACCACCTATTAATGGCACTTTCATAAAAGTTAATTTTGTTCCAGATTTTGGCTCTAATGAACCATGTAAGTCACTTTTAACTATATTAGAGTCATTTTGCACCCTATAAAAGTCACTTGCCACCATATATTGATACATTTAACATGTTAACATCATGTACATGCAATTAGACATCCTTTAACTACCTCTTGGTACCCCTTTCTTACAAGTCAATTTTGGGCCACATTTTGGCTCTAGTCAAACATGTAAGTGACTTCTCACAATATTAGAGTCACTTTACACCTTATAAGAGGCACTTGCCATCATGTATTGGTTCAATTAACATGTTAACATCATGTACATGCAATTCAAAATCTTTTACTACCTATTAGTGCCACATTCATACAAGTCAATTTTGGTCCACATTTTGGTTCTAATTAACCATGTAAGTCACTTTTCACCATATTAGAATGATTTTGCACCCTATATGAGTGACTTTCCACAATATATTTGTATAATTAACATGTTAACATCATATACATCTAATTTGACATCCTTTTACCACCTCTTAGTTCCACTTTAATACAGGTCAATTTTATTCCACATTTTGGTTCTAATCAACCATGTAAGTAACTTTTCATCATATTAGAGTCACTGTGTACCCTATAAGATTCACTTTCCACCATATATACAACAGTTAACATGTTAACATCATATACATACAATTTAACTTCCTTTTACCACCTATTGATGCCACTTTTATACAAGGTAATTGTGTTCCACATTTTGGCTCTAATCAACCATGTAAGTCACTTTTCACCGTATTAGAGTCACTTTGCGCCCTATAAGAGTCACTTGCCACTATATATTGATACAATTAACATGTTAACATCATGTACATGCAATTAGACATCCTTTAACTACATTTTGGCTCTAATGAAACATGTAAGTGACTTCTCACAATATTGGAGTCACTTTACAACTTATAAGAGTCACTTGCCATCATGTAATGGTTCAATTAACATGTTAACATCATGTACATGCAAATCAAAATCCTTTTACTACCTCTTATTGCCACATTCATACAAGTCAATTTTGGTCGACAGTTTGGTTCTAATTAACTATGTAAGTCACTTTTCACCATATTTGAGTCATTTTGCAGTCTATATTAATGACTTTCCACAATCTATTTGTATAATTAACATGTTAACATCATATACATCCAATGTGATATCCTTTTACCACCTCTTAATTCCACTTTAATACAGGTCAATTTTGTTCCATATTTTGGTTCTAATCAACCACGTAAGTCATTCACCATATTAGAGTCGCTTTGCACCCTATAAGAGTCACTTTCCACCATATATACAACAATTAACATGTTAACATCATATACATCCAATTTGATATCCTTTTACCACCTACTAATGCCACTTTAATACAAGGTAATTGTGTTCCACATTTTGGCTCTAATCAACCATGTAAGTCACTTTTCACAATATTAGAGTCACTTTGCACCCTATAAGAGTCACTTTCCACCATATATTGATACAATTAACATTTTAACATCATGTACATGCAAAATTAGACATCCTTTAACCACCTCTTGGTACCCCTTTCTTACAAGTCAATTTTGGGCCACATTTTGGCTCTAATCAAACATGTAAGTGACTTCTCACAATATTAGAGTCACTTTGCACCTTATAAAAGTCACTTGCCATCATGTATTGGTTCAATTAACATGTTAACATCGTGTACATGTAATTAGAAATCCTTTTACCACCTCTTAGTGTCACATTCATACAAGTCAATTTTGTTCAACATTTTCGTTCTAATTAACCATGTTGGTCACTTTACACCATATTAGAGTCACTTTGCACCCTATAAGAGTCACTTTCCACCATATATACAACAATAGACATGTTAAAATCATATACATCCAATCTGATATCCTTTTACCACCTATTAATGGCACTTTCATAAAAGTTAATTTTGTTCCACATTTTGGCTCTAATCAACCATGTAAGTCACTTTTAACTATATTAGAGTCACTTTGCACCCTATAAGAGTCACTTGCCATCATATACTGATACAATTAACATGTTAACATCATGTACATGCAATTAGACATCCTTTAACTACCTCTTGGTACCCCTTTCTTACAAGTCAATTTTGGGGCACATTTTGGCTCTAATCAAACATGTAAGTGACTTCTCACAATATTAGAGTCACTTTACACCTTATAAGAGTCACTTGCCATCATGTATTGGTTCAATTAACATGTTAACATCATGTACATGCAATTCAAAATCCTTTTACTACCTCTTAGTGCCACATTCATACAAGTCAATTTTGGTCCACATTTTTGTTCTAATCAACCATGTAAGTAACTTTTCATCATATTAGAATCACTTTGCACCCTATAAGAGTCACTTTCCACCATAAATACAACAAATAACATTTTAACATCATATACATATAATTTAACTTCCTTTTACCACCTATTGATGCCACTTTTATACAAGGTAATTGTGTTCCACATTTTGGCTCTAATCAACCATGTAAGTCACTTTTCACCATATTAGAGTCACTTTGCGCCCTATAAGAGTCACTTGCCACTATATATTGATACAATTAACATGTTAACATCATGTACATGCAATTAGACATCCTTTAACCACCTCTTGGTACCCCTTTATTACAAGTCAATTTTGGGCCACATTTTGGCTCTAATCAAATATGTAAATGACTTCTCACAATATTGGAATCACTTTACACCTTATAAGAGTCACTTGCCATCATGTATTGGTTCAATTAATATGTTAACATCATGTACATGCAATTCAAAATCCTTTTACTACTTCTTATTGCCACATTCATACTAGTCAATTTTGGTCGACATTTTGGTTCTAATTAACCATGTAAGTCACTTTTCACCATATTTGAGTCATTTTGCAGTCTATATTAGTGACTTTCCACAATCTATTTGTATAATTAACATGTTAACATCATATACATCCAATTTGACATCCTTTTACCACCTCTTAGTTCCACTTTAATACGGGTCAATTTTGTTGCACATTTTGGTTCTAATCAACCATGTAAGGCATTCACCATATTAGAGTCACTTTGTACCCTATAAGAGTCACTTTCCACCATATATACAACAATTAACATGTTAACATCATATACATCCAATTTGATATCCTTTTACCACCTATTAATGCCACTTTCATACAAGGTAATTGTGTTCCACATTTTGGCTCTAATCAACCATTAAGTCACTTTTCACCATATTAGAGTCACTTTGCACCCTATAATAGTCACTTGCCACTATATATTGATACAATTAACATGTTAACATCATGTACATGCAATTAGACATCCTTTAACTACCTCTTGGTACCCCTTTCTTACAAGTCAATTTTGGGCCACATTTTGGCTCTAATCAAACATGTAAGTGACTTCTCACAATATTAGAGTCACTTTACACCTTATAAGAGTCACTTGTCATCATGTATTGGTTCAATTAACATGTTAACATCATGTACATGCAATTCAAAATCTTTTACTACCTCTTAGTGCCACATTCATACAAGTCAATTTTGGTCCACATAGTGGTTCTAATTAACCATGTAAGTCACTTTTCACCATATTAGAGTCATTTTGCACTCTATATGAGTGACTTTCCACAATCTATTTGTATAATTAACATGTTAACATCATATACATCCAATTTGACATCCTTTTACCACCTCTTAGTTCCACTTTAATACAGGTCAATTTTTTTCCAAATTTTGGTTCTAATCAACCATGTAAGTAACTTTTCATCATATTAGAGTCACTTTGCACCCTATAAGAATCACTTTCCACCATATATACAGAAATTAACATGTTAACATCATATACATACAATTTAACTTCCTTTTACCACCTATTAATGCCAGTTTCATACAAAGTAATTGTGTTCCACATTTTGGCTCTAATCAACCATGTAAGTCACTTTTCACCATATTAGAGTCACTTTGTACCCTATAAGAGTCACTTGCCACCATGATACAATTAACATGTTAACATCATGTACATGCAATTAGACATCCTTTAACCACCTCTTGGTACCCCTTTCTTACAAGTCAATTTTGGGCCACATTTTGGCTCTAATCAAACATGTAAGTGACTTCTCACAATATTAGAGTCACTTTACACCTTATAAGAGTCACTTGTCATCATGTATTGGTTCAATTAACATGTTAACATCATGTACATGCAATTCAAAATCCTTTTACTACCTCTTATTGCCAAATTCATACAAGTTAATTTTGGTCCACATTTTGGTTCTAATTAACCATGTAAGTCACTTTTCACCATATTAGAGTCAGTTTGCACCCTATATGAGTGACTTTCCACAATCTATTTGTATAATTAACATGTTAACATCATATACATCCAATTTGACATCCTTTTACCACCTCTTAGTTCCACTTTAATGCAGGTCAATTTTGTTCCACATTTTGGTTCTAATCAACCATGTAAGTAGCTTTTCATCATATTAAAGTAACTTTGCACCCTATAAGAGTCACTTTCCACCATATATACAACAATTAAGATGTTAACATCATATACATACCATTTACCTTCCTTTTACCACCTATTAATGCCACTTTTATACAAGGTAATTATGTTCCACATTTTGGCTCTAATCAACCATGTAAGTCACTTTTCACCATATTAGAGTCACCCTATAAAAGTCACTTGCCACCATATATTGATACAATTAACATGTTAACATCATGTACATGCAATTAGATATCCTTTAACTACCTATTGGTACCCCTTTCTTACAAGTCAATTTTGGACCACATTTTGGCTCTAATCAAACATGTAAGTGACTTCTCACAATATTAGAGTCACTTTACACCTTATAAGAGTCACTTGCCATCATGTATTGGTTCAATTAACATGTTAACATCATGTACATGAAATTTAAAATCCTTTTACTACCTCTTAGTGCCACATTCATACAAGTCAATTTTGGTCCACATTTTGGTTTTAATTAACCATGTAAGTCACTTTTCACCATATTAGAGTCATTTTGCACCCTATATGAGTGACTTTCCACAATCTATTTTTATAATTAACATGTTAACATCATATACATCCAATTTGACATCCTTTTATCACCTCTAAGTTCCACTTTCATACAGGTCAATTTTGTTCCATATTTTGGTTCTGATCAACCATGTAAGTCACTTTTCATCATATTAGAGTCACTTTGCACCCTATAAGAGTCACTTTTCTCCATAGATACAACAATTGACATGTTAACATCATATACATCCAATTTGACATCCTTTTACCACCTATTAGTGCCACATTCATACAAGACAATTTTGGTCCACATTTTGGTTCTAATTAACCATGTAAGTCACTTTTCACCATATTAGAGTCATTTTGCACCCTATATGAGTGACTTTCCACAATCTATTTGTATAACTAATATGTTAACATCATATACATCCAATTTGACATCCTTTTATCACCTCCTAATTCCACTTTCATACAGGTCAATTTTGTTCCATATTTTGGTTCTGATCAACCATGTAAGTCACTTTTCATCATATTAGAGTCACTTTGCACCCTATAAGAGTCAATTTCCACCATATATACAACAATTAACATGTTAACATCATATACATCCAATTTGATATCCTTTTACCACCAATTAATGCCACTTTCATACAAGGTAATTGTGTTCCACATTTTGGCTCTAATCAACCATGTAAATCATTTTTCACCATATTAGAGTCACTTTGCACCCTATAAGAGTCACTTGCCACCATATATTGATACAATTAACATGTTAACATCATGTACATGCAATTAGACATCCTTTAACCACCTCTTGGAACCCCTTTCTTACAAGTCAATTTTGGGCCACATTTTGGATCTAATCAATCATGTAAGTGACTTCTCACCATATTAGAGTCACTTTGCACCTTATAAGAGTCACTTGCAACCATATATTGGTACAATTAACATGTTAACATCATGTACATGCAATTAGAAATCGTTTTACCATCTTTTAGTGCCACATTCATACAAGTCAATTTTGGTCCACATTTTGATTTTAATTAACCATGTTAGTCATTTTTCACCATACTAGTCATTTTGCACCCTATAAGAGTCACTTTCCACCATATATACAATAATAGACATTTTAACATCATATACATCCAATTTGACATCCTTTTACCATCTATTAATGCCACTTATATACAAGTTAATTTTGTTCCACATTTTGGCTCTAATCAACCATGTAAGTCACTTTTCACTATATTACAGTCACTTTGCACCCTATAAGAGTCACTTTCCACCATATATGGATACAATTAACATGTTAACATCATGTACATGCAATTAGACATCCTTAAACCACCTCTTGGTACCCCTTTCTTACAAGTCAATTTTGGGCCACATTTTGGCTCTAATCAAACATGTAAGTGACTTCTCACAATATTAGTCACTTTGCACCTTATAAGAGTCACTTTCCATCATGTATTGGTTCAATTAACATGTTAACATCATGTACATGCAATTAGAAATCCTTTTACCACCTCTTAGTACCACTTTCATACAAGTCAATTTTGGTCCATATTTTGGTTCTAATTAACCATGTAAGTCACTTTTCACCATATTAGAGTCATTTTGCACCCTATATGAGTGACTTTCCACAATCTATTTGTATAATAAACATGTTAACATCATATACATCCAATTTGACATCTTTTACCACCTCTTAGTTCCACTTTAATACAGGTCAATTTTGGTCCTCATTTTGGTTCTAATCAACCATGTAAGTAACTTTTCACCATGTTATAGTCAGTTTGCACCCTATAAGAATCACTTTCCACCATATATACAACAATTAAAATGTTAACATCATATACATACAATTTAACTTCCTTTTACCACCTATTAATGACACTTTCATACAAAGTAATTGTGTTCCACATTTTGGCTCTAATCAACCATGTAAGTCACTTTTCACCATATTAGAGTCACTTTGCACCCTATAAGAGTCACTTGCCACCATGATACAATTAACATGTTAACATCATATACATGCAATTAGACATCTTTTAACCACCTCTTGGTACCCCTTTCTTTCAAGTCAATTTTGGGCCACATTTTGGCTCTAATCAAACATGTAAGTGACTTCTCACAATATTAGAGTCTTTTTTTTTTGCTAAGTAATAATTGTATAAACCCAACAAAGAAAAATACAAAATACTAGGGTATACCCTAGAGCATCAAAGATCAGGAACAGACTCCCAACAAAGCCAAGACATTCAATATTAGAGTCACTTTACACCTTATAAGAGTAACTTGTCATCATGTATTGGTTCAATTAACATGTTAACATCATGTACATGCAATTCAAAATCCTTTTACTACCTCTTATTGCCACATTCATACAAGTTAATTTTGCTCCACATTTTGGTTCTAATTAACCATGTAAGTCACTTTTCACCATATTAGAGTCAGTTTGCATCCTATATGAGTGACTTTCCACAATCTATTTGTATAATTAACATGTTAACATCATATACATCCAATTTGACATCCTTTTACCACCTCTTAGTTCCACTTTAATGCAGGTCAATTTTGTTCCACATTTTGGTTCTAATCAACCATGTAAGTAGCTTTTCATCATATTAAAGTCACTTTGCACCCTATAAGAGTCACTTTCCACCATATATACAAGAATTAAGATGTTAAAATCATATACATACCACTGAACTTCCTTTTACCACCTATTAATGCCACTTTTATACATTGTAATTGTGTTCCACATTTTGGCTCTAATCAACCATGTAAGTCACTTTCCACCATATTAGAGTCACCCTATAAAAATTCACTTGCCACCATATATTGATACAATTAACATGTTAACATCATGTACATGCAATTAGACATCCTTTAACTACCTCTTGGTACCCCTTTCTTACAAGTCAATTTTGCGCCACATTTTGGCTCTAATCAAAATGTAAGTGACTTCTCACAATATTAGAGTCACTTTACACCTTATAAGAGTCACTTGCCATCATGTATTGGTTCAATTAACATGTTAACATCATGTACATGAAATTCAAAATCCTTTTCCTACCTCTTAGTGCCACATTCATACAAGTCAATTTTGGTCCACATTTTGGTTCTAATTAACCATGTAAGTCACTTTTCACCATATTAGAGTCATTTTGCACCCTATATGAGTGACTTTCCACAATCTATTTGTATAACTAACATGTTAACATCATATACATCCAATTTGACATCCTTTTATCACCTCTTAGTTCCACTTTCATATAGGTCAATTTTGTTCCATATTTTGGTTCTGATCAACCATGTAAGTCACTTTTCACCATATTAGAGTCACTTTGCACCCTATAAGAGTCAATTTCCACCATATATACAACAATTAACATGTTAACATCATATACATCCAATTTGATATCCTTTTACCACCTATTAATGCCACTTTCATACAAGGTAATTATGTTCCACATTTTGGCTCTAATCAACCATGTAAGTCACTTTTCACCATATTAGAGTCACTTTGCACCCTATAAGAGTTACTTGCCACCATATATTGATACAATTAACATGTTAGCATCTTGTACATGCAATTAGACATCCTTTAACCACCTCTTGGTACCCCTTTCTTACAAGTCAATTTTGGGCCACATTTTGGATCTAATCAATCATGTAAGTGACTTCTCACCATATTAGAGTCACTTTGCACCTTATTATAAGAGTCACTTGCAACCATATATTGGTATAATTAACATGTTAACATCATGTACATGCAATTAGAAATCCTTTTACCATCTTTTAGTTCCACATTCATACAAGTCAATTTTGGTCCACATTTTGATTCTAATTAACCATGTTAGTCATTTTTCACCATACTAGTCACTTTGCACCCTATAAGAGTCACTTTCCACCATATATACAACAATAGACATTTTAACATCATATACATCCAATTTGACATCCTTTTACCATCTATTAATGCCACTTACATACAAGTTAATTTTGTTCCACATTTTGGCTCTAATCAACCATATAAGTCACTTTTCACTATATTAGAGTCACTTTGCACCCTATAAGAGTCACTTTCCACCATATATGGATACAATTAACATGTTAACATCATGTACATGCAATTAGACATCCTTAAACCACCTCTTGGTACTCCTTTCTTACAAGTCAATTTTGGGCCACATTTTGGCTCTAATCAAACATGTAAGTGACTTCTCACAATATTAGTCACTTTGCACCTTATAAGAGTCACTTGCCATCATGTATTGGTTCAATTAACATGTTAACATCATGCACATGCAATTAGAAATCCTTTTACCACCTCTTAGTACCACTTTCATACAAGTCAATTTTGGTCCACATTTGGTTCTAATTAACCATGTAAGTCATTTTCACCATATTAGAGTCATTTTGCACCCTATATGAGTGACTTTCCACAATGTATTTGTATAATAAATATGTTAACATCATATACATCCAATTTGACATCTTTTACCACCTCTTAGTTCCACTTTAATAAAGGTCAATTTTGTTCCTCATTTTGGTTCTAATCAACCATGTAAGTAACTTTTCACCATGTTATAGTCAGTTTGCACCCTATAGAGTCAGTTTCCACCATATATACAACAATTAATATGTTAACATCATATACATCCAATTTGACTTTCTTTTACCACCTATTAATGCCACTTTCATACAAGGTAATTGTGTTCCACATTTTGGCTCTAATCAACCATGTAAGTCACTTTTCACCATATTAGAGTCACTTTGCACCCTATAAGAGTCACTTGCCAACATATATTGATACAATTACCATGTTAACATCATGTACATGCAATTAGACATCCTTTAACCACCTCTTGGTACCTCTTTCTTACAAGTCAATTTTGGGCCACATTTTGGCTCTAATTAAACATGTAAGTGACTTCTCACAATATTAGAGTCACTTTGCACCTTATAAGAGTCACTTGCCATCATGTATTGGTTCAATTAACATGTTAACATCATTTACATGAAATTAGAAATCCTTTTACCACCTCTTAGGGCCACTTTCATACAAGTCAATTTTGGTCCACATTTTGGTTCTAATTAACCATGTTAGTCACTTTACACCATATTAGAGTCACTTTGCACCCTATAAGAGTCACTTTCCACCATATATACAACAATAGACATGTTAAAATCATATACATCCAATTTGACATCCTTTTATCACCTATTAAAGGCACTTTCATAAAAGTTATTTTTGTTCCACATTTTGGCTCTAATCAACCATGTAAGTCAATTTTTACTATATTAGAGTCACTTTGCACCCTATAAGAGTCACTTGCCACCATATATAGATACAATTAACATGTTAACATCATGTACATGCAATTAGACATCCTTTAACTACCTCTTGGTACCCCTTTCTTACAAGTCAATTGTAACACCCCCAAATCCGGGGTCGGGGATCCGGGTTGTCACGAGTTCCATTTCCCTTAATAATACTTAATCTTAATAATCAACCAACTACTGTGTACTGTGACCCCATAATATACACACACACACCACAAGTTATAGTCTCAGAGATGAATACCAAAAATAACACAAGTCATTTTATTCCACAATTATAAGTCATTACATCTCAAAAGGGTTTCTGAATAAATTTACACATTCTTTGCCATTATTACAATTTATAAATATACATAAGTCTGGTACAACAAAAGTTGAAAGCCTAGCCTATTGGTAGACCCTACCTCAACTACAACGGCATCAACGCCTACAGGAAACTGCGGAACATTTCCTATCCGCTCGCGAATTGGGAGCTTGATCATGTTCATCTTGTCTATCTGTTGTTGTGTGATGAAAGAAGAAAGCAAGGGTGAGCAACAAGCCTACCAAAATAATATGTATTATAATTAACAATATATGAGCATTCTCATAGTACTCATGAAAGTCTTGGTCAAGAAGAAATGAACCAAGTTTGTTATTTTAATGCGACGAAGTCGCAAAATATTCAGTATACATATATACTTCTCAAATCTTTGAAATCCTCTGACATGTATAATATACACAGAGTTCCAGTTTATAATTGTATAAAATATCGTTGCAAGGTGATCTCATATATCTAACCTTGTCTCAACGTTTTTCTGAAAATCTTTGTCATGCATAAGATAATCATTTACTAGATATAAGTTAAAAAGATGAAGTTACAAGATACTCCCATATACTTATATCTTTTCCGAATACTACTTGAACTACCACCGTTCAAGTTATAATTAGTTTCAAAAGTTCATCACACAGATGAGACTACAAGATAATACTTGAATAGATTCAATCTTTGAAATATTATTGAATGAAATGAAGTTACGAGATACTTCATTAAGTCCCGATATATATCCATATATATCTCTCATACATTTCCTAAAAACCTCTGTCATGTAAAGTATGAACAAGAGTTGCAATATCCAATGAATTTGGAAAGAAATGAATTTTGGCATAGACCCGATATCTTGCTGATCAGGCAAAGATACCAATAAGTAACCTTTTCTACTAGTAGATGGATAAATCCCCCACCGGTCATCACCCTGGCCGCATTAGGACCTTGTGCTGGACCGCCACCCGGCCTCTTACGCGTTGATGGACTGCCACCAGCCACTTACACTTTGATAGACCGTACCCCGGCCTGTTGCTTATGCCGACTCAATTAGATGGGCTTACTTCCCGAACATTGGGCAAGTAATCGAATTGTTTTCTCAAAACAGCAACCTCGTTGCGAATGTAAAATACATCACAGAGCCGGATCCCTCAGATTTTGAGCGAGTATTTAAATCCCCTTCGAAAGGAGGATCTTAAATATAAAAATGAGTTTTGGGATCCGTCCTAACTTTTAAAAATCATTTTGAAGACTCGAAAACATTTTTAAGAATGTTTGGAGTAATGCTGATTTAATGAAATAAATCAGTCCCGATATATTAGAAAATATCTGAATATTATTATTTAAATAATATTCCCATAAGGATAACCTTTATAAAAAAATAATTGAAGTAGAAGTTTTAAAACTCATACTTGAAATGAATAATAAATAACCAAAGATATACTTATGCGAAAGTACGATCTTTATTTGAATAATCGAAAATAAGTTTGATTATCGAAACATTATTCTTTAATAAAATAAAGAATATTATTTAATAAATAAGCGGAGTCATAAGTCCACGAATGAATATTCAAAATAATATTCATTAAATAAAATAAACGGAATCATAAGTCCTCGAATGAATATTCAACTAATAATATTCATTAAATAAAATAAACGGAGTCATAAGTCCTCGAATGAATATTAAACTAATATTCATTAAATAAAATAAACGGAGTCATAAGTCCTCGAATGAATATTCAACTAATAATATTCATTAAATAAAATAAACAGAGTCATAAGTCCTCGAATGAATATTCAACTAATATTCATTATTTAAAATAAAGTTATCGAATAAACCTTATTCGATTAATAGTTCTGAAAACTATATATATATATAAATATATATATATAATATACTCGGGAACATCGACTCCCGGTTTAGAAAATGTTCACCTTTGGGTCCCCTATACTAAGGGTATACGCAACTACTGCTTATCTCTAGCATAGGTATTATGCAACTTATAAGCTTTTGAATCAACAATTAGATATCAAGATTATAAAACAGGCATGCATATAAATATCATATCACATGCCCCAATATATCGCAAGACTTTGCTAATAATAATCATCCACTTATCACAAGATAATGCATATACATATATACATCACAACAACAGTATAACGGGTAGAAAACTTGCCTGAGTATTCCCAGTTAGACTTAAGTTTAGAGTGGGTCCGATAACCTATGAACAACAACATAAGTCGGAATTAAACCACGGTCGCTTAAGAAACTAGACTTTAACCAATCGAACCCTAACGTTTGCGTATGGTCACTTCTACGCTTAACGAATCACATAAGTCGTTCGAGTACCCTTGGCTCCACCATTTTTAATAAATTAACCATTAAGAATTTTAAGGCGATTCTTTCGCGAGTACCCTACCAACTGCCTAATCCACTTTACATAATTGTTTCATACTCCAATTAGGCATTTAAGGGCCTTAACCAAGGTTTCAAAGTAAGGCGAGGGGTAATGGTTCGTTTGCGAAACGACGTTACTTAAAACGGTCGTTTCTCCTAAACCGTACATCGGAACCAAGTGATCCACATATCAAAACGAAGCTTACGACATGCTCTAGCTAAACATGGCAATGTTACAGATTGTTTATTGAGTTTTCTATCCTGAACACTAAGAACAAGCAGTTGAATAAAAATGGGCATTACGACGGCTATATTTACGAGTTTTCCAAGTTTCTCACTACACCAAAACCTCACCAAACAACCCACAATCATTAACAAATAAAAACCTCAACTAAATAATACTATACCAGTCCTTATTCTTCAGATTCTTCATCTCAACCAACCACAATCAAGTTTTATTAACTATAACAAGATTCATTCACCAAATCACTCCAAATCCAAATCAAACTACTAATAATCAAAGGTCATGCTTCTCATTTAGAAAACCAACCATCAAAATCACTAATAATCAAAGTAAAGGATAGGATTTGAAGTTTATACCTTTCTTGGGAGGTGTTAAGTTGCTAGGAAGCCTTAGGGAGCCTCCTACAAGCTTGATCTTTCCAAAGAAATCAAGAACACAAAGTTAGGCTTTGAAGTTTCTAAAAGTCCGATTTAAAGAACTGTAAAAATGAGGATCTTACGATGCTTATTTGGATGAGACTTGTGAATAAGAGTTGTAGGCCATCTCAATACCTTTCCAACGAGCTATAGAACACAACATTTGAGTGAGAAATGAAGGAGATACAGCAGTTTTAATGTGCTGGTTCTGTTTTGGCCGAGAGCAATGAAAATGGGGGAGGAAGATGAGAGCTTGTGTTGACTTGAACTTGTGGTGGAAATGAAATGATTTTAGGATATTTACTTGACTAGTTGTTTTGTTTAAATTAGTGGAAAGTGACATAAGCATGGTGATGTCATCAAACTTACATAATCCTTGCCACTTGTCTCATCCTTATGGTGGAAGCATCTTTTTAAGCTTAATCCTTATATTAAGATATTAACTAAGTGCATTAATCTTGCACTAATTGACCCTCCTCCTTGCCTCTTGCATTACTTAGTCGTTTAATTAATTTACGACTCGTTTATTGTTCATTCTCGTTGATCGTTTGAGGGATCATATCCGGGATCTCATTACTTGGGTTCCCCTAAACCTTTCTCAATATTTCATATTCTTTTTATGGTCCTCTCTTATAATCCTTGAATTTAAATCATTTTAATCATGTTACCTTATACTCAATTCTTTCGGTATCTGGTGGATTTTCGGGAAAAATCAAAGTGTTCGAATTTGGATTCTGACGATCTTTACATACACTTATATACCATATGGAGTACTAATAAGATCTCAGAATATCAATAAAAGAACTCCTACATAGTGTGGCATGAAAAGTTTTCTTAATCAGCATAATCAGCAAAATCACTATTCATCAGTGTTTCAAAGATTCCAAAAATTGGGGTTATTACATCAATTTTGGGCCACATTTTGGCTCTAATCAAACATGTAAGTGACTTCTCACAATATTAGAGTCACTTTACACCTTATAAGAGTCACTTGCCATCATATATTGATTCAATTAACATGTTAACATTATGTACATGCAATTAAAAATCCTTTTACCACCTCTTAGTGCCACATTCATACAAGTCAATTTTGGTCCACATTTTGGTTCTAATTAACCATGTAAGTCACTTTTCACCATATTAGAGTCATTTTGCACCCTATGGATTAAGGGAAGGGAGTGAACTGAGTGAGAGTCTAGGTTGCTCCCTGGAAAAAGGAGAGGAAAAGAGTGAAAATATGCAATCCAGTTCTTCAGGATTGGCAAAAGAGAGTGTGAGGAGTCCCACCTTAGATGGTGAAGGTGAGGGTATGAGGGTGGTGAGCCAAGGTGTGACCTTGATGCAATAAAAGAGAGAAAATGAGAGAAAATGCGGAAAGGATGCTAAACTTGGTGCAAACCATACAGTCCATGCAAAGAGCTAAGGATGCCATCACAGCTTTGCCTTCTACAGCTGGTGATGTTGATTATGAGACTGGTGGTTCAAAAGAATTCTTTGGAGGTGAAGGTGAAGATAGTGAAGAGGAGCCATTAGACATAGGGGGAGAAGTAGGCTCTAGTTCAAGATCAGGCATACCATCTTGGGCATTTTCAAAGCAATGTGATGAACACTACTTCAAGACAACCCTGATTTAACTCATAAATCAGACAAATTCTGCTCTTCAAACCACCACAAATGCTAGCACCAAAAAGCTCCTTCAAGCATATCTTGCTTCTCTGCAACTACAACAAATCTAAGGTTTTTAATATGCTCAAGATGTCAACACTATCAAAAGTGATATTGATGAGATGAAAAAGGCCATTTCTGACAAGATGGACTCTAAACTTCCAGAAGCTACAATGCTTGACATTAAGAGACAACTCAGGAAAAATTCTGATCTTGCCACAAAGATAGATGCCTTGGATACAAGAATGACAGAAATGGAAGCATCTCTTATAGTAATTCATCTACACCAAGCTCAACAAACAGACTTGCTTCAGAAACTGGTGGCTGCACAAACCTCCTCATCTACTCAGCTTGATGATAACAAAAATGGGGAGAAAGAGAGTTCTAGGAGTGAGGGGGAGCAAAAAGTGCTCAACATTCAAGTTAGCAAAGTAATTGTGCCTACAATTACTATCTCAAAGCCACCAGCTAAGGACAGTATTGATCTGATAAAGGAAGCAGCAGCTACTTTGAAAGAAGCTGAAAAGGAGCAGTTGAATCCAATCAACTGGGAGAAAATTGATGAGGATATTCAAAAGAAGTTTGGGCTATCAAAGAAGCCAGAAAAGTCATCCATTCATCACTCTCAAGTCAGGCAAATCTCTGTGAATGAAATGAGCATGAACTATTTGGAATGAGGACAGCCATCCTGCATCAAATCTCCAAAGGCTGAAGTACTTTTGAATTCAAGGGTGAACTATCCAAAATCATCACTAAAGAACCCTTTGAATACAGTGTATGAGACACCAAAGCCTGGTGAGAAGAAACCGTTATCAAGATCCATTGCCTTCTATAAAGATCCAGCTGATTCAGCTTTGAAAAGGAGAATTGCTAAAGTTTTCAGGAATGGTAAAGAAATTTGTGTGGTGGCTGGACATCCTCAATTTGCTGAAGCAAAGAGAGAAAAAAAGGCAAGATTGAAGCAAGAAAAGAAGCAAGTTGCTCTAGATGCTAAAAAGGTTAAACAAAAGAAAGAGCAAGCTGCTATCTTGGCCAAGCTACAAGCTGTGAAACCAACACAACAAATTCCTGCTCAGCCATCTGAAATCACTGAATCTCAAGATCCAAAGAAACAAGTTGAACCATAATAGAAGAAATCTCACATATACAAGGAATTGGCCAAAAAAACAAAAGGAAATTGAACTTTGTTGGTAAGGAATTGGAGGATCAGTTTCCCAAGGAATCTATTCCAACTACAACTTAAGCATCAAAACCCTCAGTGGTATTTGAAGATATTAAGGTGGTGGATCCTTACAGGAATATTCATGGTGAACCTATTGTGCCTAAGGATGAACCAATAGACTGGGAAAGTCTACCAATTCCTGACTTCAATTTGCCAATCTTTAACAAGCCAAAGAGAACAAAGTCAAGAGCAGTCAAGAAAGTGAAGTTGTCACCTCTCAAATCCAAATCTCTAACCAAAGCTCAATCCAAATTCAACAAGGGAGATTACATGTACTTATGTGACATCAAGGAATTCTTTGATCTAAACCTCTATCTAGATTAACTAGAAGAAGTTAGAGGGATTGATGCCTACAGGAATCTACCTGAAAGGTTAGTTTTCAAGTACAAGGGAGGAAAGGAGATTCAATGGCCACTTCACAAGATCCTTCAAGAAAGCCAATCTGTGTTGATAAAGGTTTATTCATCATTCAAGAAGAACTTTGGATTCAATGTAACTGTAAGAAGACTTGTTCTAAAGAAGATTGAAGAAACGAGGAGTATTAGAGCTAAAGATGCACTCCCAAAGACTCTAACTATTCCTTACACAGGGAGTAGAGTGCATCTAAGGCCCTACTGGCTGATGGAGTTCATGGATGATAAAGGAGTTAGAAGATTTTTTAGATTAAAAGACCAATTGAGCATCTCTAGCAATGAGACTCTTTTGGAAATGCAAGAAAAGCTAAATCTCTCAGAATCTGATGAACTGGAATTCCACAGACAGCTCCAAAATCAGATAGAAGAAAACAACAGAAAGCTTGGAAAGAGATCCAGATCTTTAAGGAATTAAATTAATATGCTCAGGCTAGAGGAGCACCTTGAAAATGACTGTGAGCTAATCTTTGTGCATTTTGTTATTTGAAGCACTTTACAGTTTTATCTACTTACTTTTAAAGTTGTATTTTTAGGGTGTTTTTTTATCATCAAGTTTCTCTTAATTTATGGCTACAATTCCGGTAGACATAAATAGGGGGAGATTGTTGTGGATATGTTGTGAACTTGATGATTTCATTAACAAAACACCTTAGTAGATTTTACTTAGTGAAAATGTAGCACTCGATGGATAAGGAATATAGTCCCGACGGATGACTCAATATAGTCTCGACGGATGATGATTTATTATCCATCGAGTGAGTAGCTTGTGTAATAATGAGTCTGTAGCACATTTCTGCATACACCTTGTTTAGATTCTGTAGTAGCACTCAAGTCATGTTGACTTTAATTAGATATGCAGAATAGGTTGATTAATTATACATAGATGATGTTTTGTAATTCTGCATAAATGAAATGAAGTCAAGTGTCAGATAGACAAGGCAATAAGGCTACTCGACGGATGATCAACAAGGCAACCCGACGGATGATCATGTACCCGACGGATAATCAATTCAAACATCTGTTGACAGTGATAACACAGTCACATGTGTCAAGTGTATGCAAAAGGAATGTGGAAGCCTATTTAACTGGGTTTTAGAGAATAAAGAAGCATTGCCATTTCCATGCTATTATGAAGATATTCAAAGATGCTGGAATAGAGTAATGAAGCATCATAGTATTAGACTTGATAGGTTTTGTTTTATCATCTTGTCTTATTACTTTGTAATCTTGGTGATATATGAACCAAGAAGTAGCAAATAGAACAACAAGAACAAGACTAAGAACATTCTCTCAGAGAAACAATTCTAAGCTGCATCCTTAGTATTTCTCTGTAAACTTAGTTGTTCATATTTGTAAACAGCTGTGAGCTAATCTTGCTACACAGAGTTCTCTTGATATAATATATATCTCTGGTGGATACATTTAAATCCACCAGAAAGTTTTAAAGACTTGTGTTTTTAATTACTTATGTTTTGATTTTACTAACTTCTTATTCCGCACTTTGCAAATCAAACACTTATATATTATTAAGATAGAACATTTTATATCTTTTTGAAAAAGGTTCAAGAATTCCATTCAACCCCCCTTCTGTAATTCTTGTTGCATTGTTAGGGACTAATAAAGCTCTTCCAGATGCTGACTGAATAACAATAATGCAAGATAAGCTTAATGAATTTGAAAGGAACAAAGTCTGGAATCTTGTGCCAAGACCAAAGAACAGATCAGTTGTTGCTACAAAGTGGGTGTTCAGAAACAAAACTGATAGTGAGGGCATTGTTACACGAAATAAAGCAAGACTGGTTACAAAGGGCTATTTACCAAAAGAAGGCATTGATTATGATGAGACTTTTGCTCCAGTTGCAGGGCTTGAGGCAATCAGAATTTTTCTAGCCTATGCTGCTCACAAGAAGTTTAAAGTGTTCCAAATGGATGTAAAGAGTGCATTTCTAAATGGAGAACTCGAAGAGGAAGTTTATGTTGAACAGCCTCCAGGGTGCATTGATCCAAAATATCCAGATAATATCTACTTATCGGATAAAGCACTCTATGGACTAAAACAAGCTCCAAGGGCCTAATATGAAACACTTGCTCTATTTCTGTTAGAAAGTGGTTTCACAAGAGGTACAATTGACAAAACTCTCTTTTACAAATACCATTGTAAAGACTTGTTATTAGTACAGATATATGTTGATGATATCATTTTTGGTTCTACTAATGATAAGCTTTGTGAGAGATTTACAAAGCTAATACAGTCTAGATCTCAAATGTATATGATGGGAGAATTGAGTTATTTTCTGGGATTACAAGTAAGACATACTGATGAAGCGATCTTTATAAATCAATCCAAATACACCAGGAATTTGCTCAAAAGATTTGGAATGCAAGACAGTTCAACTGCATCAACTCCCATGGCCACTGCAACCAAGTTAGATTTAAATACAGACTCATCCGTAGATATAACTAACTACAGAGGTACGATTGGCTCACTCCTATATTTGACTGCTAGTGGACCTGATATCATGTATGCTACCTGTCTTCGTGTAAGGTTCCAAGCTGATCTAAGGGAACCTCATCTATTAGCTGTGAAAAGTGTAACGCCCCCAAATCCGGGGTCAGAAGATTTGGTCGTTACTATAAAACCTCAATCCAAATTAACCTGTTAAATCAATAAATAAATGCCAGCGGAAGATAATTATTATTTATGACCCCAAACTACTCCAAGATCTTTTAAGGTTACAGTTCTAGAAATAAAATATCCAAATTCCATAAATAATTTTTCACTTTCTTTTAAAACTCTTTTCAATTAAATCTAACTCAAAACTAAACCCACTAGTATAACTTCGAAATGAAGTATAATAGGCCCAAATAAAATAACACAAATATAATACAATATAATATAAATAGCTTTACACAATAGAACTTACACTAGCCCGCAAACCCTGGAACAGTCACCTTCCAAAAGCTTCTTCTATGCTTCCTCGAATTACGTAGTTAAATAGCGCAAGCTAGTCCTCACTTGAGGTTAAATTTAAAACAGGCAAGTATGAGCGAAAGAAATGCTCAACAAGATCATTGTAATATATATGGTCGTTTTGATATAAAACCGACGTCTGCAATAGCGCAGAACATTTAAAATCATAATTGCTGAATCATAAAATTTTAGTTGAGGAACCCCATAATTGATTCCTTAATTGTATTCAAAACCATTTTGATATTTTTGAGCGTAATGCTTCAGCAATACTTTGAATCTTGACGAGAATAAAACTCGTAAAACAGTGTTTACGGAAATATCGTAAACTACAATAACATGAAACAATGATTATAGAATGAATTATAAACTTTACTCAAAACCGAACTCTTGATATTAATACCCATTTTGTTGTCATATCAAATTAGATATCAATACGAACTTTGATGCTCACAACATCCCATACTGAAGTCAGCATCAATCATCTATACTAATACCACCTTTGATATTTAACAACAAAGTAAATATCAGCATGAATCAGAACTGAATCAAAACGGCTTTCCACCTTTTATCCGAAACAGAAATAGTTGATAAACCATTTATTCTATGAATATCAAAACAATTTAGAAACAACAGTTTAGATTTGAACCAATTATATTTCATGTTGTTCCTGATGATCAGTCATGAAACAGCACCGGTATCCCGCAGCCATACCATAAATATAGGTACTACCCGTATCCCGCAACCATACGGTACCTATAGGGCGCCAGAAAAGGCATATACTCACCTTGAAAGATATTACAGTTGGACCGATATCTCGATCACCAACGCTGTAACCAGTAACCATTCCAATTTTAAAAACCTTTTTCATTGAAAAAGGACCTGAATCAATCGACATCCTAAATAAATTTTTTCCCCATTCACTTGGGCAGGAATTCTCGCAACAAAATCATCTTTCTCAAAATCCAAAATATTTATAAATCCATTAATTTGATAAGTAAAACATTTAACTATTCTGAACATAGAATAACAGGGGTACTTGTATAAACAGAATCATTTAATTCAGCGATATGTAAAACATTTATTTATTCTGAACTGAGAATAAGGAAAACAATATTTGCATAATAGGATTCAAAATAAATCACTTGAACAATAAGTGATGATAGGGATACTTGTCTTTGGTCCTTAGCAATCATACACACTCGCAATAACACAAATATCTCATGATGCTTTCTCAAGACGTCACCATTTTCTATTCTTAATTATTTGATATGTCGCTAATGCGGTTACTGCGGTCTGATACGAAATCTTATCCAACTTCAGTCTTGATCCCCAACGTCTGGTTATGTTTGTCTCGAACCATCCGTAACTACTGAACCACTATGCAACTTTCCCTTTTTCTTTTCTTTTGCTTGGTCTCACGCCCTTAATGCCCAATCCTATCATAAGCAAAAAGATACTACTTTAGTATCCTTCTGAAATGACTATCTTATTTCCACCCTTTCGCGTTATATATATACATATATATATACATATGGCACATTATATAACACATAACAAGTAGCACACATTATAGTTTAAAACTTACTACCAACTCAGAATATTATTTAACACGAGAACGCGTAACTTATGATAATATTTCTACGGAAAATTCGGCATGACCTATTCGTAATATGGATAATACAATGAATAACCACACCACAAATACAACCCATAAGTCATTTCAATGTTCTTACCCAGACATATCCTATACGTGTTACAACTAACAATCATAACATGCTTTCAAATCATTGAAATCAAATAAGTCAAATAGATTTAGATACGGGGGAATTTTAGAAAATTTTGGCATGAAGTATTCGTAATTAGGACTATCCACCTGTTTTTCAATTCCACAATTTAATCTTATAACCATACAAAAATAAAGCTGCCTCAACTTGCAGCAACATAAAAGTAAATAAGTAAGAAAAGTACCCGCCCAGACTTCCGGCACCTAAACAATTAAGGAAAATTACCCGCCCAGACTTGCGGCACCTAAACAATTAAGTATGCTTAATAATTTATAATATTTGAACTTACAGTTATATAATTTAGCATCACCAATTCAACTTGAGTAAACACTTAAATAAATAACCTTGTAAATATATCACATAGACTAGTAACTATACACATATTCAAATCACAAATAATTAGCAACGAAACTCAATCTCAAATAGGCATATACTAACATGTATTTCCATAAAACACATCGTTGTTATCACAATACTAAATTATAGTAGTATAATACTACTATATAAACGTTACGACCACTTGCCACATTTTAAAAGCAATACAAAAGTAAGTCACTGTATAATATTAAAGCAAAACACATTGTCATATAGGCACTTTTCGTGCTAGTATATATCCAGATACAAGCAAAGTATCCACACATTTGTTATCATAAATTTTTCATCAAAATAGTCATTATCAATCATGGCATCCCATAACCATTAACAAAAGTTGCACACCCAAAATATCTTACATATAGACTATTAAAATTTAAAGTTTAAACCATTCAGTCCCCAAAGAATACTAATTTACTCTATTATAATCAAGTCGAATGAAACATCATAAAACATGAAAGTTGTAGATACTTCTGAGATCTTTCCAAAATGGTAAGACTCATTAAAAACGGATAAATAACGAATTCAGAAATTAAATAAATGTGGGCTGCCTGAACAGAGTCAGGCCCTGATCATAGAAGTAATTTGACATTTTAGACCTCTAAATTATAGAATATGACTCTAAGTTGTGAACACAAAATGTAGTTTTTGAAAATATCTTTCCAGAATGGTATTGTTCAAAATTTTCTGATAAATTTTCAATTTACTATAAAATTTTAAAATCTGCCTGTTACTTTCGAAAACATTCTGCTAGGTTACAAAGAACTGCAGAAATAACCTACTTATGAACTGAATTTCGAAAAACTTAAAGCCCAAAAGTTGTAGATAATTGAATTATCTTTCTAGATACTGTAAAATCATGATAATCCGATTAATAATGAATTTTATAGGAATTTAGCAAGAAAATAGATCCTAAGACCTTAAAAAAAATTCAAACCTAAACAAGTTTAATACCATTCGAATTCTTGTACCAAATTCTAACATGATTCTAGAAATGCTTCAAACAACAATTACTCCTCATTTTAGTTGTTCAAATTAGATTCAATCATCAACACCAAGCCTAACCCTTTTTAACTTAAACTCGAACTCCAAACCTTAAGATTCAATTTCATGGAATCATCAAACCTAGAGTTATCAATTATCTAATGCTTCTAACAACTAAATTAGCAATCCATATAGTAATTAGAACAATTTAGACTATATACTCCTACTCAGCAATAACAAATAAGCAACATGTAATCATAAAATATATATGAAATTGATTTCTAAGAAAGATACTATCATAACAAGCATGGTGATGCTACTATTATTCTCAAATCAAAGCTAAAACACCAACCCAATCTTCTTCACTCCATAAACACACACACGCACACCGCATAACACATATATACATACACTCGCACACACACACATAAACATAATCGCACAAACAGAGCCGAAGAAGAAGTAGGGAAAAACAAGGAAAACGAGAAGAAAAGAGAGAAAGGGAAAAAAGACAGGGGAGAGAAAGGATACGGGTCGGGCGGAAGAACGGAGCAGGAGAAACGGAGGTGTGGCGTCCGGAGGAGAGGCGGCGAACGGAGAGAAAGAGAAAGAGGGATGGCGAGGGAGAGACGGGAGAGAAGAGAAAGATGTGAAGGAGAGAGATTGAGAGAAACATAGAGAGATTTGAGAGAAAAGAGAGAGCAAAGTGGGAGAGTAAACAGGTGAGAGAGAGGAATAAAAAAAATATGTTGTATAAACTGAATTCATAAGCTGCTGCCACGTTTACAGAAATGCAAGACACGTTGCCTGTTTTCGGGTTCAGTTCCGGTTTAATTCAAAATAACGGAACAAAGCTACGGGTAACGATTCACTGGAAAAATATGGAAATAATTTTAAAAAATCATAAAATAATTAATTATATAAGATATAAAATTCTCGTGATTTTTGAATCATTTTTGAAATTTATAAAAAATACCCCACATTAATTCACATAGAAAATCAATTAAAATGAAATAATTACCGAAATAATATTTTCTGAATTTTATAAATCTTTATAAATATTTAGTGAAATTATAAAGCAATAAAAATAATTTTATTGGCACTTGACAATTTTATAGAATTTAATCACATAAACTCCCTATTAAAAGTAGAAAATAATGACATGGCTCAGCTAACTAATAGAAATAAAAAAATACACCGACTTTCAAAAATATATAATCACATCACATCCAGATAATATTGAGCACATAATAGTCAGACAATGATTTTATTTATTTATTTAAATAATTACAGAAATTACAAATCGTTACAGCCTATATTTTTACGACTTGTAATTATTTTATTAGAGAATTTACAAGATTTACCATCTTAAAAGACGGTAAGACTTTAGAAATCACTAAAATTATTGGAGCCCAAATAAAATAAACTTGCATTTTTAAAACATTTTGTTAGGTCACACACACACTGTAGAGGGGGTGAATACAGTATAAAGTACAATCAAATCGAACTTTAATGACTCAAGTAACAGAAAACAAACTTTATTGAAACAATAAACTCTGTTACAGTATGGAACTGTTACCTCTCAGTGATGAGCAAATATCACGAGAGCTGCTAGGGTTATAATAAATAATCTTCTCGAATATAATAACACTTATAGTGTAAACCCTATGTCTGTGTTTATATACTACACAGTTACAAGATAATCGCTAATTGATATGGAATATAATTCTGCTTCCTAAAATATATCAATCAAATATCTTTTCTTCCAAGTATTCTATTCTTCATAGAATTCCTTCTTCATGCATATCTCTTCATATGTTTATCTCGATCTTCTTTCATTTAATCAGTTGTTGTCCTTATCTGAACGTCCTTCAGCACTTAAGTTCTGATATCCATCTTCTGATGATTATCTCCTGATAATATAAGTACTGATATCCTTAAGTCCTGACTTCCAGTAAGTACTGATTTATCATGTTTAAGTAAGATCTGAAAACTAAACATAAATCATATTAGCCATGACATTATCAAATATATCTAACAATCTCCCCCAACTTGTAAATTAGCATAATATACAAGTTTAATAGATATTTGATGATGTCAAAAACATTAAGTACAAATGCATGAAAATTAGACTAGATAACTACAACTTACAGTCCTTAAAGCTTTACCAATTTTTAACTTCTGATAACAGCTTCAGTCTGTACAAATATCAGAATTTAATCAGTTGTAGAAGTTATTTTGTTAATGAAATCATCAAGTTCACAACATATCCACAACAAGCTTCTTCCACTTTCTTGGGTTCAGTTTGAGATAGAAAAGAATGGTAGAGACATTCATTTTGAGTGGCTTTCCTGGTTCTTACACCACTATCAGGATTTCCAATGATTAAGTCAGGTGTGTGTGACTTAGACCATTTTCTTGCAGATGAAAGTTAACTCCTTGAAGAAGAACCTCCCCTTGATCCATGAACTCTCTGATATTTCTTTGATTTGTACCACTATCATGTCCTGATGTTCCCCTGAATCAGTATTCACATTTCTATCAGTATTTGACTCATCAGAATTTGAGGAATGAGAGTCTGATGACTTATTTATTGATATTCCTTGAGTTGAATCACTTGTAGAAGACTCTGGATTTGAATCATGTTACTCCCCCTCAACATATGCTTCAGTATTTGAAGAATTTCCACTTTCATGTGGATCATCAGAGCTTGGAGTGATTTCAGGATTTAATGTATCAGGATTTGTCAGTGAATCAGTATTTAACTATTCAGCATATGGTACTTCATTTTTAAATCTCAACTTATCATGGTCATCTGCATCTTTTAGACCTGTAATCTTCTTGTCATCAAAAGACACATGTATAGATTCCATGATTTTCCTTGTTCTCAGGTTGTAAACCCTGAAGGCTTTTGTAGACAATGGATATCCAACAAAAATGCCTTCATCAGCTTTTGGTTCAAATTTAGTAAGCTGCTCTGGATGAGTTTGGAGAACAAAACACTTGCAACCAAAAATGTAAAAGTACTTAAAATTTAAGTTTTTTCCCTTCACCATCTCAAATGGTGTTTTTCCATGCATGTTGATCAAAGTTGCATTTTGTGTGAAATAAGCAGTTTGCACAGCCTCATCCCAGAAGTAGGTAGACAATCTTGCTTCCTCTAGCATGGTTCTTGCAGCTTCTATGAGAGTTCTATTCTTTCTTTCAACAACTCCACTTTGTTGTGGAGTCCCAGGAGCAGAAAATTCTTGTTTTATCCCCTTGTATTTGCAAAACTCTTCCATAGAACTGTTCTTGAATTTAGTTCCATTATCACTTCTAATGATCTGCACTTTGTACGTTGATCCTTTTTCCATCCCTCTCACATGATCAAGAAGAATGGATGGAGATTTATCCTTGGTGTGCAGAAAGTACACCCATGTGTATCTTGTATATTCATTAACAATTACAAGTGCATACCTCTTCTTGGAAATCGACATAATATTGACTGGACCAAAAAGATCAATATGAAGTAGATGATATGGTTCAAGAATAGAGGATTCGGTTTTACTCTTAAAAGATGTTTTCCTTTGCTTGGCTTTCTGGCATGAGTCACATAAGCCATCAGGAGTAAACACTGCATTGGGCAATCCTCTCACAAGATCTTTCTTCACTAGTTTATTGATATTATTGAAATTGAGGTGAGAAAGTCTTTTATGCCAGTTCCAGCTATCGTCCACAGATGCTCTACCAAGTAGACAAACTTCTGATTCATCAGTATATGTGGAGACACTGGCTTCATATAAACTACCATGTAATACACCAGTCATTGCAATCTTACCATTAGACTTACTAATAATTTCACAATGTTCTTCATAGAAATTCACATGATAACCTTTGTCACATATCTGACTCACACTGATCAAATTATGCTTGAGTCTTACAACCAGAGCTACATTTTCAATGATGAAATTCCCAATTTTGATTTTTCCATATCCCAATATTTTTCCTAAGTTGCTATCTCAATAAGAAACACTTGGACCAGCTTTCTCCTTAAATTCTGATAGCAGTGATTTATATCCAGTCATATGTCCTAAATATCCACTGTCCAAGACTAGAGAATTTTTCCTATTACCCTGTAATCAGTATTTAAAATTAGTTAGAGTTTTTAAGGACCTAGACTTGTTTGGATCCTTTGGGCTTTTTTTTGCTAATTTCCTTTGGGCTTTTTAAGTTTTTTAACATATGCAACAAAAGACTTCATATCAGAGTTTATGTTAACATTCTTACTATCAGTATATACACATGCAGAACCAGATTTTGCTTTATTTAAAGAGGGTTTCAGTTCATAATAATCATAATATAAACTGTGATACTCTTTACATGTATAAATAAAGTGTCACACACTACCACAATGAAAACAAGGACTCTGTGGTTTATATCTAACTGTTCTATTCCTAAAATCTGATTTGGGAGGAAAAGTATTTATCTCTTTATTCTTCCTTTAAGAATTAGAAAGATGATTAGTACTACCACGGTTCAACCATGTCTTTCTAGGTGCATTGGGAGTAGTTACATAATTACCATTCTTATTAACAACTACCTTGCCATTCCTAATTTTCCTAGGCTTTTTCTCCTTGTTTTTCATGTGTAATTCCTTCAGCTTTTACTTAAGTTGTTTCTGAGTCATTAGACCAATATTTATTGATCTTGTGTGAACTTGTTCACTTTTATCAGTATTTAAGTTTGATCTAGGTGCTCAAGTTGAACCTACCTCATTAACTAACTTAACAGCATCATCACTTGGATTAAACTTAATGGGCTTCAACTGAACTTTGTTCAGTCTGACCTTAGTATCAGTATTTACTGGTTTAGTTTTCTCAGTTCCTTTTCCAATTTTCTTATCAGAATTAGATCTATTAGCATATCCTAATCCTGATCCCCAACAGCCATTCTCTAAAATTCCATGAGTTGTTTTTCTAGAGATAGTCCAAAGCTTAATGACCTCTCTCTCTTTAGCTAACTCCTTTTCTAGATAAGCATGCTTTTCTAACAACTTTTCTTTAACATAAACAACATTATCTTTTTATTTTTGAATTTCTAGCATGTAAAGCAACTCAATTTCTAGATGATCATTCCTTTTCTTTAACTCGGAGTTTTCACTCTTGATTCTATCATTCTTTAAGGTTTGATCCCTATAACTAACATGCAGAGATTTAAGAAACAATCTTAATTCATGGATATCATCAGTATCAAAAGCAAGGGTCATCTAAGGTACCTTTAATTCAGCATTTCCAGCCTCAATATCAGTATTTGCCATGAGAGCATAGTTGACACCATCATCTGAATTTGATGTATCATCCCAATTTTTCTTCTTTGTGATCAAGGCTTGTTTTTCTCAGCTTTTTGTTTTTTGCATTCAACTGCAAAGTGTCTAATTCCATCACAGTTATAGCATCTTTCCTTTGACTTGTCAGATTTTCCAAACTTTGATTCCTTCCTATCAGTATTTCTTCTGTCATTCCTCTTATCAGAGTTTGAGGAACTGGAACTTTTTCTGAAAAACCATTTCCCTTTCTTGAAGTTCTTGTAGACCTTCTTCTTGAAGCTTTTAACCAATAGAGTAAACATTTGTTTTATGTCTTCATTATTATCATGATCACTATCAATATCTGATTCACTATCAGTATTTGAGTCATCATCAGAGTTTGATGACTCAGTATCAGACTTTGCAACCATAGCTTTTCCTTTGGAGTAACCTTTTCTACTAGCTTTCTTATTTGACTTCTCTCCAACCTTAAGTGCAACTGGTCTAGACTTGGATCCCTTTTTCTTGCTTCTTTGCTCCACCTCTAGTTCATGAGTTTTCAGTATGCCATAGATCTCATCTAGAGGTGTTTCATCAAGTTCATAATTATCCCTTATTGATATGACCTTATAGTCCCACTTATCAGGGAGTACAAGTAGAAAATTCAAGTTTCGGTCCTCTAAATCATATTCCTTGTTGACAAGAGATAAGTCATTCAACAACTTTTGAAATATGTCATAGATCTCAGTTAATGAATCATTATCTGTTAGGTCACACAACACTGTAGAAGGGGGTTGAATACAGTGTAGAATACAATCAAATCGATTTCAAACACAAGTAACAGTAAACAGATATATTCGATATAATAAACTCCGTTACAATGGAACTGTTCTCTCTCAGTGATGAACAAATATCACGAGAGCTTTTAGGTTATAATGTATGATCTTCTCGATAATGATAACACTATAGTTAAACCTATGTCCTGTGTTTATATAGTACACAGTTACAAGATAACTTCTAATTGATATGGAATATAATTCTGTCTCCTAAATATATCATCAGATATCTTATACAATTCTTTAAGTCCTCTAACTCTTTCCATACATATCTTCTTTTTGTATTAGTCTCGATCTTCTATTCTGTAAATCAGCTTCCTTCCTTAACTGTTAGTCCTCCAGTACTTAAACTCTGATATCCATCTTCTGCTATTATCTTCTGATAATCTAAGTCCTGATATCCTTAAGTTCTTTTTCTTCTTCCTCTTCTTCTTCCTCTTCTTCTTCATCTTCTTCTTCCTCTTCTTCCTCTTCTTCTTCTTCTTCTTCTTCTCTTCTTTTCTTCTTCCTTCTCTTC